>NC_139990.1:62698482-62868189 GCF_964263955.1 Coregonus lavaretus | reverse complement strand
GAGAGTGCATAGTAACATGGATGAGAGTGCAAATGGTACTTATGGTTGTGACATGCATACGAGTCATACAATGCATACGCGGTTGGACAGACACGCACAGATTTTATTGTACAGATCCATGTTCCAGATGTATTTTACAATCCACTTCCAGTCTAGTTAAAACCCATCCTGCCACAGCCTTCTTCCCTTCTTCTCCATCGCTCTTTGTCCTCCTCCTCCCTCCTCCCTCCTACTCCTTCTTTCTGTCGCCATCTGAGCAGTGCTGCTATTCCTAGTACTGGGTTGGGCTTTGGGGAACAGAAGCTGACGTGCTGCTAACCAGAGCAGAACTAAACTGTTTGTGCACCCCCTTTTAAACCAACCTCCCATCCCCAAAACCCCTCCCCCCTCGCTTAAACCCCTAACATAGCACGTTGCACTGGCCGCCAATCATCCAAACCATCGTCCCTCTCCTCCATACATACTGTACATACGCTCCAGCCTCACCCGTTCCACTCACCACCCCTCCCCTTTCCCTCTCTCTACACCCAGCATCAACACTTTCCTCATCCTTTTCTCTCTCTCTCTCTCTTCCTCCCTCCTTCAGCAGAAAAGCTTCAATAATTTGCAAGAGCATATGTTACTATGTACATAGCCAAGGCTAACCACCCACTCACAGGCTCCAGAAACTAAGATGGGAGTATACAAGAATGGTCTAAAGCACAGATGGAAACACACACACACACACACACACACACACACACACACACACACACACACACACACACACACACACACACACACACACACACACACACACACACACACACACACACACAAAGACACAGACACACACACATTAACAAACATACTTTTTTACCAGACATTTCCTGGACCAGTTTTCCTCTCTGCAAATTTACCAGTGTCAAAATAAAGCACAGCCTGGGACATGTCAATATTTGATCGTCTCTCGTACATCAATTCCAGTAAACCATTGAGATCAATTTAGCAACATTGGCTCCAATGAGACTGGTGGACGTTTAGCTCATGGAGATGGCACAAGACTAATGTCTGTATAAACCAGTTAGCCGTGGCCAATGACCAATATGAGAGTGAGAGCTGAGAGAGATTGGCTACTCATGATTCCACCATTCATAACTCTACATGAGAGATGTTAACTCTCTCACACAGACTCCATGGTGACATAGTAAGTCAGTAAATACAAGGTTCATGAATAAACAGGACGGACATGACATCAGTGTCATCAACAGTCCTCTGGTCCTCTGTAGCTCAGCTGGTAGAGCACGGCGCTTGTAACGCCAAGGTAGTGGGTTCGATCCCCGGGACCACCCATACACAAAAATGTATGCACGCATGACTGTAAGTCGCTTTGGATAAAAGCGTCTGCTAAATGGCATATTATTATTATTATTATAACAGCAAAGTGGGGCCTGTTGAAGTGTTGGCGTGGCGTGGCGTGGGGTGGGGTGGGGTGGGGTGGGGTGGGGTCTGAGTAGAGAGAACAATGAGAGGTAAGTAAGTCACACACTACACACACACAACACACTACACACACACACACACTTTCATAGTATCAGGCTGCATCTTCTACTTTCACTATATCACATAAAGTCAAAGTGGGCCATGGATATAGAGAACAATCCTAGCCACTGTAGCCTACTGTCGAGGCGCTGAATGTTTGTTCTTGCATAATTTGGAGTTTGAGATAGTGACAGACAAAATGGATGCAGGTAATGAGGGAGATGGAGCGAAACTGAATGTTTATGGATCCATCGCCCAGGACGCAATGAAGCGTGGGAACCCAGGTAATAATAGCTCAAGTGTGTTAGTGTGTGTGTGTGTGAATGTGTGCGTGTGTGTGTGTGAGGATAGAGAGAGAGAGAGAGAGAGTGTGTGAGAGAGAAAGAGAGAACTCTATTGTCATTGTCCCCTCATGTGTTCACAGCTAATGTGTTCTCACCAAATACCCAGCAGAAAGATGACAGAACTGCAGGAATCCATGAGGGGGCTGCCAGAGTTGCTTTGCCCATTAGGAAGCACTGAAACCTCTTGTCTACAGCACTTTTACAGTCTATGACTGGGATAATTAGCTAAGTACTGCTCAGCAATGGCTTTCACTCAATCAGTCGAGGGGAAGAACAGAATCGGAGCAATTGAAAGGAACATTTGGTAGTCCTGTGTACAACTAAAAGCATGGTAAGTGAAGCTGATTGTGTGTGTGTGTGTGTGTAATGCTACTTTATGCATGAGTCATCCATTGCCAGTGTTTACATTGCATCTGTACAACTGAATGATATCTAAATGCCATTTCAGGTAGTTCACACTGGCCTTCTTCAGTGTCATTTACAGGTCGAAGGTTACTTCATAGGGGAGAAGGGAGAGATGGTCGACTGCAGTACAAAGATGGCCATGTTAAAAAAAAAAAAAAATGATTGTTTGACCATTTCCCTCCAAAAATACAGTAAATATTGAGTAATAACTATGAATTGTTGGGCAATACCTCTGTAGTTAATATGATCTGATACCCACATTGGAGTAATTAAAACAATGAGAGGAGAATGTCTGTGAGGAGAGAAGGATGATGGGTGAAGGAGAGGAGAGATCACCCCCTCTGGCAGTGTGAACCGCTGCCCTACTTTAGCATCCTCCATCTTTAATAAGCCCCTCGCTCACATCCCCCTCAGCGCTTACAGTATGAGACATCAACCTGTCAGACAGGAGCACAACACACACACACAAGTGTGCACACACACACATACAATACTTGTCTTAGTGCAAAAGCTGATGTGTGGTGAAGTCTCTTGCACAAAATGGCTGCCGTGCACCACCTACTCTAGGTGGATGCTATGTATTGGTAGAGGATGGCATTAACCATACAGAATGTGAAGTGCTTGATGCATGGTGAAAGCGCTATTTCAATGCAGTCCATGATTATTATCTCTATAGCACTAAGCCACCGTTCTCTGACACTAACCTGTGTGAT
The DNA here is from genome assembly GCF_964263955.1 of Coregonus lavaretus. NCBI lineage: Eukaryota > Metazoa > Chordata > Actinopteri > Salmoniformes > Salmonidae > Coregonus > Coregonus lavaretus. The sequence goes on along the minus strand of NC_139990.1, from coordinate 62,865,206 downwards.
GGATTGCCCATGGCGCTACTTGCTCTAGTGCTCTACAGTGAAAAAATGTCGTCATGGCAACACCCTCCGACAAAGGGCAAGGACCCTCTGTGCGTCGGATAGAGATGGAGCCTACCTGTTACACACACAAACTCACGCAGGCACAGGCGTACGTACACACACACACACTTTTTAAACACACACGCTGCTAAAAAACAGATGCTGTTGCTCACATAGGCTGGCATTATTTGCTTCATCCATCCCTATATTTGCATTGCGCTGGAAATATGTTTTCAATGGCGCAGAGCATCTATTGCATCCACACACAGAAACCGGGAAATGACGCCTAGGTTTATATGCATTATGGTAAGGGGATGTTTGGGAGGACACTTCTCTCCTCTTCTTCCCAATGCACTATTCATAGACCTGTTTTAGGCCTGTCAACACAAATCACCTCATATTCATGAATCTGTTTATGGATGATACTTATGGATTTGTTTCTGTTTACAGCCACTAAATCAACCACATAGAGCTGAACTATTGGCCCAAAGTGAAGGATTAAATTGACACACTATTGACATACTAGTAAGCAAGACAGCTGGGCTGATGCTAAAAACAGTTTCACACTATCAGCATGTTAGTCTATTTCAATTACTAAGGGTACTTGATCTGTTGCCTAAGCAACCAAAGAGAGGAACAGGAAGACGGGACTACATAGGGAGGGGAGAGGAAAAAATAACTTGTCAAATATCAAGGTGAAGGTAAAATGAGGAGAATGACATGAAGGGGGGAAAGCAGAGGGAGAAGGGAAGCGTGAAGGAGAGCTACGCTTGAGTTGTGAAGAGTAAAGCTTATCGGTAGTGGCAGAATCGGCGCAGCTGTGGGAGGGCAGAGGGAGACACGGTATTAATTATGAAACATCTCAACTCATTCAGGGAGCAGCTAGTTCTATCCCCGCTGCCATCAGCAGCACACTCACTCAGCTGGGGAAGAGGAGTGGAGGAAGGAGGGAGAGTGCATGGAGGACAGAAGGAGGAGTGTGGATCGGGAGGTCCGTCCCCTTGTCTTCTTTCCTCTGTGACCACTGATAAACACAAGGACTGGATAGGTGTCCTGTCCACCATATTGCCATGCTTTTATGCTGAACAAAAATATAAACACAACATGCAACAATTTTGAAGATTTTACTGAGTTACAGTTCATATAAGAAAATCAGTCAATTGAAATAAATTCATTAGGCCATAATCTATGGATTTCACATGACTGGGAATACAGATATGAAAATTGCTAGGAATTTTTATTTCAGCTCATGAAACATGGGACCAACACTTTACATGTTGCGTTTATATTTTTGTTCAGTATAGATGCCCTTTCAGATCTGGAGGAGAGGAGCTGTTCAAAACATTGTGCCTGTTTATGTGAAGAGAATTAGATCTTCTAGAGCAGGGGTAGGCAACCCTGTTTCGTTCCAACTAGGCACCACACCTGACCAACAGAGATGATTGAGCAGTTCAGGGATTGCATTCAGGGATTGCATAAATTCAACACACCTGGTCTTCCAGGTCGGTTAAATCAAAAACATGAACCCTGTTCTAAAGGGTGATGCTTTGTCATTACTGTATCTGTACCGCATGATCAGTTTCCCTCCTCTACGGCTGCTCAAATGGCACAAAGTGGGACAAAAAACACCCCTCCCAACCCAAGACATAATCGCCCCTCATCCCTCTCAATAACATCCTCCTGGTCAATCTCCATGGGCAGAGAAATCCCCCCTCTCGCCAGATTACAGTGCTGGCTGCCTGGGATTAGGGCTTAAATTACACCAGGATGGATAGATGTTGTTACTCATATGCATTTGCATCTGCTGCATAAGAGCCTAAGCATCAAAACAACCACACAAAGAAAGACCATCTCTCCCCTGTAGCACTTCGCCTTGTCCTAGACCACTCACCAGACAAAGGCAGATTTTTTTGGTTTGAGGTGTGGTTTTGTCAGACAACAGTGTTTAATATGAAATACGGTGATAGTTATTTTTTGCGACCATAAAATGATTACCCCGTCTGTACCTGTCAATGTTAGAGAAATATAATTTCCCAGGATAATGTGAGCATTTCCTCATGCTCCAGTCTAGATATTGTAGACACTCCCTGAAATTATACACATCTATCAATTCGATCAAGTGTAGGCACGAAATCCAACATTTACTTCAGAATAAATTAACTACGGAAAATAACATCAGACATCACTTCATACAAAAACAATTTATTAGACATTGTCCAGGTCCAAGTACCAACAGACCTGAATAAAAAATAAAAAAAACAAAACTATGCTACAAACTTCCAAGAACAAAGATAACTCAATCTACACAAAGTTTATTCTTAAAAATACATGACCATAAAACAAAAAAAGATACAAGATGTAAGTGGGTTCTCATCATTTGTGATATAACAGACTGGAAAGACCTTGAATGAGGAAGTGAGAGAGAGCAAGAGAGAGATGCTGTGTGTATGCATGTGTGTTATTCTACCTGAGGGAAGAGGGGTAACAGTAATGCAGCAGTCACGTGGCAGCGAATTAGAGGGGCACTAGAGGTAGCTAGCAGAGAGCAAAAGGACTTCTAGAGAGGTAGCAGACAGAGAGAAAGAAAGGGAGGAGGCAAAGAGGTAGCAGAAAGACAACAGTGCTAGCAGAGAGGTGTAGAGTGGTGTTGAAATGAATGGAGAGGTAGCGCTAGCGCTAGTAGCTACATTATCAGCACCGGAACAGCTAGAAGCCCACTCCACCACCAAGGAAGAGCACATTGTTTTTAACTACAACTATATCACCATATCTAGCTCACTAAAAGGATGGATGAAGGTCAGTGGGATGTGTGTGAGCAGCATCCAGGGTACTAGAGCAGGGTTCAGCTAAGTGTGTGAGTAGTACAGTGCTACGCCTGGCTGGTGGGGGCTATGGGGGTAGGGGTACGAGTTATGGGCCCTCTGGACACCCCCATCAATCGTTGGTGTGACCCATATGATGGGGGGGGGGGGGGGGGGGGGCAGAGCAGCCGAGCAGACAGTCATCAAACACCTGTCTCTGCTGTACGCACATTCTGCTATTCTGACACCAATAACGAACACATGAACACACTTCGGACTACAGTGTTTAGTTTCAGAAGAGCAAAGTGGAGAGGTAGATTCTCAGTGAGAAGAGCGTGTGTGAGGGGAGGGTCACTGGTCCCCTCTGTGTGTGTCGAAGGAAACCCTCATGCTCCCATTCATTACAGTACACAACACACGTCCCTAAATGATCAACTAGCCCTCAAACCCAACTAGCTCCCTCTGATGTTGTGTTGGGAGGAGTTGGTGTTGCGCTGAAGGAGAGGAAGAGACTAGAGTGTAGTTCTAAAAGGTGAGAGAGGAAAGAAAGGGAAAAGTGGGAGTTTTCCTATTTTCTCCCAAAATATTAGCTTCATATTCTTTTAAATAGAGAACAACACAATATATCCTTAAAAATAACTGGGAGGAGCCTATCTGATCTGCCCCACACCAGACTGACTGTGGAGAAAACAGTGTTCTTACTAGGAGGGCCAGAGTCACAGCCCCATTGACGCTGTGCCCTGAGTGGGAGGGGTGTGTGTGTGTGGAAGCCAGGAGGAGTTTTTGGAGTTGACAGAACACCCAGCCAGTAGCAAAGCCATCAATGAGCTGAGGTTTTAATAAGAGGTGAGTGTGTGTGTTGGTTTGGGGGCAGGCGTCTTAGTTGTCAGCAACTCGTGCTGGGGCTGCAGCTTGAGGTCCCACAGACGCTGGGGGCATCCCATCAGGCTGTACAGGCGAGGGGCCAGGGTCTGAGGACAGAGCACACACTGGTTAGAGAATGGGACACACCAACACACACACAGGATCTGGAATGCAGGTACAGATAGTGTACTCACACATGCCGTTGGGGGCTCCAGGGTGGCGGGGGCCCATCATGGGAGGCATGCTGCCAGGAGGGGGGCCGCCAGGCATCATGCGCCCTGGCATGGGCTGACCGGGCCCTCCCATTGGTCCTAAACAAAAGGAGAGGCTTGGTGAGACACTTGGCCTATCACAGAATCAGTGTGCTGGAACATTTTGAAAACTGGCTAATGTTTCCTAGCTAATATTTTGTGTTATTCCCTTGCCTTGGATATTGTTCCAGGAGTTTCTGGGTCTTTTGTGCGCTTCTTTGCTGAGAGATGGTGTGCTCCAGTGTGTGTGACCTTACCTGTCTGTTGCGGGTGGTGGGGACCCATGGGGTGGAACCCGGGGCCGGGGGGGCCGTGTCCGGAGTGCATGGCGGGAGGGGGTCCGTGGTGGGTGGGTCCGTGGTGCATGCCTGGGCCTGGGGGGCCATGGTGGGGTGTGGGTCCCTGGGCCGCTGCGTTGGCCTGCTGCTGCTCCATCTGCTGGCGGGCCTTCATCTCAGCATACTTCAGCTGCTCCATGTGGAAGGCCTGGCGCTCCGTCAGCAGCTGCTGCCTCTGCAACTCCAACTGGAGGGGTGAGAGAGGGGGGTTAGAGAGAGGTGGCAGAAATAGGGGTGAGAGAGGGTGGGGTTAGAAAGCGGGACAGGAAGAGAGGGCGATTGCGAGAGAGATGGGGGGTGAGGTCATCATTTTATCAAACTATTAATCATGATTATCATTCCCATTCGCTTCTCAAAAGCCCATTGTCCACAAGTATAAGGATGATCATTACTCATAGTATCACAGAGAGAGGATGATATACCAAGTCAACAGTGGTATATGGAGGAGGGTGGTGATACACAAAACAGCTTCATTTCATTGTGCCATGGATTGATAAATCAAAGAATGAGGGAGAGGAATAAGGAAAGAATTAAACAGAGTATAAGCTATAAAGACAAAATGATCACGATAGCTGACATTATGACAGAGGGGAAGAGCGGTGCAGCGGGAGAGAGGAAAAGCAATGGAATGAGACCGTGAGGAGGAAGAGAGGGGGCAGTGAAACAGGACCACTCTGGAAGCAGGAAGGAGAGAGGGAGCAATGGCTGGAAATGTCGATAAAAGGAATTGATTTGCATGCAATAAACCACTAACACTCTCTCTGACACGGAATCAAATTGGGGAATTCCATTACCAGAAACTCTACAGAGACGGAGAGAGGTGGAAAAAGAGAGGGAAGGAGGTAAGGGAGAGGAAGTATATTCCCTATTTGTGCCCTGGTAAGTACATTTGTAGAGGTGGAAGAATGTGGAGTAGTAAGACAGTGAGGAGTGCCCTTATTTAGCATTTGTGTGTGTGTGTTTAAGACGGAGACACAGTGTGTATTTGAGAGAGTGTGTGTGACCCAGTGTTTACAGCCTGTGGTAACGGTAGGAGGGAGGCAGCCTGGGTGCTGTTCCAGAGGGTTATGTAATGGCTGGCTGGCTTTTTCATGCACTATTTATCAGGCTGTTCACTGGCCTACGGTCCGCAGCAGCTCCACGCTTTAGAGTTTTACACTCCTGACACACACAGCCACCCTTTCCACTGGACTACAGGCCCCCTATCTACCCAGCAGTTAGTTGAGCAACTTAAACCGTGTGTATCCAAATGGACACAGCAACGACCCCCCCCCCCCCCCCAAGTGTGTTTCCTACATATGCTTGCATGTTCTTTATTCTACTATCCTCTGTGTACTCCCCACCCCTCAAATTACCATCCATTATTAATGCAAATGTTTTATATTTACACTTTTCACTTCCTCTGCTTATGTTGTAGATATAGGCCCACTCCCAAAACCATCTATTTGTCCAGCCAAGTTATCCATCTGTCGTTGGCTCTACCTCACACACATCTCAAATGCCTGGATGGGTGATAACTAACACTGATATAGCCTAGATACCACTACATTTCAGATGCATATCCAATCCTTTCACATCCCAAAGGGGTCTGAAACTACAAACACGTTCAACCAGCAGCAGTCTTCCACTGAACTACATTTCCCATAATCCACCTCTGTCCCACTACTTACAGCCTCTTTCTCTCGGTCCATGATGGTCTCCAGCTCCTCAAAGTGTCTGAGCTTGATCTCCAGCTTCTTCATCTGAGTCTCCACCAGCAGAGCCACCAGAGACTTGATCTTCCTCTCCTCCACCGCCGCCAGGTGCTACAGGGAAAGGGAGAAATACAAAGAGAAGTAACAACTAGACTGGCCAGGTAGTGTAAGCGTAGCGCAAGCGCTTTTGAGCCATGGGGAAAACTGACATACCGATCAATGAGAGATGCTACACCGGCAGCGCAAGCATAGCATGAGAGAATGGAGCTTGAGCTGCTGAAGCATCTGTTAAGGCTTCAGGTCTATTTCATTGCATTTCGTTCACGCTTCCCAACTGAAAAAGTGTCTCTCGCTTTTGATTTCTGCCTCCGTTTGCTACTTCTGGTTTCGGACACCAAAAACAGTGCATACGGAAAGCTGCCGCTATGCTTGCGGTGTAGTTTCAGGGTCAGATATACAGTGAGGGAAAAAAGTATTTGATCCCCTGCTGATTTTGTACGTTTGCCCACTGACAAAGACATGATCAGTCTATAATTTTAATGGTAGGTTTATTTGAACAGTGAGAGACAGAATAACAACAGAAAAATCCAGAAAAACGCATGTCAAAAATGTTATAAATTGATTTGCATTTTAATGAGGGAAATAAGTATTTGACCCCTCTGCAAAACATTACTTAGTACTTGGTGGCAAAACCCTTGTTGGCAATCACAGAGGTCAGACGTTTCTTGTAGTTGGCCACCAGGTTTGCACACATCTCAGGAGGGATTTTGTTCCACTCCTCTTTGCAGATCTTCTCCAAGTCATTAAGGTTGAGGCTGACGTTTGGCAACTCGAACCTTCAGCTCCCTCCACAGATTTTCTATGGGATTAAGGTCTGGAGACTGGCTAGGCCACTCCAGGACCTTAATGTGCTTCTTCTTGAGCCACTCCTTTGTTGCCTTGGCCGTGTGTTTTGGGTCATTGTCATGCTGGAATACCCATCCACGACCCATTTTCAATGCCCTGGCTGAGGGAAGGAGGTTCTCACCCAAGATTTGACGGTACATGGCCCTGTCCATCGTCCCTTTGATGCGGTGAAGTTGTCCTGTCCCCTTAGCAGAAAAACACCCCCAAAGCTTAATGTTTCCACCTCCATGTTTGACGGTGGGGATGGTGTTCTTGGGGTCATAGGCAGCATTCCTCCTCCTCCAAACACGGTGAGTTGAGTTGATGCCAAAGAGCTCGATTTTGGTTTTATCTGACCACAACAGTTTCACGCAGTTCTCCTCTGAATCATTCAGATGTTTATTGGCAAACTTCAGACGGCCCTGTATATGTGCTTTCTTGAGCAGGGGGACCTTGTGGGCGCTGCAGGATTTCAGTCCTTCACGGCGTAGTGTGTTACCAATTGTTTTCTTGGTGACTATGGTCCCAGCTGCCTTGAGATCATTGACAAGATCCTCCCGTGTAGTTCTGGGCTGATTCCTCACCGTTCTCATTATCATTGCAACTCCACGAGGTGAGATCTTGCATGGAGCCCCAGGCCGAGGGAGATTGACAGTTATTTTGTGTTTCTTCCATTTGCGAATAATCACACCAACTGTTGTCACCTTCTCACCAAGCTGCTTGGCGATGGTCTTATAGCCCATTCCAGCCTTGTGTAGGTCTACAATCTTGTCCCTGACATCCTTGGAGAGCTCTTTGGTCTTGGCCATGGTGGAGAGTTTGGAATCTGATTGATTGATTGCTGTGGACAGGTGTCTTTTATACAGGTAACAAGCTGAGATTAGGAGCACTCCCTTTAAGAGTGTGCTCCTAATCTCAGCTCGTTACCTGTATAAAAGACACCTGGGAGCCAGAAATATTTTTGTTTGAGAGGGGGTCAAATACTTATTTCCCTCATTAAAATACAAATCAATTTATAAAATGTTTTACATGCGTTTTTCTGGATTTGTTGTTGTTGTTATTCTGTCTCTCACTGTTCAAATAAACCTACCATTAAAATTATAGATTGATCATTTCTTTGTCAGTGGGCAAACGTACAAAATCAGCAGGGGATCAAATACTTTTTTTCCCTCACTGTACAAAGTGCTCACCCCTGGGCCCTCTAGAATAATCTCACCCCTGGGCCCTGTAGAATAATCTCACCCCTGGGCCCTGTAGAATAATCTCACCCCTGGGCCCTGTAGAATAATCTCACCCCTGGGCCCTGTAGAATAATCTCACCCCTGGGCCCTCTAGAATAATCTCACCCCTGGGCCCTCTAGAATAAGCTCACCCCTGGGCCCTCTAGAATAAGCTCACCCCTGGGCCCTCTAGAATAAGCTCACCCCTGGGCCCTCTAGAATAAGCTCACCCCTGGGCCCTCTAGAATAAGCTCACCCCTGGGCCCTCTAGAATAAGCTCACCCCTGGACCCTCTAGAATAAGCTCACCCCTGGGCCCTCTAGAATAAGCTCACCCCTGGGCCCTCTAGAATAAGCTCACCCCTGGGCCCTCTAGAATAAGCTCACCCCTGGGCCCTCTAGAATAAGCTCACCCCTGGGCCCTCTAGAATAAGCTCACCCCTGGGCCCTCTAGTATAAGCTCACCCCTGGGCCCTCTAGTATAAGCTCACCCCTGGGCCCTCTAGTATAAGCTCACCCCTGGGCCCTCTAGAATAAGCTCACCTTGGCCTTGGTGGCAGCTGAGGCGAGGGCAGCGGCGGCTGCAGTAGCGATGTTCCCCTCCCCTCCGTCCGACTCTAGCTTCTTCCTCTCCTCTTCCTCCTCGTCCATCGTTCCCTGATCCTCCTTCTCCTTGTCATCCTCCGAGGTCTCCATGGCCTCCTCCTTGCCTTTGTCTGAAAACATTGCGAAAACATTGCATAAACATTATAATTCGATATCAATTCAAGTCAATGCAGGACTTATACAACCCAAATAAAAAAAGGCTATTCTGCTTCGATTGAATCATCCATCTACTGTACCTGCTGTAGCCTTGCCCTCTCCTCCCTCGCTCTCTCCCTCCTCCCGCTCCGACGGTTCGGCCGTCTCGCTCTTCACCTTCTCTCCCTCGGCCGGCTTCTCAGCAGACTCACTGGGCTTCTCCGCCTCATCCTTAGACTCAGCCTGAGACAACAGAGACGCGCAGCGACAGGTAAGACTGAGGTGTTACATAGCTGACTATATGTATATGCAGGTCACACAGAACTGAAGGTGATATAGAACTGAGAAATACCAAACTGAAGACTACAGCTAGACAGGTCATTGAGAGCTAAGGAGAAAAATGAACTAAACCGAACAAGGGTCAAAGTTAATGCTCTGTATTTCAATAAGCCTGCAGTAAAACCATCAGGACCAGAACCAGCGTGGATAGGAGATGGCTAATGAAGGTTAATGAAGATTCCCCCCTCTACACTGGTCACTGATGCATGGCTAACTCCTGCTAATGTGATCTGTGGTGTTACATTTACCCTGTGGCCTTCCTAAACACAGAGAAATAGGGTGGATGGATGGTGAGAGAGAGCCAGAGAATAATAGTAAGTGAAAGATAGAAGGAGAGCAGTAGATGTAGGGGGCAGACTGTATGACTGCCTGCTTTAGAAATAAAGTAAAACACTGTTTGATGTCTTCTGTGCCCATATGAATGTCCCTAACGATGTAACTGTAACGATGAGATAGATGTTCTTCTTCTTAGTTTTTTGTTTTATTGTCTCGCTGTTATACGGTGTCCAACCGTGTTGGCTCTTGCCTAGCCATCTTGTCTCAAGAGGACCATAAAGGAAATAAGTTCCAGACGTTATTGTGTGTTATCCTCGATGATTTGACTCATGTGCATGTATGGCTTTTTCAAGTTTTATGTGTGCTTGTTTTTTTTTTTTAAATGGTCGAATTAATCAACTAAACTAACGACCTCTCACCCCTGGGCTGTCTCACCTTGTCAGGCTGCTGGGAGTCGGAGTCTGTGTCCATTTTCTCTGTCTCTGCTGGCTCTACAATGACAGACAGAGAGACGGGGTTTGAGAAAAGGGCTAGACAAAGAACAAGACATTTCTCAGAGAAAACAGATTATGCATCATCAGTAGACCCTCACCATGGTTCAGACAGTGTGTATTTGTGTGTGTGTGTGTGTGTGTGTGCATGTGCAAATGTAGGAGAAAGTGAGTGAGTCTATGGGGAGTGAGCGCATGAATGTGTGTTTGAAAAAGCATGTCCATGTGTGCATTTGGGCATGTTTTCTACTATGCAATTATTGACCTGTATGAGAGATGGTAGACTGCTTTGGGGAGGGTATTGAATGCATTTAGGCCATTTATTGATTGCTGATGCGTGTGTGTGTAACATGCATTTATTCATGTGTAATTGCTGATTGAGGGATTGCTGTTTGTGTACCAGGCATTGAGGCCCATGGCACATGGCATAGTGTGTTGACCCAGTTTCAACCCCTCCCCCACCCCCATCTGCCATTCTAATCCACTGGTTACCACGGCAGCCAGGCACATACACATAACACACTCTGAAGAAACCTCTACGTCGCCCCCCCCCACTGGCCATCCTGATTTCAGCTGGAACCTCTAATGTTCTGGTGAGAATCCACATCTGGCTTTACCCACGCGAGCGCACACACACATGCAGGAGGTAGGCATAAGGTCTAGGTGACCTGCCGACAGCTGGCTAAGAGCAGCCTCGCCCTAACCTGTTAGCTGTGGTCTGTCTGTGTCTTGGCCATTTGCTGCCCTCCACTGGTAACACTCAGTACTCCATCTAAATGTGGGCGTGTGCATATGGGTGGGTATTTTGTGTGAGTATCGTATGCATGAGAGTATGTTTAACGTATGTGATGAGAGAACGTTTTTGTATGTTTATATGAAGGCATGTGTGCTTACGCAATTCTATATGTATTGCAATTCGATGTTCCAAACATATTGCTGCAGAGGGACAAGAGACAGCCATGAAAAAACAAGTTTTGATCAGTCATGGAAATAAGTGCTGAACAAAAATTGGCTCCATATTTAAAAAGATGGAGAACACGCTATGAAGAAAAAATTCTGGAAATTGGTGCAGGTACAGCCAACTAGCGCAAAAATAAAATTGTGATAGTCAAAATGATCCCAATATATAACTTTCAATTTTTTCCCCCGATCACTAGTGTATATTTTTGTATCTACCTTTGCAAATGTGTGACTGTGTGTACATATATCTGAATGCATGTGTTCTGTTCCGAGTATGTGTGTATTCTGTTCTGTCCTGAGTGTGTGTTCTTTTCCGAGGTTGTATGTTCTTTTCTGAGTGTGTGTTCTGTTTTACCGGTCTTCTCGGGCTCCTCGGGGGCGGTTCCTGCGATGCCGCTGCTCTCCAGGCCATAGGCGGGGTCTACCTTGCCCGTGCTGCGGGCCGCCTCCTGAACCTTCTTCACATGGGCCTCCACCAGCTCTGCTGGCACCTCCTCACGCACACGGCTAAACTCCTCTGGAGAGAGGGAGGCACTGCAGTTAGCTACAGACTCACACCTTGTGATAGTCCCTCCACACACACACTGATATGTTCAAACACACAGCGATATTACACACACAACCGTATCCTTACCACACACTACATGCAGTGTGATATTACATACAAATGAAAACACATTTTATTTTACGATAAAACACACTTGCTAGGCTACCACATATTGCAAATGACCCACACACCCAGTTCCCCCCAACACACTCCCCAGTCACGTACCCAGGGCTGCCTTGGCGGCGGCGGAGGCCACGCGGGGGTCCACCACGGAGGCCAGGAAGGCCACAGTGCTCATGACGGGGTTGCCTGACTGGCTGAAGGGTACGGGCTGGTAGGCCAGGGGGCCCAGGGACGACTCAGAGTTCTCCAGGTAGGGGTCCTCGATGGGCAGACGCAGGAAGTGCAGGATACACTCGTCCTGGGTGCGCGAGCCCACGTGCTCCGACACCTTGTTCCAGTCATCCTTGTACATCTCCAGAGCCTGGTAGGGAGGAGATAGAGGAATGAGAAGAGCTCTGATAGGCTGGTAGGTTTTAGATTATGTTTGCGATTAGTGAAGTGGTGTGAAGGGAGATGAAGGGATGAGAAAGGCTCCGATAGGCTGGTATGCTATGCAGTCCATTTGTGATTGGTCAGCTGGTAAGTTGTGATTGACGTACCTCCAATAGGAGCAGGGTCTCCTGCTCGGTCCACTCCCGGCCGCCGCTGGTTCCTTTACTCTTGGGGTTCTTCTTGGAGTAGAGGTCGTTACGCAGGCCAAAGTTCTGCATGTCAGAGGGCTTGTCTTTGCCCTTCTCTGGGAAGTTGAGCATCTGCTGGCCAGAGGGGATCTAGAAGGATGGATGGAGAAGAGACAGGGTGAAAGGAATCACACAGTGGTCAGAGGATGCAGTGAATACTTTTGCACAATCACTCACAACATTTGTGACCCATCAAATCATCAAAATTAATGGTTGCAGACACACAACGACTATATGTGTATTTGGTTTAAAGACCATTCCCCTCAGTATCCAAACACCTGAAAGGGCTGGACAGGTGAAAGCAATGTGACCAAAGCTCCATGTAGTTGTCTATCTAACCTGTGGGGGGCGGTGGTGCATCGGCGTCAGGCCAGAGGGGGTGTCAGCCAGCACGTTGAAGTGGGGGGTGGGCGGGGGGCCCATGGGGAGGGGCCGACTCTCAGCATCCACCTGGTAGTTTACCAGCCCCCACTGCTCCAGGAACGCATGGACCCTATAAGAGAGAGACATGACAGTTAGATACAGGCAAAGAATATACTCCACAATCATCAGCAAGACAGGACAGTCCAACTAAACCTGAGTCTTATTCATTAGAGACCAAATGGAGAAGAACTGACTGGAACAGAAGAACCCCCACCCCCCCCCTACAAAGCGTTTTATTTAACTAGGCAAGTCAGTTAAGAACAAATTCTTATTTACAATGACGGCCTACACCGGCCAAACCCTCCCCTAGCCTGGACGACGCTGGGCCAATTGTGCGCTGCCCTATGGGACTCCCGATCACGGCCGTTGTGATACAGCCCGGGATCGAACCCGGGTCTGTAGTGACGCCTCTAGCACTGCGATGCAGTGCCATAGACCGCTGCGCCACTCAGGATCCCAAACGGTGTGCCCTGACGAACAACGTCCTAGCTTCTGCCCTAGGGAATCCATTTCATGTTAACCCCTTGACCTTTCACCTCATGACGGCACACACGTCTCCCGTCAGGTTCCTGCGGCAGGAGGTGGAGGTCAGGTACTCCTGGGGGTTGAGCCGATACGTGTCGATCATGAAGTTACGGTAGGCCAGATATCTGACAGGGACAAGACAGGAAAACACATTTTACAAACAAACCACTGAATAGTCTGAACAAATAAGGATGTAATGTGTTATACAGCAATGGGTGTGTGTTTGTGTGTATATACGACGGAAAATTCTTAGTGAAAGCGTGCGTCTGCAGTTCTTTAATGGTTTGAGTGCGTTGTGTGTGGGGCAGTGTTCTTTGCTGACTCACATTTCTGGGGACTTGGACTTGTTCTTGCCGTTGAAGAACTCTGGCAGTGCACGCCTCTCAATCTCATGGATACTGAAAGAGAGGGGGGGGGGGGGGAGTAAACTCAGACACAAAAATAAAATACACCCCCACCCCAAAACACACACGATACACTCCACACACATTAAGAACAGTGGGCCCATTCCTCACCAGTTGTAGTCGAACCAGGCGGCGTAGCTGGGGATGATGATGTGGTGGGTCTGCTCGGTCACGTTGTCCTCGCTGGAGTCGATGAGGCGGTTGACATCGGCCTTGCCCTGCTCCTCCTCCTCCTGCAGGGGGAGACAGAGTCACACATTTACATTTTCGTCATTTAGCAGACGCTCTTATCCAGAGCGACTTACAAATTGGTGCATTCACCTTATGATAGCCAGTGGGACAACCACTTTACAATATTTTTTTTAATATATATATGTTTTTTTTGGGGGGGGGGTGGGGTAAGGGGGGGTAGAAGGATTACTTTATCCTATCCCAGGTATTCCTTAAAGAGGTGGGGTTTCAAGTGTCTCCGGAAGGTGGTGAGTGACTCCGCTGTCCTGGCGTCGTGAGGGCAGCGAACAGTTTTGACTGGGCTGAGCGGGAACTGTGCTTCCGCAGAGGTAGGGGGGCCAGCAGGCCAGAGGTGGATGAACACAATGCCCTCGTTTGGGTGTAGGGACTGATCAGAGCCTGAAGGTACGGAGGTGCCGTTCCCTTCACAGCTCCGTAGGCAAGCACCATGGTTTTGTAGTAGATGCGAGCTTCAACTGGAAGCCAGTGGAGTGTGCGGAGGAGCGGGGTGATGTGAGAGAACTTGGGAAGGTTCACACGGATGGGATCAGGTCAAAATAGGCAAGAAAGGAGAGCAGAATTCTGGCTAGGGGTTGGTCAGTTTCTATTATATATGAACGGAGGATCAAACGTTAAAGCAGGATTTCCAGATGAATCAGGAATAGTCCCATTCCAAATGTAGGAAAACTGGATCTGAAAGAGGCTGCGTCTGGTGGTACTTTACGGCAGAACAGGACCTGGTTTCCCAAAAGCATCTTATGGCTAAGTTCATCGTTAGAACCTTCATAGGAGCATCGTTAAATCTTGGAGGTGTTTCCTAAAACCAACGTTATTAACGTTGCACTGGAAAACGCTCGTAATCTAACGCATGCCTCAGACCACTCGTAGAACAGCTAAGTGCGTCAGATGCTTTTTTGCCCTCCCGTGTCACTTTATACACAGAAGACCTCCGCTAAACATAGAATCACATGGTTTATCAGTCTGTGACCGCCGTTAACTTCCGAACAAAGTTCACTACAAATACAATGTTGTCAATGTCTTTGCGATGGACACAAACAAGCGACATATAAAAACTCAACTGAGTTCTATTTTGCTACTTGTAGGCTACGGTCTAATTTGTCTCAATATATTTCATGATATGTAGCCGAACATGTGCGCAATGATGTGCCAAATTGGTGATTTAGTGCATTGTCATTGGGTAAGCATTATAATAAGCGGACTCAATATTTGCAGACGTAGGTGGTAATAGGAGCTGATCCGTCATCAGTATTGTGAAATAATTATAATTTTAAGAAAAGATTTTAATGGAGAAAGCTGATCTGAGACCAGCACTCCCCTTCTTTCGATCGCATCAGTATCGACACATGCTCCAATTACGCACTTTGTGACCGTTCTCTCTGTGTGGTGTTTTGGGAAACGCATGTTACATCTTCGGCCGTTGTAGGAAAGATGCAACGTTAAAAACAGCCGTAGGCCTAAGTTCCATCGCTATCGGGAAACCGGGCCCAAATCTACAAATAGGTAGACATTGCCTCTAAACACTGACACCAGGTCAGACATTTTTCCATCCCCTTCTGGATATAATAATAATAATAATAATAATAATAACATGCCATTTAGCAGACGCTTTTATCCAAAGCGACTTACAGTCATGCGTGCATACATTTTTGTGTATGGGTGGTCCCGGGGATCAAACCCACTACCTTGGCGTTACAAGCGCCGTGCTCTACCAGCTGAGCTACAGAGAACGATATGCTAAGAACAGGGGTTATGATAATCTCATCCTATATCTATCAATGACAACTATGGTTGTGTGTGTGGGTGAATAGGGAACAGTTTACGATGAAGATGGAAAAGAGAATGTATTTAGAGGCAATCATTAAAGGTTAAGGAAAAAAACTGGTGTTACCTTGCCTCCGGAGACCACAGAGCCATCCTCCAGATCATCTAGAAGACAGAGAGAGTGCATTATGACATCACTCTATCCATTGTTGTCATGTGTTGCTGCCATGCTATGTTGTCGTCTTAGGTCTCTCTCGTCGTGATGTATGTTTGGGCCTATATTTTAATGATTTTTTTCCCCGTCGCCGCCTTTTGGTAGGCCGTCATTGTAAATAAGAATGTGTTCTTAACTGACTTGCCTAGTTAAATAAAGGTTAAATAAACAATACATCTCGGTGATTGACAGTTTAGTACTGAGACAGGTAGATACTTAAACACTGAAATAGTTCTGCACACACACACACTTACCCAAATCAGCCACTGCCCCCCCCTTCACTGGGGTGTTCTCGCTGTCTTTCTTAGGGTTCACTGAGAACAGGGAAGAAAAACAAAGGCTGAAGAATAGCCAGAGTACGGTAGGGGTGAAATACACTGACAGTAGCTATCGGCTCTCTTTACTCTTGTAAGCTCTCTTTTTTAAATCAGCCACGGAAATAGATACAGAGGGGGGAGGGGGGGTTGCAGAAGTGGGACATTGCAGATGGGACTGGGTCCAAAAAGACCATTTTTAGCCGAGTGTGTTTGGCTTTAGAACACTTTCTGCCCGACTAGCACTCCATTCAATGCACCACTGAAGAAAGTCCCCCCAGGCTATTCCATGCTATCTTGGCAAGGATAGAGTGTACTTGTGTATGTGAGGTGTGTGTGACAGTTAGAAGAAAAAAACTAATTCAGAGAGGAACAAACTGCAGTTACTACAGAGATGAATAAACTGCAAGTCAACATGGCGACAAGCATAAGATGGATACACTCAGAGAAAGAAACAGGACCAAGAGAGAGAGAAAGTGAGATTTACAACGTGATTTAATAATAATATATAATATGCCATTTAGCAGACGCTTTTATCCAAAGCGACTTACAGTCATGCGTGCATACATTTTAGAGTGACTGAGCCAATGAAGGAGAAGAGAGGGAGGGGTGGACCACGAGGAGGGAGAGAAGAGGAGGAGAGGTAGGGGTGAGAACGAGGAGGGAGAGAAGAGGAGGAGAGGTAGGGGTGAGAACGAAGAGGGAGAGAAGAGGAGGAGAGGTAGGGGTGAGAACGAGGAGGGAGAGAAGAGGAGGAGAGGTAGGGGTGAGAACGAGGAGGGAGAGAAGAGGAGGAGAGGTAGGGGTGAGAACGATGGAGAAAAAGGACAGAGTGAAGGATCAAGAGGGAGGAGAGCAGATGAGGGAGAGGGAGACAAGACAGACGAGTTGGAGAAACAACTGACCGTTCTTTGGCAAAGTGACCTCCTCCATGCTGGGAACAGGCGAGGGGTCCTCCATGTCCTTGGTCAGGTCCTCTTCCTCCTCCTCCTCCTCGCCACGGTGGCCACGACGCTTCCAGTGAGACCCAGGGTTCCTGGGGACAGGAGAAGAGGTCAAGGGTCAGTAATGTTTTCCCAAGACACTAATCCATGGTCAGTTTAGTGTTTTTCCTCCTTAATGGCTAAAGTTAGGATTTGGGACGGTTAAGCAGGTCCTAGATCTGTGACTATTGGGGGACTCACCCCTTCTTGCCGCCCTTCTTGCGGGACTCGGCTGGGGTGGTCGGGGGAGATGGCGAGCGCCTCCTCTTCTTCCCGGCGGCGTTGGCCTTGCGCTCCTTACGATCGGGTGTACGGGAAGACTGATCAGAACCACGGGGGATGGCAAGATGAGAGACAGAGCGAGAGAATGAGAGGATGGAACAGTCTCACACAGTGGGGAGCGGGGAAGGAGAAGAGGGAGGATGTGGTGGTGAGGAGAGCAAGGAAGAGTTTGAAAGGATGGGTGACACGACACAGAAACGAGAGAAAAAGACAAGAGAGAAACAGACAGACGAGAACAAGACAACAATCCACAGTGCAGAGCCCTGTTGTGCAGCAACTCACTTAGACACACACACTTCCTACATTTACATTTTAGTAATTTAGCAGACACTCTTATCCAGAGCGATTTACAGGAGAAATTAGGGTTAAGTGCCTTGCTCAAGGATACAGCGACAGATTTTTCACCTAGTCGGCTCGGGGATTCAAACCAGCAACCTTTCGGTTACTGGCCCAACGCTCTTAACCGCAAGGCTACCTGCCGCCCTAAGAATCCATAACACACACATTACCACAACACACACCCCAGAGTTTGGCCTACCTCTTCCTCCCTTGGGAAGATCCTTTGGCGGAAGCTCACAGTCTTCTTGTTCTCGTCCACCTCATAGTCTTCCTCATTCATCCACTCGTTGAAGGCATCGGTGTCCAGGACCCACTTGGCATGCACCTGGGAGGAGAGGGAGAGAGAAGAGTCAAAACTAATCCACTACAACTGCGGTACTCAAGGGTGGTAATGTCTGCTAGTACTTTTCAGGCTGGAGGTGGGGGTTGATTAGGCCTACAGTGAGTGGGAAAAGTATTTGATCCCCTGCTGATTTTGTAAGTTTGCCCACTGACAAAGACATGATCAGTCTATAATTTTAATGGTAGGTTTATTTGAACAGTGAGAGACAGAATAACAACAGAAAAATCCAGAAAAACGCATGTCAAAAATGTTATAAATTCATTTGCATTTTAATGAGGGAAATAAGAATTTGACCCCTCTGCAAAACATGACTTAGTACTTGGTGGCAAAACCCTTTTTGGCAATCAGAGGTCAGACGTTTCTTGTAGTTGGCCACCAGGTTTGCACACATCTCAGGAGGGATTTTGTTCCACTCCTCTTTGCAGATCTTCTCCAAGTCATTAAGGTTTCGAGGCTGACGTTTGGCAACTCGAACCTTCAGCTCCCTCCACAGATTTTCTATGGGATTAAGGTCTGGAGACTGGCTAGGCCACTCCAGGACCTTAATGTGCTTCTTCTTTAGCCACTCCTTTGTTGCCTTGGCCGTGTGTTTTGGGTCATTTTCATGCTGGAATACCCATCCACGACCCATTTTCAATGCCCTGGCTGAGGGAAGGAGGTTCTCACCCAAGATTTGACGGTACATGGCCCCGTCCATCGTCCCTTTGATGCGGTGAAGTTGTCCTGTCCCCTTAGCAGAAAAACACCCCCAAAGCATAATGTTTCCACCTCCATGTTTGACGGTGGGGATGGTGTTCTTGGGGTCATAGGCAGCATTCCTCCTCCTCCAAACATGGCGAGTTGAGTTGATGCCAAAGAGCTCAATTTTGGTCTCATCTCACCACAACCCAGTTCTCCTCTGAATCATTCAGATGTTCATTGGCAAACTTCAGACAGCTCTGTATATGTGCTTTCTTGAGCAGGGGGACCTTGCGGGCGCTGAAAAATTTCAGTCCTTCACGGCGTAGTGTGTTACCAATTGTTTTCTTGGTGACTATGGTCCCAGCTGCCTTGAGATCATTGACAAGATACTCCCGTGTAGTTCTGGGCTGATTCCTCACCATTCTCATGATCATTGCAACTCCACGAGGTGAGATCTTGCACGGAGCCCCAGGCCGAGGAAGATTGACAGTTCTTTCTTCCATTTGCGAATAATCGCACCAACTGTTGTCACCTTCTCATCAAGCTGCTTGGCGATGGTCTTGTAGCCCATTCCAGCCTTGCGTAGGTCTACAGTCTTGTCCCTGACATCCTTGGAGAGCTCTTTGAGTGTGCTCCTAATCTCAGCTCATTACCTGTATAAAAAGACACCTGGGAGCCAGAAATCTTTCTGATTGAGAGGGGGTCAAATACGTATTTCCCTCATTAAAATGCAAATCAATTTATAAAATTTTTGACATGTGTTTTTCTGGATTTTGTTGTTGTTATTCTGTCTCTCACTGCTCCTACCATTAAAATTATAGACTGATCATTTCTTTGTCAGTGGGAAAACGTACAAAATCAGCAGGGGATCAAATACTTTTTTCCCCCTCACTGTATATAACATTATCATGACTGGCTGCTCTATCCTCACCTTCCAGGGCTTCTCAGAGGTGGGTGGATCCTCCACATCCCCTTCCACGTCGCTGGTGGACACCCAGGTGTCATAACTGACCGCACAGAGAAGAGGCGTTAAAGGTCAGTCACAGGTCACAGTGGGTGGATGTATAGGCAGACAGGAGCAGCAACGTTAAAGTCTAAAGGTGCCAGTCTCTCACCTGTCTGGGTACATGCCCCAGTGCACCAGAACCTGCTTGTCTTTACGCATGACTGGACGCAGCCACTCCTCTGCAAGACAAACACACACCTTTTTACCAGCGTACACACACATACTCAAGTAATGAATACACACTACTGTATTAGTAATAGTATATTACTGCATACACATATTTTACTTTGTTTGAAATATGATGTGAGAGTAGGGTAAGCCTCAGTAACATGGCCATAAGGAATTAGATTCAAAGATTACAGCACAATCCAGCCTATAACAGGGCCTAGGCCAATGTTTATAACAAAGTATGTGATATAGACAGTGTCTTCAGAAAGTATTCAGACCCCTTGACTAAATCCACATTTCTCAATCTACACACAATACCCTATAATGACAAAACAAAAACAGTTTTTTTCTTCATTTTTGCATAAAAACAGATATACCTTATTTACATAAGTATTCAGACCCTTTACTATGAGGCTCGAAATTGAGCTCAGGTGCATCCTGTTTCCACTGATCATCCTTGAGATGTTTCTACAACTTGATTGGAGTTCACCTGTGGTAAATTAAATTGGACATGATTTGGAAAGGCACACACCTATATAAAGTTCCCACAGTTGACGGTGCATGTCAGAGAAAAAAACACGCCATGAGGTCGAAGGAATTGTCCATAGAGCTCTGAGACAGGATTGTGTTGAGGCACAGATTTGGGTAAGGGTACCAAAAAAATGTCTGCAGCATTGAAGGTCCCCAAGAACACAGTGGCCTCCATTATTCTTAAATGGAAAAGGTTTGGAACCACCAAGACTCTTCCTAGAGCTGGCCGCCCGGCCAAACTGAGTAATCGGGGGAGAAAGGCCTTGGTCAGGGAGGTGACCAAGAACCTGATGGTCACCCTGACAGAGCTCCAGAGTTCCTCTGTGTACAACCATCTCTGCAGCACTCTACCAATCAGGCTTTTATGGTAGAGTGCCCAGACGGAAGCCACTCCTCAGTAAAATGCACATGACAGCCCGCTTGGAGTTTGCCAAAAGGCACCTAAAGACTCTCAGACCATGAGAAACAAGATTCTCTGGTCTGATGAAACCAAGATTGAACTCTTTGGCCTGAATGCCAAGCGTCACGTCTGGAGGAAACCTGGCACCATCCCTACGGTGAAGCATGGTGGTGGCAGCATCATGCTGTGGGGATGTTTTTCAGCGGCAGGGACTGGGAGACCAGTCAGGATTGAGGAAAAGATTAACGGAGCAAAGTACAGAGAGATCCTTGATGAAAACCTGCTCCAGTGCGCTCAGGACGTCAGACTGGGGCGAACGTACACCTTCCAACGGGACAACGACCCTAAGCACACAGCCAAGACAACGCAGGAGTGGACAAGTCTCTGAATTTTCTATTTTATTTTTTATTTAGCTAGGCAAGTCAGTTAAGAACAAATTATAATTTACAATGACAGCCTACCAAAAGGCAAAAGGCCTCCTGCGGGGACGGGGGCTGGGATTAAGAATATAGGACAAAACACACATCACGACAAGAGAGACACCACAACACTACATAAAGAAAGACCTAAGACAACAACATAGCATGGCAGCAACACATGACAACACAGCATGGTAGCAACACAACATGGTAGCAGCCCAAAACATGGTACAAACATTATTGGGCTCAGACAACAGCACAAAGGCAAGAAGGTAGAGACAACAAAACATCACGCGAAGCAGCCACAACTGTCAGTAAGAGTGTCCATGATTGAGTCTTTGAATGAAGAGATGGAGATAAAACTGTCCAGTTTGAGTGTTTTTTGCAGCTCGTTCCAGTCACTAGCTGCAGTGAACTGAAAAGAGGAGCGACCCAGGGATGTGTGCATATTGGGGACCTTTAACAGAATGTGACTGGCAGAACGGGTGTTGTATGTGGAGGATGAGGGCTGCAGTAGGTATCTCAGATAGGGGGGAGTGAGGCCTAAGAGGGTTTTATAAATAAGCATCAACCAGTGGGTCTTGCGACGGGTATACAGCAGGTAGCTTAGTGGTTAAGAGCATTGTGGCAGTAACCGAAAGGTCACTGGTTCTAATCCCGAGCCGACTAGGTGAAAAATCTGTCGATGTGCCCTTGAGCAAGGCACTTAACCCTAATTGCTCCTGTAAGTCGCTCTGGATAAGAGCGTCTGCTAAATGACTAAAATGTAAATGTAAAAATGACCAGTTTACAGAGGAGTATAGAGTGCAGTGATGTGTCCTATAAGGAGCATTGGTGGCAAATCTGATGACCGAATGGTAAAGAACATCTAGCCGCTCGAGAGCACCCTTACCTGCCGATCTATAAATTACATCTCCGTAATCTAGCATGGGTAGGAAGGTCATCTGAATCAGGGCTAGTTTGGCAGCTGGGATGAAAGAGGAGCGATTACGATAGAGGAAACCAAGTCTAGATTTAACCTTAGCCTGCAGCTTTGATATGTGCTGAGAGAAGGACAGTGTGCTGTCTAGCCATACTCCCAAGTACTTCTATGAGGTGAATACCTCAAGTTCTAAACCCTCAGAGGTAGTAATCACACGGGTGGGGAGAGGGGCATTCTTCTTACCAAACCACATGACCTTTGTTTTGGAGGTGTTCAGAACAAGGTTAAGGGCAGAGAAAGCTTGTTGGACACTAAGAAAGCTTAGTAGAGCGTTTAACACAAAATCCAGGGAGGGGCCAGCTGAGTATAAGACTATAATCTGCATATAAATGGATGAGAGAGCTTCCTACTGCCTAAATTGAGAAGAGCGTGAGGCCTAGGATCGAGCCTTGGGGTACTCCCTTGGTGATAGGCAGTGGCTGAGACAGCAGATGTTCTGACTTTATACACTGCACTCTTTGAGGTAGTTAGCAAACTAGGCCAAAGACCCCTCAGAGACACCAATACTCCTTAGCCGGCCCACAAGAATGGAATGGTCTACCGGTTATCAAAAGCTTTGGCCAAGTCAATAAAAATAGCAGCACGACATTGCTTAGAATCAAGGGCAATGGTGACATCATTTAGGACCTTAAAGGTTGCAGTGACACATCCATAACCGGTGCGGAAACCAGATTGCATAGCAGAGAGAATACTATAGACATCAAGAAAGCCAGTCAGTTGATTCCTTACAAGTTTTTCCAACACTTTTGATAAACAAGGCAAAATAGAAATGGGCCTATAACAGTTAGGATCAGATTGATCTCCCCCTTTAAATAAAGCACGCACCGTGGCTGCCTTCCAAGCAATGGGAACCTCCCCAGAGAGGAGAGACAGGTTAAAAAGGTCAGAGAGGCTTGGCGATGATATGGGCAGCAACCTTAAGGAAGAAAGGATCTAAACCATCTAAACCTTTAGCATCTCAGACTCAGTGATCGCCTGCAGGGAGAAACTATGTAGTGGGGCAGGGGAAAAAGAGGGAGGCGCATCGGGGCTAGTCGCATTAGAAGGGGTGGGAGATGAGGAAATGTTGGACGGGCAATGAGGCATGGCTGAGTCAAATAGGAATCCTGACTTAATGAAGGGGTGATTAAAGAGCTCAACCATGTGCTCCTTGTCAGTAACAACCACATCATCAACATTATGGGACATGGGCAGCTGTGAGGAGGAGGGTTTATTCTCCAGGTCTTTAACCGTTTTCCAGAACTTCTTGGGGTTAGACCCACAGAGAGAGAACTGCTCCTTAAAGTAACTAACTTTGGCCTTCCGGATAGCCTGAGTGCACTTATTTCTCATTTGCCGGAACGAGAGCCAGTCAGCCTGAGTAAG
Source organism: Coregonus lavaretus (assembly GCF_964263955.1). NCBI lineage: Eukaryota > Metazoa > Chordata > Actinopteri > Salmoniformes > Salmonidae > Coregonus > Coregonus lavaretus. The sequence continues at coordinate 62,841,626 of NC_139990.1, read as the reverse complement.
CGTGTGCCGAGCCTTTCGCCAAATGGAATTCTTGAGGTGGAGTAACTCTACCAGATCACAGACGAACCAGGGGCTGAACCTGTTTTTCATTCTCATTTTCTTTATGGGGGCGTTTGTTTACAATACCACTGAAAATATCAAAAAAGAAGGTCCAAGCGTCTTTGACAGAGGGGATCAAGCTGATTCTATACCAATTTACAGAGGCCAGGTCATGAAGGAAGGCTTGCTCATTCAAGTTTTTTAGCAAGCGTCTGACAAATCAGGACAGGTCGTTTCACTGAGCAGCCATTACGAATACAGGCTGTAAAACAGTGATCACTAAGGTCATTACAGAAAACACCAGACTGATACCTATCAGGATTATTTGTGAGGATAACATCAAGGAGAGTAGCCTTTTCTGGGTGTTTGGAGTCATACCTTGTGGTAATAATATGAGAAAGATTTAGGGAGTCTCATTGCTTTAGGACTTGGTCAGGTGATTTAAGCATGTCCCAGTTTAGGTCACCTAGCAGGACAAATTCAGACTTAGTGTAAGGGGCCAGGAGAGAGCTTAGGGCATTTAGGGTACAGGCCGGTGCTGATGGTGGAGGATAACACCCAGCAACAGTCAACAAAGAGCTACTTGAAAGTTTAATGCTTAAAACCAGCAAATCAAATTGTTTGGGGACAGACTTTGTGGAGAGAGCCGAGCACTGAAGGTGTTCCTTGGTAAAGATTGCCCCTCCACCACCTTTGGAAGATCTGTCTTGCCGAAAAAGGTTTTAACCAGAAAGGTTAACATCAGTGTTCAAAACACTTTCTTAACCACGTCTCAGTAATGACCAACACATCTGGATTGGAGCTGTGAACACATACCTTCAATTGATCCATTTTAGGTAATAAGCTTCTAGTGTTAACATGCAGAAAACCCAGGCTTTTACGAGAGCAGAAATCAGTGAAACATATCAGAGCACAAGTCAGAATTGGGGGCTAGCAACAGTAGATGGGTCAGGGTGCACATTTCCAGATATCATCATCAGTAATAGAATCAGGGCACGGCAGAGGACAGGGAGAGCTCTGCAGTGTTGATTCTTTATGACATTTGAATGTGCATCAGATGGCAACAAGATCATATCGTACAGCAATTTCATCATCAGGTAACATGAATACAAAGCCAGCGAGAGGTGGTTAGAATAGGATGGGAAGCCAAGAGTCTGTGTAACCAATAGAGTGTCAGAGTCTGGAAACAAACAGTCTGTCCCACGGTTGGGTAAGTTCATAGTCAACAAAGCACGCAGGAGTCATGAGGCAAATAGCATAAAGCACAAGAAAAAAATTGAACGACTTGGGGCTAGCCATTGTAAGTTCAAAGAGTCACTCGCCCCAACAAAATAACTTGAGAGTAGCTCTCGGAGTCCAGTAGGCTATAAAAGTATGAGATAAAATAAATAAATAGTAGGCCTATACTAGTTAATTAAAGCGTTTGCGTAAGCTCACATAATAAGCTTCACAAGTTAATTAGCCTACCTAAAATTCTGATCAGTCCAAAGTCTGCGGTGTGTGTGTGTGCTGGAGGTGAGCGAAAGCTCGAGAGAGAGAGAGTGTGGCGGGGGGTACCTGTACCAGACAGGGGGACACAGGCCAGGGCAGACGGTGAACAGATCGCCAGGTGGAATCTAAGCAGCAGTGCAGCAGGCAACGGGAGTAGGTGTCACACCCGCTTGGGAGAAGCTTTTTTCTGGAGGCAGATTCCTTGTAGAAAATCCCAGCTAGCTAGCAAGTCTCTCTCTGTCCACCGGTTGTTTTTTACGTGCAAAAGAAGGTCGTTAAGTGGCCCAGGCAGAGCCCGGACTTGAACCCGATCAAACATCTCTGGAGAGACCTGAAAATAGCTGTGCAGCAACGCTCCCTGTCCAACCTGACAGAGCTTGAGAGGATCTGCAGAGAAAAATGGGAGAAACTCCCCAAATACAGGTGTGCCAAGCTTGTAGCGTCATACCCAAGAAGACTTGAGGCTGTAATGGCTGCCAAAGGTGCTTCAACAAAGTACTGAGTAAAGGGTCTGAATACTTATGTAAATGAAATATCAGTTGTTGTTTTTTTATACAATTTGCAAAAATGTCTAAACCTGTTTTTGCTTTGTCATTATGGGGTATTGTGTGTAGATTGATAAGGGGGGGAAAACTATTTTATCCATTTTAGAATAAGGCTGTAACGTAACAAAATGTGGAAAAAGTCAAGGGGTCTGAATACTTTCTGAAGGCACTGTACATTGTAAGGGAAGCTTTATTTCCTTTCTCAGTAGAGCACATCACTTACCATCCTCCTGCTGGGTTGGAGAGGGGTAGATATGATGGGTAGCCTTAGACTTATCCTCAGTGATGGAGCCCTAAAGGAAAGAAGGAAGGAAAATAGCTTTACGATGCCATTTGAATGTCTGGTGAGTGGTGACACAATCCTACCATTGGTTGGTGCAATTTGGGTGGGCGTGTCTTACCTGGTGTCTCTTGATGATGTCCTTCAGCTTATTGGCCTGCTTCTGCTCCATGTCAGGCACCAGGAACACGGTTGGTCGAGTCAGGCAGCTATTCTGAACCAGGGTCTTCTCTACATTCAAGAACATCTCTACATTCCTGTCCATCCTGGAGGGGTTCTGCAGGTCAAACCTTCGCCTGCAGATAGGAGGGATAGAACATGTGTTTGTTACTTACAGTCTCAACTCAGCTTCACAGGGCATCCTTTTTACCTCCCTCTCTTAAAGCAACCACTACCTTCTATGTGATTCCATAGGAGAAATAACATTTCAAATATTAATTATACAAATCATATAAGTGATTAGTCCAAGGTGGGAATGATGCATTTTTTAAGTATTCAATCAAGACCCTACTTACCAGCCCTGCTCGCTCTTGAACTTGTAGGTGGAGCCCAGGATGTGACACAGAGCACCCCCTGCCTTGAAGTCCAGGAAGCTCTTGGTCTGATGAGGCAATACAGAGAAAAGGGCGAGGGACGTTCACACAAGCTAGCTCACATAGATAAAGACAGGGCAAACTACTATGACACAAAATGTGCAGAAGTGATTGGGAAGCCCTCAAACCCTCCATAGCCCACTCTTCCCTTGCCCAAAAAAGGTCTAGGCGTCATTTCAATTTCACTATGTGTGTAGGTCCCGTCCCTGTCCCGACCTGGTCAGGTGTAAAGATGTGTGTGGAGGAGATACTCACAGGTAACTTGGTGAGGGCAGGGTTGTTGACCCTCCGTCCGAAAGCATCTTCCTGGAACTGAAGCAGCTGCACCACCAGCCCTGCCAGAGACTTATTGGAGGGAGAGTCTGCCTGTACATACTGAGACACCACAAGACCACTGTGTTAGTGACGGTGGCACACTCATGTGTGACAAAGGAGACAAAGGAGGGATTGAATATTGTGAGCCCACAGAAGTGTTAGGCTACATGGTCAGACAAACACATGGCCAATGCAGACACACACAAAATCTCATGATTAGGTAGCTCATACTGTAAGACCACAAGAACAGCCTTTCTTAGGTAAATGAGGGGTGATATGATATCACTTTTTCATTCAGTGAGGCCCCTTCACTGGTCACTGAAGAGTGGCTCCCCGGTTTCAAGAAAATAAATAGTTTACAGTAGCTAGTTACTTCTTTTCAATACAGTTGTTTTGGGAAATCCATACGTTAAGGCTGGCATGTGCATCCACGACCACGCTGGGCCCCGTGTAGCTCAGTTGGTAGAGCATGACGCTTGCAACGCCAGGGTTGTGGGTTCGTTTCCCACGGGGGGCCAGTATGAAAAAAGTATGAAAATGTATGTACTCACTAACTGTAAGTCGCTCTGGATAAGAGCGTCTGCTAAATGACTAAAATATAAAAAATATAAGATGTTTTGCTGCTGTCAGCAAAGGCAGCCTTTGCTTGGTTTTATGTGCGGAACACCGTTTGTCTCCTAGCTCAAGCTAGTTCAGTACATGATGTAGTCGAGGCTTCCCATCAAGACGATTCAGCTAATTAACTAGACATAAATGTAAGACATCAACGCACCAATCGATCCGTCTGCTGTTCTCTGCTCAATCACAATGTTACCCAACGTTACTGTGGCTAACTAACGTTAGTTACGTCAAGTCACGTGACTTGCCGGATCACCCCAATGTTTACATCAATGATACCGTTTCAAAACATGTTAACTAACTAGTTATCTTACCTACCTTAGCTAGTACGTTAACTAGCCAACTACGCTCAGATGCAAACAAAATTAATTATGTTAGCTACCTTGCTAACAGGTTACACAAACAGACAACTCTTCAGGTAGCGCTGGCCGTGCAACAAAACAAATTACGGACGGTATGGTCAGGCTGTTCAGTTAGCAGCTAACATTTCGTTAGCTAGCCTAGCTATCTTTCGACATGTAATGTTCATGTTGTTAACGTTAATGTTGCGATGGACATCTTTATGGCTGAAGCTAACTATCTATTAATATCTAGGTTGCCACAAGTACCTAATGGGAGCGATAGATTGAAAGAGAAAGCTAGATTGCACTTCCATTGTGCTAGAGACGCGTGCCTTGACGTTAGAAATCAATGGAGGTTAAAACCAGCGCTCGCCAACCTTTTTGTAGTGTTTCCCGATCCATTGGCGCACCGAATCGATCTGAGAGACAGTTTCTGCGCTCTCCCAGTATTTCGAGGAAGGACCTCCATCTTTCTTACGGCACACCGCAGTACCGACGCCCACAGGGCCGGCTGCTGGTCCCCCTGAACCCGTTCCACCCGCTGCAGTTGCCGCTGTCGCCATTGTTTCTTGTCCTGTCCGCTGCTATTTCGCTTCTCAACCGCTTCATACACCATGCAAGTTTTCGAATAAAAAATGCGCATGCGCAAATACGTAAATAACGTAACGTTATTGAATCTCGCGATAAAGAGGGTTCATATGGAAAGGGTCCGAATGAATGTCAGGGTTCAATTGCCACAGGCAATAGAGCAGAAACTGGATCAGCAGCATGACCAGGTGGACTGAGCACTGGGACACCCTTACAAAAAAAGATTGCATGCAGTAAAAGTGCAGTAACTGCAGTCGACTGTGGTATTTCGGACACAGTAATTGCAGAATAACTGTAGTGTACACTGCAAAATTACTGCAGTAAAAAAAAACGGTGTTAGTTTAAACGCAGTATTTGCAGCACACTGGAGTTATACTGCACTCTGACTGCAATGTTTTTTCGTAAGGGCAGCCAGGAGTCCACAGGCCAGGTAGTCCTGAGTCATGGTCCTAGGGCTCAGGTCTTCCAGGAGGGGAGAAAGAGAGAGGGAGAGAGATAAGGTAAAATTAGAGGGAGCACCAGATAAGACAGGAGAATTACACCAGATAGGACAGACTGACCCTAGCCCCCCGGAACATAGACTATTGCAGCATAGATACTGGAGACTGTGATGGGGGGTCGGGGGACACTGTGGCCCCGTCCGACGATACCCCCGGACAGGGCCAACCAGGCAGGATATAACCCCACCCACTCTGCCAAAGCACAGCGCCCACACTACTAGAGGGATATCAACAGACCACCAACTTACTTCCCTGAGACAAGGCTGAGTATAGCCCACAAAGATCTCCCCCAACGCACAAGCTTGAGGGAGCGCAAAACCAGACAGGAAGATCATGTCAGTGACTCAACCCGCTCAAGTCGAGTATAGCGGAAAAAGCCTGGCACGACATGACACACCCCTGCTAGGGACGGCATGGGAGAGCACTAGTAAGCCAGTGACTCAGCCCCCATAATAGGGTCAGAGGCAGAGAATCCCAGTGGAGAGAGGGGAGCCCGCCAGGCAGAGACAGCAAGGGCTGTTCATCACTCCAGTGCCTTGCCATTCACCTTCGCACCCCTGGGCCAGACTACACTCAGTCATAGGACCTACTGAAGAGATGAGTCTTCAGTAAAGACTTAAAGGTCGCATGGATAGGCAGACCATTCCATAAAAATAGAGCTCTATAGGAGAAAGCCCTGCCTCCAGCTGTTTGCTTAGAAATTCTAGGGACAATAAGGAGGCCTGCATCTTGTAACCGTAGCGTACGTGTAGGAATGTACAGCAGGACCAAATCGGAGAGATAGGTAGGAGCAAGTCCATGTAATGCTTTATAAGTTAGCAGTAAAACCTTGAAATCAGCCCTAGCCTTAACAGGAAGCCAGTGTAGAGAGGCTAGCACTGGAGTAATATGATAAAATGTGTTGGTTCTAGTCAAGATTCCAGCAGCTGTATTTAGCACTAATGGAAGTTTATTTAGTGCTTTATCTGGATAGCCAGAGAGTAGAGCATTGCAGTAATCTATTCTAGAAGTGACAAAAGCAAGGATGAGCTTTTCTGGATAATTTTTTGACAAAAAGTTTACGATTTTTGCAATGTTACAAAGATGGAAAAAAGCTGCCCTTGAAATATTCTTGATATGTTTGTCAAAAGAGAGATCATGGTCCAGAGTAACGCAGAGGTCCTTTACAGTTTTATTTGAGACGACTGAACAACCATCAAGATTAATTGTCAGATCAAACAGCAGATCTCTTTGTTTCTTGGGACCTAGAATTAGCATCTCTGTTTTGTCTGAGTTTTAAAAAATGTCGCTTTCCACTTCATTACATCTGAAACACAGGCTTCCAGGGTAGGCAATTTTGGGGCTTCACCATGTTCAGAGAAGAACTGATATCTTTCCGACAGATAAGATCTAAACCAGGCAAGAACTTGACAGTGTAGACCAATTAGGGTTTCTAAACCTAACCGTAACCCTTTTAGCTAACTCCTAACCTTAACCCTAACAACTTTAGCATTTTAGCAACTTTTCAACTACTTACTACTTTTTAGCTACTTTAAAACTACACATATTTTTTTTTAAACACAACATGCAACAATTTCAAAGATTTTACTGAGTTACAGTTCATATAAGGAAATCAGTCAATTAAAATAAATTCATTAGGCCCTAATCTATGAATGTCGCATGACTGGGATAACAGATATGCATCTGTTGGTCACAGATATCTTTAAAGTAGGGGCATGGATCAGAAAACCAGTCAATATCTGGTGTGACCACCATTTGTCTCATGCAGTGCGACACAACTCCTTCGCATAGAGTTGATCAGGCTGTTGATTGTGGCCTGTGGAATGTTGTCCCACTCCTCTTCAATGGCTGTGCGAAGTTGCTGGATATTGGCGGAAACTGAAATACGCTGTGCTACATGAAGATCCAGAGCATCCCAAACATGCTCAATGGGTGACATGTCTGGTGAGTATGCAGGCCAGCTTCCAGGAATTGTGCACAGATGCTTGCGACATGGGGTTGTGCATTATGAGGATGAAACATGAGGTGATGGCGGCAGATGAATGGCACGACAATGGGCATCAGGATATCGTCATGGTATCTCTGTGCATTCAAATTGCCATCGATAAAATGCAATTGTGTTCATTGTCCGTAGCTTACGCATGCCCATACCATAACCCCACTGCCACCATGGGGCACTCTGTTCACAACGTTGACATCAGCAAACCGCTCGCCCACACGACGCCATCTGCCCGGTACAGTTGAAGCCTGGATTAATCTGTAAACAGCACACTTCTCCAGCGTGCCAGTGGCCACTGTAGTCTGTTACGACACCGAACTGTAGTCAGGTCAAGACCCTGTTGCGGACGACAAGCACACAGAGGATCTTCCCTGAGATGGTTTCTGACAGTTTGTGCAGAAATTCTTTGGTTGTGCAAACCCACAGTTTCACCAGCTGTCCAGGTGGCTGGTCTCAGACGATCCAGCAGGTGAAGAAGCCAGATGTGGAGGTCCTGGGCTGGCATGGTTACACGTGGTCTGCGGTTATGAGGCCGGTTGGACGCACTACCAAATTCTCTAAAATGATGTTGGAGGCAGCTTATGGTAGAGAAATGAACAGTCAATACTCTGGCACCAGCTTTGGTTGACATTCCTGCAGTCAGCATGCCAATTGCACGCTCCCTCAAAACTTGAGACATCCGAGGAATTGTGATGTGTAACAAAACTGCACATTTTAGAGTGGCCTTTTATTGTCCCCAGCACAAGGTGCACCTGTGTAATGATCATACTGTTTAATCAGTTTCTTGATATGCCACACCTACCAGGTGGATGAATTATCTTGGTAAATGCTCACTAACAGGAATGTACATTTTAGAGAAATAAGCTTTTTGTGCATATGGAACATTTCTGGGATCTTTTATTTCAGCTCATGAAACATGGGACCAAGACTGTTGCGTTCATATTGAAGCTGTTGCGTTTATATTTTTGTTCATTATACTTAGTATGTTAGCTAACTCTTCCCCTAACCTTAACCCTTTTAGCTAACTGTCATGACTTGCCCTCATGGACTGAGGATAAAAGATGCCGGCTAGGCAAAGGTTTGAACACCCCCTTTCCTGGGGGCCAGTTTTATGACCGGTCGTAAATTCCTTGCAGAAATGTTATTTTCCGTGCCATGCAGTATTGGGAGAGGGAATTACCCTGTGAGACAAAGGATATTCCTACTTAAAAGAATGTGGGAAATGGTCGGTGGGGACTTAAAGAACAATAATGTCAAATTCGTTACTATGTTGTGATGTCATTAAAGACGGTGGAACAACATAACTGTATCTCTGGGGGGTCTACACTTTCCAGTTATGAGGTTTGCATCTAATTGTTGTATAAAACGAATGATTAAGTATAATAATTATTTTGTGAAGATAAAAATGTGATTTTAGCATTCTAGGTGAGATGATTGTTTTCCATATTGATTTGTTCTCAGTCAGTGGCCACGCCCAGATGAGCACAAACATGAACGACCCTTTTACCCCGAGTGCATAAAAAGCCTGGTGAGTGCATGAAAAGCCTGGTGACGAAATTCACCTCAGACCAACAGATGTGAAGCGTGAGCTAAACGTTGCAAATGGTTGAATTTCTACCAGACCAGGAAGCCCCACGGCTTAAAATGGTTGACACTCTACAAGACCAGCAGACGTGAAGCGTGAGCTAAACATTACAAAATGGTTTAAAACTACAACTCCATTACCAAAGGAAGACCAGCAGACTTGAAGCGTGAGCTAAACGTTGCAAATGGTTGAATTTCTACCAGACCAGGAAGCCCAGAAAACATGAGATGTAAGTCCACACGTTTGAAATGGAGAAAACTCTGAAACTCTCAACCTCTACACGAGGTGAAGAAGAAGACAATGCACTAGACCTTATAATTTCAGTCTGCAGCTGGCATGTATAGTCGTCTAGAGAACTTTCACTAAAGACACGAGAGGAGAGGACAATCCCTCTCAGACAACTGCTGGTACATCTGAAGTATTTATTCTAACCAGCACTACGACCAGAAACTATACCAAGGACATTGGGATCTCTGGTGGGCAAACCAGAGTCCTACATCATCAACTCAACTATCGAGGACAGCTACACGTAAATACATGTTGCATTTCTTATCCGAATGAGTGTTTAGTGGGGTTTTAAGCATTTGTATTTCCGTGAGCGTAGTTTCCAAAGTAACCACGATAGTTCGAATCTCTGTCTCTCCCTTCCACTCTGACCCTCCTTCTACCCAAGCATTCATGCTATTGTTAGTCCAGTCCACTAGGGACCTGTTTTCATTGTATTACGTTAGTAATCAATAACCTGTGTGTGTGTGTGTTTGTATTGTGTTATTATTTAGTTAGTTAGCAAATAAATAATTAAGCCAATTTGTGTATTGCTGATTCATCAATAAGGTTAGGGTTCTTGCAGGTTCAAGGATTATGCGACGTTCAGAATGAGACTGATAAGAGGTAATTATTTGATAAGTGACTGTTATCGATATATAACATATATATCTTCTAAGAGTTTAATTCGGGAGATGGTAACTCGTTAAACAACTTCTTCCGTGGTGCCCCAAATTCCTATTGAGTTAATTGTTACATGATTAATTTAATCGAGTGACAATTAAACATAGTTATTTGATTCGATAAATAACAGTCATACATTAAAATAAGTCACGTCAACTCTAACCTGAACCTTTTAACCTAACTACTAACCTTAACTCTAACCCTAACCCAGCTAATGCTAGCCAGCTAACTAACGTGAACATCTAGCAACCCAAAGGTTGAGTGTTCATCACAAATAACTTTAGCATTTTAGCTAATTAGCAACTTTTCAACTACTTACTACTTTTTAGCTAGACTACATGACCAAAAGTATGTGGACACCTGCTCGTCGAACATCTCATTCCAAAATCATGGGCATTAATATGGAGTTTGCTGCTATAACAGCCTCCACTCTTCTAGGAAGGCTTTCCACTAGATGTTGGAACATTGCTGCGGGGACTTGCTTCCATTCAGCCACAAGAGCATTAGTGAGGTCGGGCACTAAAGTTGGGCGATTAGGCCTGGCTCGCAGTCTGCGTTCAAATTCATCCCAAAGGTGTTCGATGGGGTTGAGGTGCAGCCCAATCAAGTTCTTCCACACGAAACTCGACAAACCATTTCTGTATGGACCTCGCTTTGTGCACAGGGGCATTTTCATGCTGAAACAGGAAAGGGCCTTCCCCAAACTGTTGCCACAATGTTGGAAGCACAGAATCATCTAGAATGTCATTGTATGCTTTAGCATTAAGATTTCCCTTCACTGGAACTAAGGCCACTCCAGCCGACGCTTGGCATTGCGCATGGCGATCTTAAGCTTGTGTGCAGCTGCTCGGCCATGGTAACCCATTTCATGAAGCTCCCGATGAACAGTTATTTTGCTGACATTGCTTCCAGAGGCAGTTTGGAACTCGGTAGTGAGTGTTGCAACCGAGGACAGATGATTTTTACGCACAACACACTTCAGCACTCTGCGGTCCCGTTCGTGAGCTTGTGTGGCTTACCACTTCGAAGTTGAGCCGTTGTTGCTCCTTTCCACTTCACAATAACAGCATTTACAGTTGACCGGGGTAGCTCTAGCAGGGAATACATTTGACAAACTGACTTGTTGGAAAGGTGGCATCCTATGATGGTGCCACGATGAAAGTCACTGAGCTCTTCAGTATGGCCATTCAACTGCCAATGTTTGTCTATGGAGATTGCATAGCTGTGTGCTCAATTTTATACACCTGTCAGCAACGGGTGTGGCTGAAATAGCCGAATCCACTAATTTGAAGGGGTGTCCACATACTTTTGTATATATAGTGTAGCTTGTATTCTAACAATTAGTATGTGTTGCATGAGTTTCAAGTTTTGGGGAAGCTATTTTTCACCATAAAAATTCACCTTTATAACAAAGGATTGCATGCCTCTATCATAGCATTTGCAGACTAATGTAAACCTACTATTCCTCCTAATGTGATGAGTAGATTGGATAGTGATAATTTAGGCTTTTAATAAGCGCCTAGTGGCATAGGTTTATAGGCTATATCAGAGAAGTTTCCTTTGTACAGGAAAGATGTGGCCTTTCATAAACATTTCATGCAATTCTACTACACTTTACATGACTGGAAACATCAGCAGAATCTTTTTTAATACGATAGTAGTTTAGGCCTACTCTACTGACACTGACAACGACAACAGATCAATAAAAACAACCTTGTCTTGAATGCAACCATGTAATCTAGGTCTATGAAAAAGGGGTCCTGGCTAAAAGGGATCCAGCTTTTGTCAAATTGTCCAAATATTTATTTGGGTATTTTAGCTAACCCTATCCCTTTTCCTAACCTTAACCTAATTCTCCTAACCTGCTACGAAATGTCAAATATTACGTTCATTTGACAAAAGCTGGATCCCTTCTAGCCATGACCATGAAAAGGGGAGATGCAAATTGTACAATATGACATCCATATAGCCTGGAGGACATTATTGTCCAAAGAAACTTGTGGTGATCATATATTCATATAATAACCCAGTGATCATTTCTTGAAAACTTTATTCTTCAAAGTAGGGAAAATGTATGGACATTACAGCATAATACAATGGGATAGGACAACCTGTTGTGTTGACTATCGGTTGTTCCAGTCCAACAATAGATTTAATCTTTATATGACACTAAAACACCTGAATTAATTTAACACAACCAAACACTTAAGAGTCCTGATGATATACAGTTGAAGTCGGAAGTTTACATACACTTAGGTTGGAATCATTAAAACTCGTTTTTCAACCACTCCACAAATTTCTTGTTAGCAAACTATAGTTTTGGCAAGTTGGTTAGGACATCTACTTCGTGCATGACACAAGTAATTTTTCCAACAATTGTTTACAGACAGATTATTTCACTTATAATTCACTGTATCACAATTCCAGTGGATCAGAAGTTTACATACATTAAGTTGACTGTGCTTGGAAAATTCCAGAAAATGATGTCATGGCTTTTGAAGCTTCTGATAGGCTAATTGACATAATTTGAGTCAATTGGAGGTGTACCTGTGGATGTATTTCAAGGCCTACCTTCAAACTCAGTGCCTCTTTGCTTGACATCATGGGAAAATCAAAAGAAATCAGCCAAGACCTCAGAAAAAAAATTGTAGACCTCCACAAGTCTGATTCATCCTTGGGAGCAATTTCCAAACGCCTGAAGGTACCACGTTCATCAGTACAAACAATAGTAAGCAAGTATAATCACCATGGGACCACGCAGCGTTCTGCCTCCTAGAGATGAACGTACTTTGGTGTGAAAAGTGCAAATCAGTCCCAGAACAACAGCAAAGGACCTTGTGAAGATGCTGGAGGAAACAGGTACAAAAGTATCTATCTCCACAGTAAAACGAGTCCTATATCGACATAACCTGAAAGGCCACTCAGCAAGGAAGACGCCACTGCTCCAAAACCGCCATAAAAAAAGCCAGACTACGGTTTGCAACTGCACATGGGGACAAAGATCGTACTTTTTGGAGAAATGTCCTCTGGTCTGATGAAACAAAAATAGAACTGTTTGGCCATAATGACCATCGTTATGTTTGGAAGAAAAAGGTGGGGCTCTTGCAAGCCGAAGAACACCATCCCAACCGTGAAGCACGGGGGTGGCAGCATCATGCTGTGGGGGTGCTTTGCTGCAGGAGGGACTGGTGCACTTCACAAAACAGATGGCATCATGAGGAAGGAAAATTATGTGGATATATTAAAGCAACATCTCAAGACATCAGTCAGGAAGTTAAAGCTTGGTCGCAAATGGGTCTTCCAAATGGACAATGACCCCAAGCATACTTCCAAAGTTGTGGCAAAATGGCTTAAGGACAAGAAAGTCAAGGTATTGGAGTGGCCATCACAAAGCCCTGACCTCAATCCTATAGAAAATGTGTGGGCAGAACTGAAAAAGCGTGTGCGAGCAAGGAGGCCTACAAACCTGACTCAGTTACACCAGCTCTGTCAGGAGGAATGGGCCAAAATTTACCCAACTTATTGTGGGAAGCTTGTGGAAGGCTACCCGGAACATTTGACCCAAGTTAAACAATTTAAAGGTAATGCTACCAAATACTAATTGAGTGTATGTGAACTTCTGACCCACTGGGAATGTGATGAAAGAAATAAAAGCTGAAATAAATCACTCTCTACTATTATTCTGACATTTCACATTCTTAAAATAAAGTGGTGATCCTAACTGACCTAAGACAGGGAATTTTTACTAGGATTAAATGTCAGTAATTGTGAAAAACTGAGTTTAAATGTATTTGGCTAAGGTGTATGTAAACTTCAGACTTCAACTGTATAGCTAGCTGAACAATATGTAAACAATACGTGAGTTAAGCTATTCTCTGCTTCAGATGCACATTGCAAATGCCCATAAGGCTAATGCCATCATACTGTAGGCCAGTGGTTCCCAACTCCGGTCCTCGTGTACCCCCAACAGTACAGTTTTATTGTAGCCCTGGACAAACACACCTGATTCAACTTGTCAGGTAGTCATCAGGCCCTCAATCAGGTATGTTTGTCTGGGTCCTCAACAAAAATGGGTGCTGTTGGAGGCACTCAAGGGCTGGAGTTGGGAACCTCTGCTGAAGGCCTATGGCTGCATTGGCGTTGCATTCCATTATCAGCTGCAAAATGGGTTCACATGGCTGATATCCTGAAAAAATAGTGACAATCAAATAAAAATAATTGGAGAGCATATGACTGAACAAAAAGGTCATGTTCATTTGAGAATATGAAACAGACAAATTAGAGACAGATTCCCTTCCCCTATTTATTGCAGGATTGTGATCTGTGATTAATCAACATCAACACTAGTTCACCTTGAATAATAGTTAAGTTAACAATTAAAACAAGTTTAAACACTTAACTTCAAAGAATCAACACTATTTCATATCATTTCAAAGTGTACAAGTAAGCTAACTCATCTGTAAAGGTTACATTTAAATATGTGAAATGGTATAAGAGAGCATGTAATGTAAGTACACTAAGTAGAACAGTTTCCTTGTTGCCCTCAGTCCACCCTTATTTTTCTGCAAATGTTTCCTGTTGTTGTATCACACATCATTCCACACATTTGATCACGTACTGTATAACTCCATAAACTGGAATCACGTTTTAGTTATTTATCTTGAATGTTATTGCACCTTATCTATTCTGAAAAATACCATGCGTGTTTTGCATGAAAAAACAAAGTAATAAACGTCACACTATCTTTGAATTGGTACTCTGACTGGTGTATACAGTCGCTAGTGAAAGTCTACACACCCCTTGCAGCCTTCACATTTTGCTGCCTTAAAATTACATCTAAAAATGGATGTTTTTTATTTTATTTTACCGATCTACCTACTCCACATTTTCAAAGTGAAAGAATAATTATAGATCCACACATACTAGAACACCAACATTGAAAAAGCACAACAAAGAATATACACACCCTGACTCAACATATAAGAGTCCCTTGAGTCAGGGCGTGACAGTACCCCCCCCTCCCCCCAAAGGTGCGGACTCCGACCGCACAACATAAACATAACAGGGTAGGGGCCGGGTGGGCATTCCGCCTCGGAGGTGGATCCGGCTCGGGGCGTGACGACCTCTCACTCTCCGCCTCCCTGTTGCGCCCCTGGTCTGGTCTGGACCTCGGTGCACTACTTCCCCTCTCCTTCCTCCCACGATACGCCAGGCCCTGTCTGGACCCTGGTGTGGGAGACCCCGAACCTGGAGAGGGGCTGACGTCATGGTCTGGACTGGAGCCGCTGACCGGAGCTGGACTAGGCACCGGTGGAGCGGACTGCTCTTGCTCCGGAGTGGAGCCGCTGACCGGAGCTGGACTGGACCCCGGTGAAGCGGACTGCTCTGGCTCCGGAGTGGAGCAGCTGACCGGAGCTGGATCAGGCACCGGTGGAGCGGACTGCTCTGGCTCCGTAGTGGAACAGCTGACCGGCACTGGATCAGGCACCGGTGGAGAGGACTGCTCTGGCTCCGGAGTGGAGCAGCTGACCAGTGCCGGACCAGGCACCGGTGGAACGGGCCATGCCGGACTGGACAAACGCACCACTGGTCTGGTGCGAGGAGCAGGTACGGGCCGAACCGGACTAGGAACACGCACCACTGGCTTGGTGCGAGGGACAGGAACGGGCCGGGCCGGACGGGCGACGCGCACCACTGGCTTGGTGCGAGGAGCAGGAACAGGCCGGGCCGGGCTGGCGACGCGCACCACTGGCTTGGTGCGAGGAGCAGGAACAGGCCGGGCCGGGCTGGCGAAGCACACCACTGGCTTGGTGCGAGGAGAAGGAACAGGCCGGGCCGGGCTGGCGACGCGCACCACTGGCTTGGTGCGAGGAGAAGGAACAGGCCGGGCCGGGCTGGCGACGCGCACCACTGGCTTGGTGCGAGGAGAAGGAACAGGCCGGGCCGGGCTGGCGACGCGCACCACTGGCTTGGTGCGAGGAGCAGGAACAGGCCGGGCCGGGCTGGTGACGCGCACCACTGACTTGGTGCGAGGAGCAGGAACAGGCCGGGCCGGGCTGGTCTGGCGACGCGCACCACTGGCTTGGTGCGAGGAGCAGGAACAGGCCGGGCCGGACTGTGAAGGCGGACTGGAGGTCTAGAGCGGAGAGCTGGCACAACCCGTCCTGGCTGGCTGCCCACTTTCGCACTACACGTGCGGGGTGCTGGCACAGGACGCACTGGGCTGTCCACGCAAACTAGCGATACAGTTCGTAGAAATGTTGCAGGATATGCGGGACTGAGGAGGCGTACTGGAGACCAGGAGCATTGAGCCGGCACACCCCGTCCTGGCTGGATGCCCATCTGGTGCAAGCACAGGACGTACAGGACTGTGCCGGCGCACTGGCGACACAGTATGTAGCTCCGCATAACACGGAGCTTGCCCAGTCATACGCCTCTTCGCGTGAGTACGGGGAGTTGGCTCTGCTCTAACCCTAGGCTCCGCCAACCACCCTGTGTGCCCCCCCAACATTTTTCTTGGGGCTGCTTCTCGGGCTTCCTCCTCGACCTGCCTCCTCCATGTTGCCGTTGCTCCTATCCTGCCTGGGCATCTAACTTAGCCCATGGTCCTTTCCCCGCAAATATCTCCTCCCATGACCACAATTTGGCCACCTGTGACATGGCCATCCACTCCGCCTGGGCACGCTGCTTGGTCCTCGTTTGGTGGGATCTTCTGTCACGTTCGTTGAATGACGGGTCAGACCAAGGCGCAGCGTGATATACGTACATGTTTATTTACTGATAAACACCACGACAAAACAACAAACTAAACAAAACGTGAAGTCCAAGGTAGCACACACAACATACCTTACAAGGAACAAGATCCCACAACTAGACAGTGCCAATAGGCTGCCTAAGTATGGTCCCCAATCAGAGAAATAGAAAAAGCACAACAAAGAATATACACACCCTGACTCAACGTATAAGAGTCCCCTGAGTCAGGGCGTGACAATCTCAGAAAAGCCAAATGATGCTGAGAACAGTATAAACATATACAAATTATAAATATTGTAAACCCAAAGTCAGTAACAGTATAAAAATCTGTTCATTCATTTTGAGAGCAGCGAGATGCAATATGGAATAAGTAAAGTTTTGAGTTACCCAAATGTATCTAAGGAAATGGCTATGTTGTTGACCACTACCCATAATAACTCATTATTTCTCCTCAGGGCTAGGGTGATTTGCTTTATTCCAGCAGGTAGATCTCTCATTCTGAGGTGGACATCAGGTGTAGAAGGACGTTATGTGACCGTTGTTCTACCAGGCCAGAACCGACTTCTAACACTCTGTGAAGTGGAGGTTTATGGGTACCACACCCCACTGATTGGCTCAAACGCATTAAGAAGGAAAGAAATTCCACAAATTAACTTTTAAGAAGGCACACCTGTTAATTGAAATGCATTCCAGGTGACTACCTCATGAAGCTGGTTGAGAGAATGCCAAGAGTGTGCAAAGCTTTCATCAAGGCAAAGGGTGGCTATTTGAAGAATCTCAAATATAAAATATATTTTGATTTGTTTAAAACCATATGTGTTATTTCATAGTTTTGATCTCTTCACTATTATTCTGCAATGTAAAAAATTGTAAAAATAAAGAAAAACCCTTGAATGAGTAGGTGTGTCCAAACTTTTGACTGGTAGTGTATGTTTTATTGAAACTGTACATACTGTAATGGTTCCTATCATTGTACTGTATTGCATGTTAATGTATTTTGAGAAGATAAAGTGTAACACAACACCTACGTTTCAGAAGCATTTTATGGTTTCACCCAGAATGCAATTATCAAAGATGTTTTGCTAGTAATATTAAGTTCTATGGCCCTATGTTTTTTGTATTCTCAAAACCAAGTCATTTAGCTGTGCATGCACTCATACATGCACGCACACACATACTGTATACACACTCACTTGGTCATGCAGAAGAGTGCTGATTGCAATTGTACCAGGACCGTATGGAAACATTGAAGTAATTTTGTAATAGTCTACTTTTATCTAATGGAATTTAGTCATCAACTGCAGTAGAATATCTGATGTGGAATAAGTATACATACAATATGTTGCCTGCTCCTGTACATACTCTTGAGATTCTATGTGTAGTAATGTTAATAACTACTCTGTTACAAGTTGAACATGTGTAGATGTTTCCTGTTATTCCCTTCCATACCACTATATCCTGATGATTCAATTATACTGTCTGTATATCGCCATAAATTGGAATCATGTTTTAGTTATCTATCTCAAAGATTACTCATCCTTATCTATTCTGATAATAGCATATGCCGCAAGTTTTACATGTACAGTATAAAACAATAAAGATCACAAGGTCATTGACTTGGTGACTGGTGTATAAATACCTCTGTGAGATTCAGCTTAGTCTACATAACCTTTACCTACATTAACATCAACAGTGACTTTGTTATTTTGAGTGTGAAGGTAAGAGGATATGACAATCTAATACTATTTGGAATTGCTTTATATTATATTATATTTTCTGCCTAACTACAACCCCTAATTTACATAACAGTTATGGCATAATAACGATGTAATCATTCAGCAGTGACTTGAATTGTAGATTTAATGCAACCTGACATGGACATTTTTCTGCATTGTATACTGTATCTTTGTTTACACAACTAGAAGCTGCTTACCTGTGAGGAAAGTCTGTTTGTTATTTTTTTTTTTACAATACAAACAAAAAGATAAAACAGGGAGCACTGCTTTGTAAAGAATAGAAATGGTATCAAACAAAAATTTATGTTTAGCTGGTGCAATATGGGTCTGTTTATAAGTTACTGCAATGTGAGCCCTGTGTCTGAGCAATGTGCCTGTACCACTGAATCTGCAATGTGCCTGTACCACTGAATCTGCAATGTGCCTGTACCACTGAATCTGCAATGTGCCTGTACCACTGAATCTGCAATGTGCCTGTACCACTGAATCTCCTGCCACAGCATCTGTACATTTGCTTGTTCTGTGTTTCCCCTCCAGGAAGATGAGACAGGCCATGTTCTTCCTCTTGCTGGCTCTTCTAGGAATGCCTACTGGTGCCATTGTTCCAAGTAAACACTTCCTCTTGTTGTTATCTCTAGATATATGACTCCCTTTAGATTGACTGGGCAAAGCCTCTCATAATCAATACTAAGAGTGATATCAGTTTCTAAGTAGCCAAGAGTACTGGTGTCTCGTTATCATTTACGACACGTCTGTTATAGAATAGATAATAACCACACACAAGGAACTAGAAATTGGAATGAGCAGATTAGAATGTTATTGTCTCACGTGCACCATTAAAATGCTCTCCTGCAGTCAAACAATATTATCCTCCTGCAGAAAATCTTGCCTTGCGTGGAAAAGCTACTCAGTCAAACCTCATCGAGAACCCATGGTCAGGTTATAGCCATCCCTCAAATGCCATTGATGGGAACCGCAATTCACATTTCCATCATGGGTCCTGCGCTCTCACTGACTCTGAGACTAATCCCTGGTGGAGAGTGGACCTGCTTGATACGTACATAGTCACCTCTGTCACCATCACCAACAGAGGTGACTGCTGCCATACAAATATCAACGGTGCTGAAGTTCGCATTGGGAACTCCTTACAGGATGAGGGCATTCACAACACACTGTAAGACCACAATTACTTTCAGGAATGTTTTATGTATGATTGTTCTTTCGACTGTTCTTTCGATTGCTCATTCTCTCTCTCTCTCTCTCTCTCTCTCTCTCTCTCTCTCTCTCTCTCTCTCTCTCTCTCTCTCTCTCTCTCTCTCTCTCTCTCTCTCTCTCTCTTTCTCTGTCTCTCTCTAGAGCTGGGGTGATCTCCTCCCTTGCAGCAGGTAGATCTCTCACTCTGAGGTGGACATCAGGTGTGGAAGGACGTTATGTGACTGTGGTTCTACCAGGGACAGGAAGACAACTGACACTCTGTGAAGTAGAGGTTTATGGGTACCTCGCCCCAACTGGTAAGGATAAGCGCTATCACTTAAATTCATGCATGTAGTTTTGGAATTGTACATGTTATTAGCACAAGTATTATAATGTAGGCACATATAGTGAAAATTAAATACAGAAATATCTCATTTCAATAAGTATTCACACCCCTGAGTCAATACATGGCAGCGATTACAGATGTGAGTCTTTGCACACCTGGATTGTACAATATTTGCCCATTATTCTTTTCAAAATTCTTCAAGCTCTGTCAAATTGGTTGTTGATTACTGCTAGACAACCATTTTCAAGTCTTTCCATAGATTTTCAAGCAAATCTAAGTTAAAACTGTAACTCGGCCACTCAGAAACCTTGTGTTTTAGGTTATTGCCCTGCTGAAAGGTGATTTCATCTCCCAGTGTCTGGTGGAAAGCAGACATGTACCAGGTTTTCCTCTAGGATTTTGCTTGTGCTTAGCCCCATTCCATTTATTTTTTATCCCGAAAAACTCCCCAGTCGTTAACGATTACAAGCATACTCATAACATGATGCAGCCACCACTACGCTTGAAAATATGGAGAGTGGTATTCAGTAATGTGTTGTATTGGATTTTGCCCCAAACATAACACTTTGTATTCAGGACAGAAAGTTAATTACTTTGCCACATTTCTTGCAGTATTACTTTAGTGCCGTGATGCAAACAGGATGCATGTGTTGGAATATTTGTATTCTGTACAGGCTTCTTTCTTTTCAATCTGTCAATTAGGTTAGTATTGTGGAGTAACTACAATGTTGTTGATCCATCCTCAGTTTTCTCCTATCAGAGCCATTCAACTCCGTAACTATTTCAAAGTCACCATTGGCCTCATGGTGAAATCCCTGAGCGGTTTCCTTCCCCTCCGGCAACTGAGTTAGGAAGGACGCCTGTATCTTTGTAGTGACTGGGTGTATTGATACATCATCCAAAGTGTAATTAATAACTTCACCATGCTCAAAGGGATATCTGCTTGTTTTTTACCCATCTACCAATAGGTGCCCTTGTTTGCGAGTCTTTGAAAAACCTCCCTGTTCTTTGTGGTTGAATTTGTGTTTGAAATTCACTGCTCGACTGAGGGACCTTACAGATAATTGTATGTGTGGGGTGCAGAGATAAGGTAGTCATTCAAAAATCATGTTAAACACTATTTTAGATTAATGATAAGAACCCGTCTGCGCTTTTTTAAGAATCCTGAAAGAGATGGAGATACACACTGTCGAAAAAAGGAATAATGTTTATTAGAACACCATGGTGCCCAAAAAATCATAATTCAAGAAAGTACATAAACAAAAGGTAAAAACAAAACCACAGTTTCGCCTCAGGCCTCAGGCCATCATCAGTGTAAATCGTCGGCACACACACCTGGCTTCTACTTCAAGGATAATTGCATATGTCACATGATCAAGAAAACGTATCAGAAAATCTATAAAACAGAACCTATTACAATAGAATGCATGATCTACATTATAGATAAAATATACGCGGAAAGAGAAATATCATCAATTATACATATATAAGAGTTGGAGGCTAGAGATACCACTAGATGAGGGTATCGAACACCAACAAGAGACAGTAAACCAGTTACAGAAAACACATCAATAACAATTCTTCGTTCATGCCAGATGGGTGGAGAGTTTTTAAATAAAACATCCAGCTGCATTCTGTCTGGAGAAGACTTAATTCAAGATGACCACCTCTATGTGAACGTTGTATCTGCTTTATAGCACAGAAGGACATGGAAAAGACGGGGTGACCGGCCTCTGAGAAATGACATGCAATAGGGGATTTAGGTTCATTTCTCCTTATACTGATGATGGCCTGAGGCCGAAACACTTGTTTTGTTTTCACCTTTCATTTATGCACTTTCTTGCACTAAGATTTTTTGGGCACAATGATGTTTTAATAAACATCTTTATTTGTGTATTATTTTTTTCAAGCCTCAGTTTTGGATGTATTCCTTTTTTTGACAGGTCTCCATCTCTCCCAAACACTATTATTGTACACAGAGTGAGTCCATGCGACTTATCATGTGACTTGTTAAGCAAATGTTTACTCCTGAACTTATTTAGGCTTGCCATAACAAAGGGGTTGAATACTTATTGGCTCAAGATATTTCAGCTTTTCATTTTTTATTAATTTGTCAATTTTGGGGAAAAACATAATTTCACTTTGACATTATGGGGTATTGTGTGTATGCCAGGGACAAACAAATCTGAATTGAATCCATTTTGAATTCAGGCAGTAACACAACAAAATGTGTTAAAAGTCAAGGGGTGTGGATACTTTCTAAAGGCACTGTACTTTGTATCCCTAATTTACTCAAGTGTTTCCATTATCTTGGCAGTTACCTGTACATAACACCTTCATGAAACCAGTCATAACAGCTTTATTCAACATAATTCATAAGAAATGTTCAAAATACTGTAAAGTCCCCTCGATTATAGCTCTTTATTTATCAGTTCAACAGAAATTCATATTTTCACTGTAACAGTACCCAACCCACTGACACATTATTCACACAGCACCGGGTAAGCCTCAGAGAATTACCCAGGTAGCAGTGAAGGGGTTTATATGCCTTGCTCAAGGCCACAATGACAGTAAGGCAGGTGTGTCAAAATCAACTCCTGGAGCATGTGTCTAATGGTTTTTGTTATTTCCTTTCAATTAGTATCCAGTTAACACCTAGACAACCAGGTGAGTGGAGTTCCTAACTAATCAATGACCTTAATTGATTAATAACAGAAGGCCCGAATACCCGCAGACACTCTGCCCTCCAGGAATTGGGTTTAACACACCTGCTTTAGGGGTTGCAATCAGACCTGCTTTAGGGGTTGCAATCAAATTATTATCTTGCAATGAAAACATTTTATTATTTTTTAAGGTTCTTTATGAATGATGTTGAATAAATGTGTTATGAAGGTTGTTATGAATGATACTGCAACATTGACGAAGGGGTCATTAATGGTTTCATAAAGGTGTTATGAATGCATTATGTATACCCCCTTCATATAAATTAGTACCGTTATTATAAAGTGTTTCACAGGACAAATACATTTCTTCACATTTCTGTCTAGGAATGAATGTGGCGATGACAGGAAAGGCCACCCAGTCATCATTACATGGGTTTGGGTTTGCTAACAATGCTATCGATGGGAACCGAAATGGTATTTATGAAGATGGTACCTGCACCCACACCAAAGCCAACTATAACGCCTGGTGGAGGGTGGACCTTCTGAAGACCTACAAAGTGTTCTCCATCACCATCACCAACACAGTCAGTGTTCCCAGCAGACTCGATGGAGCTGAGATTCGCATTGGAGATTCCCTGGAAAACAACAATGGCAACAACAATCCCAGGTGAACAAAAGTGTTCTTCGGCTGTCCCCATAGGAGAACCCTTTGAAGAATCCTTTTTGGTTCCAGGTAGAACCCTTTTGAGTTCCATGTAAAACTATATACACAGAGGGTTCTACACAGAACCTAAAATAGTTATACCTGGAACCAAAAAGGGTTCTACCTGGAACCAAAACGGATTCTTCAAAGGGTTCTCCTATGGGGACAACTTTTGGAACCCTTTTTACTAAGAGTGTAGAGTCTAACTGACTAGATTTGCTAAAGTGTGTGAGGTACATGTGACAGTGTGCAAACGGTGTCATAGATACCTTTGCTGCAGTGACTTATCAGTGTGTTTGATTGTGCAGGTGTGCTGTGATCTCCTCTATACCCGGGGGCTTCTCCAACACCTTCCAGTGTAACGGCATGGAAGGACGATATGTCAATGTGGTCATCCCAGGAAGAAGTGAATACCTGATCCTGTGTGAGGTGGAGGTCTATGGGTCACCACTGGACTGACAGATCCAGAGCATTTATTACCAAAATGTAATCTGGAGAACAGTATACACTGTTTTCTGGGGGGGTTACAGGTACAAAGCAAAGAAAGTAACAAAAGTCTAAGTAAATATACAGTACATCATTGGTTTGTATGTGTGGGGCTTTGGCTGAGAATACTGACCTATATCACTGGTGACCTGGCTGCTCAATTGTTCCTTGACTAGCACCATGTCATTTTTTCACAGCACCTGACCTCTGTGATTGCCAACAAGGGTTTTGCCACCAAGTACTAAGTCATGTTTTGCAGAGGGGTCAAATACTTATTTCCCTCATTAAAATGCAAATCAATTTATAACATTTTTGACATGCGTTTGTTTGGATTTTTTTGGTTGTTATTCTGTCTCTCACTGTTCAAATAAACCTACCATTAAAACTATAGACTGATCATGTCTTTGTCAGTGGGCAAACGTACAAAATCAGCAGGGGATCAAATACTTTTTTCCCTCACTGTAAATGCCTGGAATATTTCAATATTGGAGAATCTCTAATACAATGGGTTAAAGTTATGTATAGTAACCCTAGGTGTAAAATAGTAAATAATGGCTACTTCTCAGAAGGTATTAAACTGTCAAGAGGAGTAAAACAAGGTTGTCCACTATCGGCATATCTATTTATTATGGCCATTGCAATATTAGCTATTAAAATCAGATCCAACAATAATATCAAGGGGCTAGAAATCCAGGGCTTAAAAACAATGGTGTCATTGTATGCTGATGATTCATGTTTTCCTTTACATCCACAATTTGTATCCCTCCATAGTCTCATAGAGGATCTAGATACTTTTTTTAACCTCTCTGGATTACAACCAAATTATGATAAATGTACTATATTATGTATTGGATCACTAAAAAATACAACTTTTACATTACCGTGTGGTTTACCAATAAAATGGTCTGACAGTGAAGTGGACATACTTGGTATTAATATACCGAAATAAATACATTCTCACTACAATACATTTTTATAGAAAGTTAGCAAAAATAGATAAGCTCTTGCTACCATGGAAAGGAAAAAACCTGTCCATTTGTGGAAAAATCACCCTGATTAACTATTTATCCATATACCAGTTGACCTATTTGCGTATGGCACTTCCTAACGACTTGTTTTTTTTAAATTATATGAGCAAAAAATATTCTATTTAATATGGAATGGGAAACCAGAAAAAATGTGACGGGCCTATTTATATAATTAATTCAAATTCAGAGGGCAGAAATTATTAAATATTGAAGCATTAGACCGCTCACTAAAGGCTTCAGTCAGACAAAAGCTATACTTAAATCCAAACTGGTTCTCTAGCAGATTAGTATGAATGGCTCAGCCGTGTTTAAGAATGGCCTGTTTCCCTTTATTCAGATTACAACCTCTCACTTTTGGTTATTTGAAAATGAAATATTGCTATTTTAGAAATGATATCATAATTTGGACTGGTAGAGTTATGTCACACATGCAGCTAACAAAAATATATGGAAATGTCTTCTCTATCCAAAATTACAACCAACTAATTGCAGCATTACTGCAAAAATGGAAAAGGCAAGTGGAAGGGGGAGAAAGTAAGGAACTTGTCTGTCGGCCCTGCATTAAATACTAAAATTGGTTAAAGAAAACTGTGATAAACAAAAAAGTATACCAGTTTCATTTAAGGACCAAAACATTGACAGCTGTGCCATAGAGATTGCAAAATAGTTGGGAAGAGATTTTTTATGTACCGATGTACTGACACAGGAGGCGGATAGTACGAGTCTCAGAGTTTATTACAGTACAAGGGCAGGCAAAGAGTCGTAATCCAAATCAGAGTCAGGCAGGTACAGGACGGCAGGTGGGATCAGGGTCAGGCAGAAAGGTCAGAACTGGGAAGACTAGAAAAAGCAAAACAGGAGACAAAGGGCTGTGAGAGGGGTTTAATTCTAGATACATGGAAAGTGGGATGTACAGTTGAAGTCGGAAGTTTACATACACCTTAGCCAAATACATTTAAACTCAGTTTTTCACAATTCCTGACATTTAATCCTAGTAAAAATTCCCTGTCTTAGGTCAGTTAGGATCACCACTTTATTTTAAGAATGTGAAATGTCAGAATAATAGTAGAGAGAATGATTTATTTAAGTTTTATTTCTTTCATCACATTCCCAGTGGGTCAGAAGTTTACATACACTCAATTAGTATTTGGTAGCATTGGCTTTAAATTGTTTAACTTTGGTCAAACGTTTCGGGTAGCCTTCAACAAGCTTCCCACAATAAATTGGGTGAATTTTTGCCCATTCCTCCTGACAGAGTGAGTCAGGTTTGTAGGCCTCCTTGTTCGCACACGCTTTTTCAGTTCTGCCCACATATTTTCTATAGGATTGAGGTCAGGGCTTTGTGATGGCCACTCCAATACCTTGACTTTGTTGTCCTTAAGCCATTTTGCCACAACTTTGGAAGTATGCTTGGGGTCATTGTCCATTTGGAAGACCCATTTGCGACCAAGCTTTAGCTTCCTGACTGATGTCTTGAGATGTTGCTTTAATATATCCACATAATTTTGCCTGTTTCCTCCAGCATCTTCACAAGGTCCTTTGCTGTTGTTCTGGGATTGATTTGCACTTTTCGCACCAAAGTACGTTCATCTCTAGGAGACAGAACGCGTCTCCTTCCTGATGACGGCTGCGTGGTCCCATGGTGTTTATACTTGCGTACTATTGTTTGTACAGATGAACGTGGTACCTTCAGGCGTTTGGAAATTGCTCCCAAGGATGAACCAGACTTGTGGAGGTCTACAATTTATTTTCTGAGGTCTTGGCTGATTTCTTTTGATATTCCCATGATGTCAAGCAAAGAGGCACTGAGTTTGAAGGTAGGCCTTGAAATACATGCACAGGTACACCTCCAATTGACTCAAATTATGTCAATTAGCCTATCAGAAGCTTCTGAAGCCATGACATCATTTTCTGGAATTTTCCAAGCTGTTTAAAGGGACAGTCAACTTAGTGTATGTAAACTTCTGACCCACTGGAATTGTGATACAGTGAATTATAAGTGAAATAATCTGTCTTTAAACAATTGTTGGAAAAATTTATTGTGTCATGCACAAAGTAAATGTCCTAACCGACTTGCCAAAACTATAGTTTGTTAACAAGAAATTTGTGGAGTGGTTGAAAAACAAGTTTTAATGACCTAAGTGTATGTAAACTTCAGACTTCAACACTTCAATATGCAGGCATATTCCACCCACACGAGTTGCTGGCTCCGGGTGGTGGGATTGGTGAAGACGAGGCAACGAAGAGTCGTCTCAAGGTCCTGATTGGCTCCCTCCAACTGGCCGTTAGACTGGGGATGAAAACCAGAGGACAGGCTGGCCGACGACCCAATGAGGGTGCAGAACGCCTTCCAGAACTGGGATGAGAACTGAGGACCGCGATCGGAGACCATGTCGACCGGAAGACCATGGATCCGGAAAACGTGCTGCACCATGAGCTGGACCGTCTCCTTAGCTGAGGGCAACTTAGGAAGGGATATATTGGACCAGGGGCGGTGAGGAACAGGGAGTGGTTGAAGGAGGCCAGCCAGAGCTTGCCGCAGAGTCTTGTTTTGCACACACACAGTGCAGGTGGCAACGAATGCGGAGACGTCAGGAACCATGGTGGACACCAAAAACGTTGTCGGACGAAAGCCAAGGTCCGACTGGATCCAGGATGACAGGTGAGTCTTGAGGAATGTTCCCCCCCCCCCCGATGTCGTCGAGGTAGACAAACACAAATCGATTCAACATGTCATGGAGCACATCATTGACCAGGGCCTGGAACACAGCGGGTGTGTTGGTCAGTCCGAATGGCATCACCAGGTACTCGTAGTGCCCGCTAGCCATGTTGAAGGCTGTCTTCCACTCGTCTCCTTCCCGTATCTGAACCAGATGGTAGGCATTCCGAAGGTTCAACTTGGTGAAGATGACCGCCCCTGGAGAGGTTTGAAAGCCGAAGAGATGAGTGGTAGCGGGTAACAGTTTTTAACCGTAATGTCATTAAGACCCCGGTTGTCGATACACGGACGCAGGGTCTTGTCCTTCTTCTCCACAAAGAACAACCCTGCGCCGGCGGGGGAGGCAGATGGACGCATAATCCCTGCAGCGAGAGAGTCCTCAATGTACCCTTCCATTGGTCTCTGGACATAACAGGGAATAAAGTCACCCCCGAGGCAATGCGGTGCCTAGGAGATGGACCTAGACTTGGCTCTCCTGTACCACCTGCAGTGCGGTAGAAGAGAGAACAGTCTATGACTTGGGTGGCTGGAGACTTTGACAATTTTTAGGGCCTTCCTCTGACACCGCCTGGTATAGAGGTCCTGGATGGCAGGAAGCTTGGCCCCAGTTATGTACTGGGCCATATGCATTACCCTCTGTAGCCCCTTGCGGTCGGATGCCGAGCAGTTGCCATACCAGGCGATGATGGAACCAGTCACGATGCTCTCGATGGTGCAGATGTAAAACTGTTTGAGGATCTGAGGACCCATGACAAATATTTTCATTCTCCTGAGGGGGAATAGGCATTGTCATGCCCTCTTCATGACTGTCTTGATGTGTCCGGATTAGTGTCCCGCTCCTTGAAAGCGGCAGCTCTAGCCTTTAGCTAAATGCGGATGTTGCCTGTAATCCATGGCTTCTTGTTGGGATATGTACGTACAGTCACTGTGGGGACGACGTCATCGATGCACTTATTGATGAAGCCGGTGACTGATGTGGTATACTCCTAGGAGGCACAAAAGGTACAACCTTAATATATAACACTATGTCTTTTTAGTTCTCACATGCACACACGCACATATGGTCATGTAACAGGGTGGATTGCAATTGCACCAGGCCAGCAGATGTAAGGAAACATTGAAGTAATTTCATAATTGGACACTTTAAGTCTGACACCTACTACAAATCTTATTGAATTTAGTAATCAATCGCAGTAGAATATCTGAAGTGGAATAAGAATACATACAGTGTATAACATGTTGCCTGGTTCCTGTATGCCCTTATAATAATAATATGCCATTTAGCAGACGCTTTTATCCAAAGCGACTTACAGTCATGCGTGCATACATTTTCTTTTTGTGTATGGGTGGTCCCGGGGATCGAACCCACTACCTTGGCGTTACAAGCGCCGTGCTCTACCAGCTGAGCTACAGAGGACCACATAAGATCCCATGTGTAGCAATGTTAACAACTACTCTGTTACACATTGAACATGTGATGTTTCCTGTTATTCCCTTCCATATCACTCTATCCTGATCATTCAATTATACTGTCTTTATGTAACAGTGTTGCTTCCGTCCCTCTCCTCGCCCCTACCTGGGCTTGAACCAGGGACCCTCTGCACACATCGACAACAGTCACCCTCGAAGCACCGTTACCCGTCGCTCCACAAAAGCCGCGTCCCTTGCAGAGCAAGGGAAACAACTACTTCAAGGTCTCAGAGCGAGTGACATCACCGATTGAAACGCTACTAGCGTGCACCGCTAACTAGCCATTTCACACTGGTTACATTTATATCTCCATAAAATTTGAATCACGTTTTAGTTATCTATCTCAAAGATGACTCAGCCTTATCTATTCTGATAATAGCATGTGCTGCACGTTTTACATGTAGAAAACAAAGGTCACAAGTTCATTGACATGGTGACAGGTGTATAAATACCTCTGTCAGATTCAGCTTAGTTTACATAACCTTTACCTACATCAACATCAACAGTGACTTTATTATTTTGAGTGTGAAGGTAAGAGGATATGACAATCTAATACTATTTGGAATTGCTTTATATTATATTGTATTTTCTGCCTAACTACAACCCTTAATTTACATAACAGTTATGGCATAATAACGATGTAATCATTCAGCAGTGAATTAAATTGTAGATTTAATCAAACCTGCCATGGGGAAAAAATTGCGGTATCTTTGTTTACACAAGTAAGCTGTTTACATGTTAGGAAAGTCTATTTGCTTTTTTGTTTTACAATACAAACATATAAAAATATAAAACAGGGAGCACTGCTTTGTAAAGAATATAAATGGTATCAAACAAAAATGTATGTTTATGCTGGTGCAATATGGGTCTGTTTATATGTTACTGCAATGTGAGCCCTGTGTCTGAGCAATGTGCCTGTACCACTGAATCTGCAATGTGCCTGTACCACTGAATCTGCAATGTGCCTGTACCACTGAATCTCCTGCCACAGCATCTGTACATTTGCTTGTTCTGTGTTTCCCCTCCAGGATGATGAGACAGGCCATGTTCTTCCTCTTGCTGGCTCTTCTAGGAATGCCTACTGGTGCCAGTGTTCCAAGTAAACGCTTCCTCTTGTTGTTATCTCTAGATATATGATGCTCTTTAGATTGACAGAGAAATGCCTATAGTTACCAACATTAAAAGTGGTATCAGTTCACAAGGAGCCAAGAGTTGATTGTTTTGTTTATGACACACCTGTAATATAATCAATCCTTATCACACACAAATAACAAGGAACTGGTGCACCAGTGTTATTCCTATGGTAGATCTCTCACTCTGAGGTGAACATCAAGTGTAGAAGGACGTTATTGTCTGTGGTTCTACCAGGCCAGAACAGTCTTCTAACACTCTGTAAAGTGGAGGTTTATGGGTACCACGCCCCAGCTGGTGAGGATAAGCCTCATCACGTTTAATTCCATTTGAATATTATTGAAGTAAATACTTTTAGTAAGTAACTCAGAGCAATCATGTCTTCTACTGACTCATTTAATGCAGACAAAGATTCAAGTGATGTCTTGGGTATACATACTGTATGATACGATACACTATAAATAATGTATCATTGCCTAAACAGTAGTTAAAAACTTGGTTTAAAGTCTGCTGCCAAATCTGTAAAATGTGAAGCTGTGTATCCTCTTTCAATTACAAGGGGATTACATTTACATCAGCATACTAATGCAAGCGCTAACAGGAAATAATGTAGTTTTACAGGGAAAACCCACCCAGTCATCATTGTATGGGTTTGGTTTTGCTTATAATGCCATTGATGGGAATCACAATGGTATTTTGGAAGATGGTTCCTCCTCCTGCACCCACACCAAAGTAAACTTTAACCCACACAAAGGGTTCTCTATCACCATCACCAACAGAATGGATGGGACTTTCAGTAGACTGAATGGGTCTGAGTTCCGCATTGGTGACTCCCTGAAAACAACAAGAACAATGGCAACAACAATCCCAGGTGAACTATGGGAGTTAGAGTCAATGCTATATTTATAGCAAACCTGTGTGCAGTCCGTAGAGATAGTTACAGTGGCTTGCGAAAGTATTCACCTCCCTTGGCATTTTTCCTATTTTGTTGCCTTACAACTTGGAATAAAAATGGATTTTTGTGGGGTTTGTATCATTTGATTTACACAACATGCCTACCACTTTGAAGATGCAAAATATTTTTTGTTGTGAAAAAAACTAGAAATAAGACAAAAAAACTGAAAACTTGAGCGTGCATAACTATTCACCCCCCCCCCCCCCCAGCAATTACAGCTGCAAGTCTCTTGGGGTATGTCTCTATAAGCTTGGCACATCTAGCCACTGGGATTTTTGCCCATTCTTCAAGGCAAAACTGCTCCAGCTCCTTCAAGTTGGATGGGTTCTGCTGGTGTGAAGCAATCTTTAAGTCATACCACAGATTCTCAATTGGATTGAGGTCTGGGCTTTGACTAGGCCATTCCAAGACATTTAAATGTTTCCCCTTAAACCACTCGAGTGTTGCTTTAGCAGTATGCTTAGGGTCATTGTCCTACTGGAAGGTGAACCTCCGTCCCAGTCTCAAATCTCTGGAAGACTGAAACAGGTTTCCCTCAAGATTTTGACCAGTTTCCCAGTCCCTGCCAATGAAAAACATCCCCACAGCATGATGCTGCCACCACCGTGCTTCTCTGTGGGGATGTTCTCGAGGTGATGAGAGGTGTTGGGTTTGCGCCAGACATAGCGTTTTCCTTGATGACCAAAAAGCTCAATTTTAGTCTCATCTGACCAGAGTACCTTCTTTCATATGTTTGGGGAGTCTCCCACATGCCTTTTGGAGAACACCAAACATGTTTGCTTATTTTTTTCTTTAAGCAATGGCTTTTTTTCTGGCCACTCTTCCGTAAAGCCCAGCTCTGTGGAGTGTACGGCTTAAAGTGGTCCTATGGACAGATACTCCAATCTCCGCTGTGGAGCTTTGCAGCTCCTTTAGGGTTATCTTTGGTCTCTTTGTTGCCTCTCTGATTAATGCTCTCCTTGCCTGGTCTGTGAGTTTTGGTGGGTGGCCCTCTCTTGGCAGGTTTGTTGTGGTGCCATATTCTTTCCATTTTTTAATAATGGATTTAATGGTGCTCCGTAGGATGTTCAAAGTTTCTGATATTTTTTTATAACCCAACCCTGATCTGTACTTCTTCACAACTTTGTCCCTGACCTGTTTGGAGAGCTCCTTGGTCTTCATGGTGCCGCTTGCTTGGTGGTGCCCCTTGCTCAGTGGTGTTGCAGACTCTGGGGCCTTTCAGAACAGGTGTATATATACTAAGATCATGTGACACTTAGATTGCACACAGGTGGACTTTATTTAACTAATTATGTGACTTCTGAAGGTAATTGGTTGCACCAGATCTTATTTAGGGGCTTCATAGCAAAGTGGGTGAATACACTTTTCCGTTATTTATGTTTTAGATTTTTTTGAAACAAGTAATTTTTTTCATTTCACCAATTAGGACTATTTTGTGTATGTCCATTACATGAAATCCAAATAAAAATCTATTTAAATTACAGGTTGTAATGCAACAAAATAGGAAAAATGGCAAGGGGGATAAATACTTTTGCCAGGCACTGTAGAGGACGCAACATTGTATCTGTCCCATTATGGTGTCTGTGAGAGCATGGGCAGTGCCATTGAGGCCATCTCCATTTTGAAGTAGTCCATTTTATTTTTCTACTACTTCTATGAGTTGGTAAACAAACCTTGAATGTGTTGTTTGAACAGGTATAAAGCCAAGATTGACGATTTACTGCCACCTGCAGTTACGGAATATTTGTTCACAAGTATAATTTATAGGCTGATCCCTCCTGGAATTATGTGATCCTTCCTTAACCCATAGGAAGTCCCACCCAGTTGACTACTTCAAAATGGTGAAAGTCCTCAATGGCGCTCCATATGCTAAAATGGGCGTTTGGTCACTTGAGTCCTCTATCTATCTCTATGGTGCAGCCTGACTACACCAGGAAATGTGTTGAATTGTCAACATTATTGAGTGGTTCACCATATGAGTCTAATGAGTTAACATGGAGCTGCTTGTGTTATAGTTACTGTTCTAAAGCAGTTTTGGTTTCCTCCTACATGTGTGCTGTGATCTCTTCTATTCCAGCTGGCTTCTCCAGCACCTTCCAGTGTAACGGCATGGAGGGTCGACACATCAACGTGGTCATCGCAGGAAGAAGTGAACACCTGATCCTGTGTGAGGTGGAGGTCTATGGGTCACCACTGGACTGACAGATCCAGAGCATTTATTACCAAAATATAATCTGGAGCACAGTATACACTGTTTTCTGGGCTTGATAGATAACTTATATTGTAGGTAATATTCTCTACACTCTTAGAAAAAAGGGCTCCAAAAGGGTTCTTCGGCTGTCCCCATAGGATAACCCCTTTGAGTTCAAGCTAGAACCGTTTTGGGTTCGATGTAGAACCCTCTTTAGAAAGGTTTTTACATGGAATCCAAAAGGGTTCTTCATGGAACCAAAAAGGATTCTTCAAAGGGTTGTCCTATGAGGACAGCCGAAGAACCCTTTAAGTGTCTAGATCGCATCTTTCTTTTCTAAGAGTGTATGTGTAGGGAAAATCCATGTTTAAATTCATTAACAGTTTAGCTTTTGTCAAACGGCTGATGTCGATGTGTGGTGGGAGTCAGGCGCAGGACACAGAGGCTCAGTCAAAACGACTTTACTGGACTGAAAATAAACACTCAATACAAAAATAAAGACCTCGACACAGGAGGTAAAACGAACACGCAAACTATGCGTAACAATAATATCCGACCAAGGAAAACCAAACTGACAACCCCAGACAGGCGGACAATTACACACAAATACCCACAAACAAAACGAGAAACTTATAGGGGACATAATGAACACTAAATAGAAACAGGTGTACAAACAAGACAAAACCAAACAAACATCGATAACATACAACGGTGGCAGCTAGTACTCCGGGGACGACTAACGCCGAAGCCTGCCCGAGCAAGGAGGAGGAGCAGTCTCGGCAGAATTCGTGACAGCTTTTTAATTTCACACTGTAAATATAGTTATATTGAGCACATTCATTTAGATCTGTTTTATTGAAACTGTACATACTGTAATGGTTCCTATCATTGTACTGTATTGCATGTTAATGTATTTTGAGAAGATAAAGTGTAACACAACACCTACGTTTCAGAAGTGTTTCATGGTTTCACCCAGAATGCAATTATCAAAGATGTTTTGATAGGAATATTAAGTTCTATGGCCCTATGTTTTTTGTATTCTCAAAACCAAGACATTTACTTAAGTCACCTGCGAATGCACACAAGCATGTACGCACGCATGCACTCACATGCACGCACACACATACTGTATACACACTCACTTGGTCATGTAGAAGAGTGTGGATTGCAATTGTACCACGACCGTAAGGAAACATTGAAGTAATTTTATCATTAGACCACTTTTAGTCTACTTTTATCTAATTGAATTTAGTCATCAACTGCAGTAGAATATCTGATGTGGAATAAGTATACAGTGCATACGGAAAGTATTCAGACCCCTTGACTTTTTCCACATTTTGTTACCTTACAGCCTTATTCGTGGTCCTCTGTAGCTCAATTGGTAGAGCATGGTGCTTGTAATGCCAGGGTAGTGGGTTCGATCCCTGGGACCACCCATACGTAGAAATGCATGCGCGCATGACTGTAAGTCGCTTTGGATAAAAGCGTCTGCTAAATGGCATATTATATTATATATTATTATATTATATTCTAAAATATATTCAATAAAAAATGTTCCTCATCAATCTACACACAATACCCCATGATGACAAAGCGAAAACAGCATTTTAGAATTTTTTGCAAATTTATAAAAAATTAAAAACAGAAATACCTTATTTACATAAGTATTCAGACCCTTTGCTATGAAACTTGAAATTGATCTCAGGTGCATCCTGTTTCCATTGATCATCCTTGAGATGTTTCTACAACTTGATTGGAGTCCAACTGCGGGAAATTCAATTGATTGGACATTATTTGGAAAGGCACACACCTGTCTATATAAGGTCCCACAGTTGACAGTGCATGTCAGAGCAAAAACCAAGCCATGAGGTCGAAGGAATTGTCCGTAGAGCGCCGAGACAGGATTGTGTCGAGGCACAGATCTGGGGAAGGGTACCAAAACATTTCTGCGGCATTGAAGGTCTCCAAGACCACAGTAGCCTCCATCATTCTTAAATGGAAGAAGTTTGGAACCACCAAGACTCTTCCTAGTGCTGGCACCCCGGCCAAACTGAGCAATCAGGGGAGAAGGGCCTTGGTCAGGGAGATGACCAAGAACCTGATGGTTACTCTGACAGAGCTCCAGAGTTCCTCTGTGGAGATGGGAGAACCTTCCAGAAGGACAACCATCTCTGCAGCATCCACCAATCAGGCCTTTATGGTAGAGTGGCCAGACGGAAGCCACTCCTCAGTAAGGGCACATACAGCCCGCTTGGAGTTTGCCAAAAGGCGCCTAAATGACTCTCAGAACATGAGAAACAAGATTCTCTGGTCTGATGAAACCAAGATTGAACTCTTTGGCCTGAATGCCAAGTGTCACATCTGGAGGAAACCTGGTACCATCCCTATGGTG
This sequence comes from Coregonus lavaretus, assembly GCF_964263955.1. Taxonomy (NCBI): domain Eukaryota; kingdom Metazoa; phylum Chordata; class Actinopteri; order Salmoniformes; family Salmonidae; genus Coregonus; species Coregonus lavaretus. Next base: position 62,806,017 of record NC_139990.1, on the reverse strand, counting down.
AGACCTGAGAATAGCTATGCAGCGACGCTCCCCATTCAACCTGACAGAACTTGAGAGGATCTGCAGAGAAGAATGGGAGACACTCCCCAAATACAGGTGTGCCAAGCTAGTAGCGTCATATCCAAGAAGACTCAAGGCTGTAATCGCTGCCAAAGTGCTTCAACAAAGTACTGAGTAAAAGGTCTGAATACTTATGTAAATGTATATTTCAGCTTTTACATTTTTTTAATTTTTAAAAACCTGTTTTTGCTTTGTCATTGTGAGGTATTGTGTGTAGCTTAATGAGGGGAAAAAACCGATTTAATCAATTTTAGAATAAGGCTGTAATGTAACAAAATGTGGAAAAAGTCAAGGGGTCTGAATACTTTCCGAATGCACTGTACATATCATATGTTGCCTGCTCCTGTACATGCTCTTGAGATTATATGTGTAGTAATGTTAACAACTACTCTGTTACAAGTTGAACATGTGTAGATGTTTCCTGTTATTTCCTTCCATACCACTATATCCTGATGATTCAATTATACTGTCTGTATATCGCCATAAATTGGAATAATGTTTTAGTTATTTATCTCAATGATTATGTCACAGGGTGGAAAAGTGACAGGCTCTAAGGTCTGAGTTGAGCAGGCAGAGGCAAAAACTATATTTTTAACATTTATTTTCATAGGGCATAGTTTACAGTTGTCACCGTTTCAGTAATCAAGTTTCAACACATGAAAAATTATTTACAATTCAGTGAGAATGCTTCATCTCCGTATCAAATCATCAGACAAGCATTCAATCCAAACCAAAGAAATAAAGGGGCACATTAAGCGGTTCAGGCCAGCAGGTAGGTTGCAACAAGGATCCACCCAAAGCAAATGTTTCACACAAAAATAAATAAACCCCCATATTTACTCATAGCAAACAACAAAGTCCTCTTGAGCATGAAGTCCTCCAATACCTGCTAGCAGCCCTCCCACATGGTGCCCTGGGGCAGGCAGGGCCGTTCTTGTAGTCTTCTACTAACACAACACATTATTTGATCTTGTCATCGGGACGTTAAGTGACGGTCACAAGGAAATGTTCTCTAGGAGGCTTTTGTCTAGTTCCCTCTGTGGTCCTGGGACGTCAATGAGGACCAGATAAATATGTTTTTAGGACGTTCTCAAGACATTCAGTCTATCAGTTGTCAGGATGTATATAATGGTCCCAAAGAAACGTCACTAGGGTGTTGTAACGGATCATGTCCGTTAGTGGTTAGATTCCAGTATTTTGCAGAAGTATCTCTTGTGTTCCCTCCTTAAATGCCCGGTCATGATACAAGCAGCCCTGTTGATGATTCACTGGAGCTGGTTGAGACCTGTCTTATTGCACTGAAGTAGTGCTGGAAGTCAAACTATGGCACAGTAGTGCAGGTGATTAGTTATCATGGTATGGTAAATGATCAGGAGGATGTCCTTGGAGACAACATCGGACATTGGGGTGTATAAATGAATCAATCAGATTCAGTTGTCTACAGAATTTTTACCTACATCAACATCAACAGTGACCTTATTTTTGTTGAGTGTGAAGGTAAGAGGATATTACAATCTAATACTATTTGGAATTGCTGTCTATTACATTATATTTTCTGCCTTACACAACCTTACATTAACTGTTGATTTACATAACAGTTATGTCATAACAATAATGTCATAATTCAGCAGTGGGTTGAATTCAGATGGGCGTGATGTTCCCATAATCCAATCCTTTACTTAAATGCATGCTGTTTGCAAGTAGGCTATGATTGCAAAGAGACAGCAAGCTGGTCTGCATTTTAAACTGAAAGACTTGCATTCTATTGAAAAAGGTAGCATGGTCACAACAGTAGAGAATAGTGCTAAGAGTAATGTAGCGCCTCTCATTGTCCTCTCAGCTAATATTATACTCTCATGAATTACGAAGTAGAAATAGTGCAGACATTTAAAAGCCAGTTATATTAAATGAAGTGTACTTTAAAGACCACAAGGAAAATTCTACAAATCTGATTTTTAATATGAATGAAGTATTGCTAAAGAGACAAAAATCTGCATTTTGACGTGTCCCTTTTCTGAGGAAGATTTGAACCCAAAAATGTCCCCAAGTTTTCAGCATCATTGTAAAGCCCTAGTTATTTTATTGCTTTGACAATGTCATTTCTGAAGATTATTATTAATTTCACGAGATTAGTGATTCATTTAAATGTGTCCCTCATTTTCAAGGTCAACCCTGCTACAGGAACTGAACTCTCGTTTAAATATGGTGATTACTTTTTAAATAATTTTTTCAATAAAAACATGGTGGAAATCTGAGTGGGTCAAGAATAACACGTCAACCAATGTTACACATAGATGATAGGCTAGAAATGTAAAAAAAAAAAAAAAAAGTTGAACATGTGCTCTTAATGACAGAATGTTAAAATGAGTTTAAATGAATAGTAAAAAAAAATACCAATAGAGCCTGCAAGTCCCAGGAGAGTCAACAAGAGGAACATCATGGTTGATCTCATCATCCTGTAGGAAAAGCATAGAGCAAGTCAACAACTGGTCTGATAGGAACCAGTCCACAGAAACATTGACACAAACACTGAAACAATCTTAGATTACACTTTCCAAAATGCACTCTCTTGGTGTTTATTGTTAATATAATAATAATATGCCATTTAGCAGATGCTTTTATCCAAAGCGACTTACAGTCATGCGTGCATATTTTTATTTTATTTTTTATATTTTTTGTGTATGGGTGGTCCCGGGGATCGAACCCACTACCTTGGCGTTACAAGCGCCGTGCTCTACCAGCTGTTCTTCTTGAGAGGTGAGTTAAACAATATTTAAAATGTTTTTCTTTGTTCAAGTGAGCTGAATTTATTAAAATTATCAATTGTGATTGAATTGCAGCCTAACAGATTGTTTCAGTGTTTGTGTCAATGTTTCTGTGGACTGGTTCCTATCAGACCAGTTGTTGACTTGCTCTATGCTTTTCCTACAGGATGATGAGATCAACCATGATGTTCCTCTTGTTGACTCTCCTGGGACTTGCAGGCTCTATTGGTGCGACTGTCCCAAGTAATCACATCTTTAATTCCATTTCCTCCTGTTAACTGACAGATATACAGCCTGGTCTCAGAGCATTTTGTATTATTCTGTACTTATATCTGAGAAGCTTCATTTAGTATGATATGTTACTTTTGGTATGTGTTCCGCATTTACTCACAGAATAATACGAAATGCTCTGAGACCAGGTTGAGATATAATGCCCTTTAGATTAACAGGTCAATGTCTCTTACTATGAAACGTGAGGTTATATTATATCTCAATGTATTTATGACACCAACAGGCAGATTTATGTACTAGGATCACAGTCCGGGGCCTTGGCGTAAAAAAATGATGAAAGCGTTACGGAGCCGATTAAAGCAGAACATTTGGTAGGGATGCTCTTTGGGATGTATTAATTGTCCCCAACGATGAAATCGGGGAGGGGACTGTGGATCGGTCTGCGTCTGTCCGTCCGTCCATCTGTCCATTCGTTAGTCAAACCCGATATCTCAGACACCGCTGGGCCGATTTTGACTAAACTTGTGTGAATGATGCGTCTTGCCATAGAGATCCGGCATTTACAAAATTTCACTGATTGGCCCAAGGCGGGAGCTATAGCAATGAACTGAAATGTGTGAGTCACACCAGAGAGCGAAGTGAGAGGGACAATTGGGACCAAAATCTGTGGTGTTTTCTATTTGGCACGTGACATGGAGTACAGGGAGTGGACTAGCTAAAGAGACAGGTACCCAGGCTAATCACCTTCCATTTTTGAAGACATTTATTTTCTGAGCAGCCAATTGAGTATCTGGTCAATATAATGGATAATCTGTGGTCACACAAGATAACATACATTTGTTTGTCACACGCGATATCTCAATTGGCCCAATTGGCAATGCATCCTTTCTGGGGGAAGAGATGTTGTTGATATTAGAAGGGGTTCCCAAAAATGGGGGCATGGCACCCCTATTTAATTTTTTTTTTTACATCATATAGCTGACAATACGGAATCAGATTTTGGAAATGTGATATTACTGTTGACTTTTTGTAGCCATGTACATGTATAATACAAATCTTGTGTATTTGTAAACTGGCAGAACTGGCCTGGAAACACCCCAACTCAACCTGTAAACCACTCAAATGTGGTTTGAATCACCTCAACAAATGTCCAAAAGGTTAAAAACATAATGTTATCAAGTTTTTAAATTGCCAACACACCCAAGGAGTTGTATTATGTAGCTTATTGATGTAGCTAAAAACATTTCTCCCCACGCTGCAGACGTCTGTATTGGTCCGCTAATACAGGAGAAGTAAAGACCAAGTGCACTACTTTTATGAGAAAACATTTTTCCCGCACTGCAGAGGGCTATATTGGTCCGTTAATACAGGCAAGACCGTCACGCTAATTAGGCAGGATTAGATTGAAGAGGCCTTTTCTGTAGCCTACAGGCTGGAGATAAAATGTATGAAAATACAATGAGACAGACACATTTTAGATCATGCAGGTTTCTCCGATCATAGCGTAACCTAAATGGCGGCCAATCAAAACAAAATGTGCTGACACGTTAACAAACAACATATCCTAAAAACAGGACAGCAGTCTTTTTTTGGTGCATTCCAGACCTTGATTTGGCTCAAACATAGATGTCTATGTTCGGTTCAGATTTGTGGTGGTCCGGACCGGCCTTGATTTTAATGTTCATGGACATCGATTTTTGGTCCGGTCCGGACCAAATCTGAACGAATCCTAGACGTCTATGTTTGGTTCAGTTTTTGTCTGGTCTGGACCAGCCTTGATTTGCCCCAAACATAGATGTCTAAATTATGTCTTTTCAACTTTAATTCAGAACCGAAAATGAACCTGATTTCAACGTCCGGAAAATAATATTTTCAATGTCTGGAAAATAGGTATTTTCAACGTCCGGAAAATACGTATTTTAGACTTATTTTCAACGCCATTTGTATTACTGGGACTATTCTAGTTTTGTGGGGCTGCAATGTTGAATACAGGAGTAGCAAAGGCCCAGTACACTACTTTTGAAAGAAAAACAAAGGGAAAGTTGTAAGGTGCTGGGTATGCCCATGCTGGGGTTGCCAATTTCAGGGACAGCACACTCATTCTTGAAGGCAGCACGCTTGACCGAAACCAGGCACAGTCATCAAGTTACTTTGCTTTCATTGTCAAAACTCCTGAAAGATGCTTGGTTGTTGGAGTCCACATGCTCTTCTTTTGATACATGGAAAGCAGAAAGCAGGTATCCAACCTTCCAGCTCTGGAACTTTGTTCTTGAATTTGAAAGACTGACCGTGCACACAGAACTAGAGATTTTGGTCTTTGTGTTGATAAGATGCCTTGACACCCTGGTTCTTTGCACTGGACATAATAAACTACGCAAGGTGGATTCCTATCCACATTCGAGACATGAAAGCTCTACCAGCTAAAATCAGAGAAGAATTCTCAGACTTCTGGGTCCTGCCAAAAACACAAAACAAGTTCTAATACATGCCACTTGACCAGGCCCATGAGCAAAACCATTAGCTGGTAAAAAGGATCAGGGGGAGCCATTGGTCTAACAGAGAACCCCACTGCCTTCCAGAGATGGATGGTAGCAGGATCTGAGCAGACCAGACTACTGGTTGATTTTGAATTTCAGCTTTTGAATTTAGAGTCCCCTTTTAAAACAAAATCTTGAACACGAGCAGAGTTCATCACAAAAGCAAACATTCAAAAAACAAGTAGCCAACTGTGCAACACAATCTCAAGCATTGGGATTCCATTCCTGGATAAATGTCCAGAGCTTCTGGTTTTGGATAGACTTAATTGTGCAAGTAAAGATGCCATTACCACTGTCTGCACCATTGAGCAACTATGCACTTAAAAACTACTACAATTGCTCAGAGAAAAAGTTTTTGTTTAACAAGTAATACTTTCTTTCTCTAAAAGGTAGGGGTCAAAATTATTGACAATCCTAAAGATTCTTATAAATAAAGTAGTCAAAAGTTTAGTATTTGGTCCCATATTCCTAGCACACAATGACTACATCAAACTTTTGACAATACAAACTTGATGGATGCATTTGCAGTTTGTTTTGATTGTGTTTCAGATTATTTTGTGCCCAATAGACATGAATAGTAAATGCATTGTGTCATTTTGGAGTCTCTTTTACTGCAAATAAGAATATATGTTTCTAAACACTTCTACATTAATGTGGATGCTACAATGATTACGGGTAAACCTCAATGAATCGTGAATAATGATGAGTGAGAAAGTTACAGAGGATCAAAGATCATACCCCCAAGCAGGGCTCTAAAGTGCGACCATTTTTGGTTGCATATGCTCCTAAATATTTTGCTGTGCGACCTGTCATTTTAATTTGAAATCTGCGTCTAGAAAAATAATCACCCAGATACAAATTGTTGTAATGATTAGGCTTCGCTGTTTTCGAGTGAACTGGAGATAAAATTGAGCACAGATTCATTACTATCATCGTTGCACCATTACTACAGTGAAAACTGATAGGTTTCTAGCACAAACAGGTACAAATATATTCTCATATTACCGTGCATGCTGTCGTCTTTTTCTTCCTATCATGAATTGGCTATACATTCATAAACCATTTGGCAAGATGTCCCAAAACAACCCACGGGGCATTTATTTACACCTTGTTCAGTCATGTAACATCATTAGCTAGTTAGCTAACAATCTGGTTACTGAATTAACACTATATACAAACATTTGTGGGCACAGAAAGAAAGGAAAAGGGATAGCTTCTTCGGGAAATCAATGATCCTATCAGACCAATGAACTTGACGCTCTTAAAGAGAGTGTACAATTGTCCATTCAATAGGTAGTGCTTTTACACAATATAGAAACCTAATATTTAAAAAATTACTGTAATTTCAATTACAGGTTTTTGTCTCAACATTTTAGCTTTTTATAATAAATAAATGTCTTTATAGGGTTAAAATATTATTTTATAGGGCACAAAGGTAGCTAGACATTCGTATAGGCCCAATATAGGCTATATCTCAATCAATTAAAACAATCTTATTTTCTGGTGCTCCTAAATGTTATGTTGTGCTCCTAACTTTTTAATGTTGTGAGCACCAGTGCTACCAATGTAACATGTTAATCAAGAGCCCTGCCCCCAAGATATGTTAATCTCTCACCATTACCAATAACATGGAAGGTTTGTTAAAAGTAGGGCCCTTTCTTAAACAAGCCATACAAAGCTGGTTACAATTTCAATTTTATCATCCAGAAAAGACAGAACAAATATTACAACAAATATTATGGTTAAACTCAAACATACTGATTGATAAAAAAAAACATTCTTTATGGATTTTTTAAAAATTCAAATGGTATTATATTTATTAATGATATTATGAGTTACAGTGCCTTCGGAATGTATTCAGACCCTTTGACTTTTTCCACATTTTATTACGTTACAGCCTTATTCTAAAAGTATTTGGGGACCTTTAACAAAATGTGACTGTCAGAACGGGTGTTGAATGTGGAGGATGAGGGCTGCAGTAGATAAATCAGATAGTGGGGAGTGAGGCCTAAGAGGGTTTAATAAATAAGCATCAACCAGTGGGTCTTGCGACGGGTATACAGAGATGACCAGTTCCACAGAGATTATATAATTTTGTACCCCACTGTACATTATGCACATAGCAAAATAATGCCATCTGCACTGTTATTTTAGTTGTCAGTTAATCTGACTATTCTCTGATCATTGATTTTACTACTTATTTCAGAATTATTTTAAGGTTTTCTGTATAGTTGTCTGATGTTGGTGGGGCATACCATAATTTGTTATGTTAATCCTGAATCACTATGATAAATATATACAGTACCAGTCAAATATTTGGACACACCTACTCATTCCAGGGTTTTTCTTTTTTCTACATTATAGAATAATAGTGAAGACATCAAAACTATGAAATACCACATATGGAATCATGTACTAACCAAAAAAGTGTTAAACAAATCAAAATATATTTTATATTTGAGATTCTTCAAAGTAGCCACCCTTTGCCTTGATGACAGCTTTGCACACTCTTGGAATTCTCAGAGAGGCAACAAAGAGACCAAAGATAACACTGAAGGAGCTCCACAGCGGAGATTGGAGTATCAGTCCATAGGACCACTTTAAGCCATACGTTCCACAGAGAAGGGCTTTACGGAAGAGTGGCCAGAAAAAAGCCATTGCTTAAAGAAATAAATAAGCAAACACGTTTGGTGTTCGCCAAAAGGCATTTGGGAGACTCCCCAAGCATATGGAAGAAGGTACTCTGGTCAGATGAGACTAAAATTGAGCTTTTTGGCCATCAAGGAACACGCTATGTCTGGCGTAAACCCAACACCTCTCATCACCCCGAGAACACCATCCCCGCAGTGAAGCATGGTGGTGGCAGCATCATGCTGTGGGGATGTTTTTCATCAGCAGGGACTGCAAAACTGGTCAGAGTTGAAGGAATAATGTAAGGCACTAAATACAGGGAAAATCTTGAGGGAAACCTGCTTCAGTCTTCCAGAAATTTGAGACTGGGACGGAGGTTCACCTTCCAGCAGGGCAATGCATACTGCTAAAGCAACACTTGAGTGGTTTAAGGGGAAACATGTCTTGGAATTCTCTAGTCAAAGCCCAGACCTCAATCCAATTGAGAATCTGTGGTATGACTTAAAGATTGCTGTAGACCAGCGGAACCCATCCAACTTGAAGGAGCTGGAGCAGTTTTGCCTTGAAGAATGGGTAAAAATCCCAGCGGCTAGATGTGCCAAGCTTATAGAGACATACCCCAAGAGACTTGCAGCCGTAATTGCTGCAAAAGGTTGTTCTACAAAGTATATACTTTGGGGGATGTGAATAGTTATGCACGCTCAAGTTTTCTGTATTTTTTGTCTTATTTCTTGTTTGTTTCACAAACATTTTTTATTTTGCATCTTCAAAGTGGTAGGCATGTTGTGTAAATCAAATGATACAACCCCCCAAAAAATCTATTTTAATTCCAGCATGTAAGGCAACAAAATAGGAAAAATGCCAAGGGAGGTGAATACTTTCGCAAGCCACTGTAAAATATAATTTGATTTGTTTAACACTTTTTTGGTTACTACATGACTCTATATGTGTTATTTCATAGTTTTGTTGTCTTCACTATTATTCTACAATGTACAAAATAGTAAAAATTAAGAAACACCCTTGAATGAGTAGATGTTCTAAAACGTTTGACCGGTAGTGTATATATATATATAATATATCTTCTTCTTTGGAGTTTAAGGGCGGTTGGCATCCAATATGTTGCATTACCACCCCCAACTGGACTATGACATAAATCCATTTTACTTTGTGATAGAAAATAAAGCTAATAAAAATAAATATTATTATTAACAATAATAATAATAATAATAATACTATGTAAAAACACCCTTCCAACTAACCCAACATTCATTAATAACCCATTACCCCATTCCACTACTTTGACCATATCTGCTCCTGCACCATGCCAACGGCCTGGGAGGACGGGACACCACCACTCAACACACACTGTAACTCTTCTGAAGTAAAATCTCGTATGTCCAAATACTTCTCTGCAGCTGCCACCACAAAATCTATTTTCGTTCCATTTCTGCGGTACAGTTGATAACCATTGCAATGAATGCTAAGAAGCCAACCTTACTGAAGCAAATACTGTATCACTCGTTGGCCTATCCCTCTGTGCTGGCACAGATCTACTACTGTAGATTAATTACATCTACATCGGTGGCCATTTTGAATTCCGCATCCTCGTTAAGTTTGCAATGAGCACCCTTTCTAGGATGTTCATATCACCTGAGGAATGTTTGTACCAAATGTCATGCTTTAATCCATGACATTTTAGATTAGAAAACTATGTTATTCTGTTTTGAATGCATCATTAAATTGCTCCTCTATACTCACTCAAGTATATATTTCACTGCAGGAAATCTTGCCTTGCGTGGAAAAGCTACACAGTCAGACCTCATCGAGAACCCATGGCACGGTTTTAGTCATGCCTCCAATGCCATTGATGGGAACCGCGATTCACATTTTCATCATGGGTCCTGCACTGCAACTGATGAATCCACTAACCCCTGGTGGAGAGTGGACCTGCTTGATACCTACATGGTCACCTCCGTCACCATCACCAACAGAGGGGATGCTGTTCCTGAGAGGCTTAACGGGGCTGGGATACGAATAGGAAATTCTTTAGTGGACAATGCCAGTCATAACCCTTTGTGAGTCAAGATACTGTGTTTAAAAAAAATGGTATATACAATGTGTTGCTACTGTTTACATCCTTGAAGAGTTAAATTAGAGTGACCACAGTATAAATAGCAGACATACTGTACATAAAAACCCATGCAGACAGGACAGATAGAATCAAGCAATGCTGGTGAAAAGATTCAACCCCACTCATAGGTTACCACCAGACCAGAGGCACAGTTGTAGACATCAGCATATCATCTCCTGTGCCTTGTTTATTTAGTTTAAATAAAGTTATGTAGTATATGATGCAGTATCTTGACAGAGGTCAGTAAAAATTAATTTCTCTCTCCAGGGCTAAAACAATTGCCTCTGTGCCAGCCGGCAGTTCTCTCACCCTGGACTTGAACCCAGCATTTGAAGGACGTTATGTGACTGTGGTTCTACCAGGCCAGCAAAGACTTCTGACACTCTGTGAAGTGGAGGTTTATGGCTACCTTGCTCCAACTGGTAAGAACGTATATTAATATATATATATATATATATATATATATATATATATATATACAGTGGGGGAAAAAAGTATTTAGTCAGCCACCAATTGTGCAAGTTCTCCCACTTAAAAAGAAGAGAGAGGCCTGTAATTTTCATCATAGGTACACGTCAACTATGACAGACAAAATGAGGAAAAAAATTCCAGAAAATCACATTGTAGGATTTTTTATGAATTTATTTGCAAATTATGGTGGAAAATAAGTATTTGGTCAATAACAGAAGTTTCTCAATACTTTGTTATATACCCTTTGTTGGCAATGACACAGGTCAAACGTTTTCTGTAAGTCTTCACAAGGTTTTCACACACTGTTGCTGGTATTTTGGCCCATTCCTCCATGCAGATCTCCTCTAGAGCAGTGATGTTTTGGGGCTGTCGCTGGGCAACACGGACTTCCAACTCCCTCCAAAGATTTTCTATGGGGTTGAGATCTGGAGACTGCCTAGGCCACTCCAGGACATTGAAATGCTTCTTACGAAGCCACTCCTTCGTTGCCCGGGCGATGTGTTTGGGATCATTGTCATGCTGAAAGACCCAGCCATGTTTCATCTTCAATGCCCTTGCTGATGGAAGGAGGTTTTCACTCAAAATCTCACGATACATGGCCCCATTCATTCTTTCCTTTACACGGATCAGTCGTCCTGGTCCCTTTGCAGAAAAACAGCCCCAAATCATGATGTTTCCACCCCCATGCTTCACAGTAGGTATGGTGTTCTTTGGATGCAACTCAGCATTCTTTGTCCTCCAAACACGACGAGTTGAGTTTTTACCAAAAAGTTCTATTTTGGTTTCATCTGACCATATGACATTCTCCCAATCCTCTTCTGGATCATCCAAATGCACTCTAGCAAACTTCAGACGGGCCTGGACATGTACTGGCTTAAGCAGGGGGACACGTCTGGCACTGCAGGATTTGAGTCCCTGGCGGCGTAGTGTGTTACTGATGGTAGGCATTGTTACTTTGGTCCCAGCTCTCTGCAGGTCATTCACTAGGTCCCCCCGTGTGGTTCTGGGATTTTTGCTCACCGTTCTTGTGATCATTTTGACCCCACGGGGTGAGATCTTGCGTGGAGCCCCAGATCGAGGGAGATTATCAGTGGTCTTGTATGTCTTCCATTTCCTAATAATTGCTCCCACAGTTGATTTCTTCAAACCAAGCTGCTTACCTATTGCAAATTCAGTCTTCCCAGCCTTTGACAGCTCTTTGGTCTTGGCCATAGTGGAGTTTGGAGTGTGGCTGTTTGAGGTTGTGAACAGGTGTCTTTTATACTGATAACAAGTTCAAACAGGTCCCATTAATACAGGTAACGAGTGGAGGACAGAGGAGCCTCTTAAAGAAGAAGTTACAGGTCTGTGAGAGCCAGAAATCTTGCTTGTTTGTAGATGACCAAATACTTATTTTCCACCATAATTTGCAAATAAATTCATAAAAAATCCTACAATGTGATTTTCTGGATTTCTTTTTCTCAATTTGTCTGTCATAGTTGACGTGTACCTATGATGAAAATGACAGGCCTCTCTCATCTTTTTAAGTGGGAGAACTTGCACAATTGGTGGCTGACTAAATACTTTTTTTCCCCCACTGTATATATTCTCTGTAATCATAGTCTAAACATTATCCACTCTTCTTAAAGTAACCTCTATGATTACAGTGAATGAATATGCTTACACAAGTTCAAACAATTGTTTGATAAGATGACTCATGAGAGTTATTGTGCATTATCCTCTATTTTGTCCAGGAGATAATGTGGCTCTATATGGAAAGGCCACCCAGTCGTCTTTGTATGAGTTTGGCATGCCCAGCAACGCTATTGACGGGAACCGCAATGCTATTTGGATAGGAGGGTCCTGCACCCACACTCTCGAGGACATGAACGCCTGGTGGAGGGTGGACCTTCTGAAGACCTACAAAGTGTTCTCCATCACCATTACCAACACAGTCGACAGTGTTCCCAGCAGACTCAATGGAGCTGAGATTCGCATTGGAAACTCCCTGGAAAACAACGGCATCAACAATCCCAGGTGAATTACTGTAGTAGAGTTGAGGTCCTTTTTATATGTTTTAAAGATTAGTTGAAGCAAAAAAGGATGGAAAACCAACCTAGCCAATCAGGAGCCAAGTTGGAACTATAACCATATTCGTACATTTATCCTGGCTAAGGTACTTACCGGGTACCTTAAAGGGGCAATCTGCGAATGGTACATCCATTTTTTGACTTTTAAATTAATGATTTTATACCCATTGATTGTTGAAGTATATAGCTCATAAATACCTCATGAGCTTAGTTCAGAACCCAAAATATAAACTTGTTTTACTCCAATGTTTGTAAACAATGTAGATGTAAATTGACACGGTATAGTCTCAAAACATTGTTAAAACTATAATGTTGATATCATAGTTGGTCAGTACTTGCATCCATAGCTCTGCCTATGATTTTGAAAGAGGTTACATTAATCCAGCCTCATCCCTCAGTTTTTTTTACCAAAACAGTTGCGGGGTGCCGCTTTGTTATTGTTTGAACTGCAGATGGGCGGCTAGAGATAGCGGCTAGATATCAATTTTAAATTGAGCAGAAGTTGCTATAGTAGTTTGTTTATCTTTTATCCTGCAGGTGTGCTGTGATTTCCTCTATCCCAGGTGGCAATTCAAGCACCTTCCAGTGTAATGGCATGGAGGGTCGATATGTCAACGTGGTCATTCCAGGGAGGAAGGAGTACCTGACCTTGTGTGAGGTGGAGGTGTACGGGTCACCCCTGGATGGGACTGGGCCTACATGTAACTAAATCAGATCATTAAGTCTTAACAGCACCCTGCAATGTTTGGGGGCTGTATTGTCTTACAGAAAACAATTAAACATGTTTTGTATACTTTCACTATGTTAATTATCAAAAATGTGTATTTACTTTCAGTATACAAAAACGAATTTGGTACACTATTCTGGAAGTTCTGTTTGTACACTGTTTTTGGATGTTTGGGTATAAATTGGCAAACATTTTTTGTAAAACTTTTAGCCTAATTATTGGTTAGATGGTTATTATTAATACCTAGAAATACATGTAATGCTGTAATACTAATGCTATTATGTTAGAATTAATGGTCCCGCTTTAAATGACGTTCAGATTATAAAGGCTTCGTAAAGCCTTCATAATGCCTTCATAAGCACTATATACATCTGTTACAAAGCATCTATAACCGTATGTCATCCTTTATAAAGGGTTCATAAATGTGGCATAACTGTGTGACATAATCGCCAATGTCAAATGTGACATAATCCACTAGGTCGAATATGATGTAAACATGTGCTTTATAAAGGGTGACATGCTGAAGGATGGCAACGCTCTAAAGTGATGTCATGTTAGTCACATTACACCTAATCTCGTTCCCAAACACTTCCGCCCAAATGCTCAGAAGGTCACTTCCTGGTGAGGCCTGATCACCCTCACTAGAAAGACTGGAGACATTGGGTGAGATGTAAACACTAATAATTAGAAGAAGTTTATAATTCATCAATAGTCCTATGTGTATTTCGAATCACGAGAAGGACAGAGAGAGAGTGCTGCCTCTGAATGAGGGACACCTGTCTCTAGTCTATTTTACCATTACCTTATGGGATACAATTATTTCCTTATGGAGTTATCAAGAGTTGTAATTCTAATTTGATTTGTTTTTGATTTAACAGGCAGTGTTGTTGTTTATTGGGTCTCGTCATCTTTTGGTCCTTTTTTGGTCATTTCCCTCACGCTTCATAACATGTGCCGCCGGTTTTCCTCGCAGACCCCCACTGGAAAGCTCCGCAGGCAGAATCAATCATCGCCAAATTGTCGTGGAAATTCTTACACAGGGACACTTGAAGTCAATCTTAAATTAATGTCACGATCGTCAGGGAGAGACCAATGCGCAGCGTTGAAGGTGAACATATTTATTTAATTAATGATCACACGATCAAAACAACAGACGATAACGTGATGTCTACGGTTCAACACAAACCAAATAAGAACAAGAAACCACAAACACAAAGTGAAAGACAGACAGTTAAATATGGCTCCCAATCAGAGACAACCAGCTGACACTCGTTGCCTCTGATTGGGAGTCACTCAGGCCAACATAGAAATACAAACATAGAATTACACACCCTGGCTCAACATAACAGTGTCCCCAGAGCCAGGGCGTGACAATTAATCATTGTCTACTGTCAACGCGCTGGAGAGGTTCTAACAAACAATGAACCATAGTGAACATCTGTCAGAATCTCTAACGGGGCAGTCCCGTTAGTTCCCTTATATACTGACAAGTTATATTTGCATGATTTAGCTTATTCATAATTAATTAATCATTAACGTTTGCTTCATTTATGTGACCGACCAATTCTGGGTCATGCATGTGACAGACCAATACCTCACGAGGCTTCTTCTCTCTAAGCTGAGACCTTGAAACTGAGATATCCCTTTCTCTAAAGAAGGTTCTGGGCGTACTGTCAAATTGCAGACACTGGATAGTGAGGATTCGTTCAATCAGTCACTTGCATGAATACAGAAATTGGTTTATGGAAAAGCACAAACATAGAACATAGAAATTGGTCAATAGAAAAGCACCAACATAACATTTTCCATCACACAACTTTAAATGGTTGATATCCCAGGCTTATGTGTGCTGTGTGTGCAATAGCCTGGGGGTGACGTTACACCAAGAAACACTTACCTTGATGAAAGCCCCCAACCTAAAGAAATTGAAAGTGTCTTTCTTCTGGAACCAAGTTACATGTTCTTTAGAAGACAAAACATCCAGACAACAAAAACGAGCCTTACCGCGTGGTGCTGGACCCAGTCAAATCTTTGACACATTCACTCACTCCCCCGCTGAAAGATCAGCCACAAAATGTTAGCACCATTGTAACATGTTGTAAACAAGCTCTGGTCTCCAGCATGGGAACAGAAGAGGAAAATCTGGTGCGGTAGTCTCAGGTTGGACTACTCCAAATCATCTTGGTTCTGACACACAAACGCAAGCTTTGCAGGTCCATCATCCCATTTAACAGCCTCTCACACACTACTGTAACCTGTGGATCATGACAGAAACTTCATAAATCAGCAGAATGTTAATAACCTATTTATTTACACTTTATGTAGTGTCCAGTAATACTTAATTTGAAATGAGACACCTTCGCATGATGCTGTACTTAATTTAAAGTCAGACCCCTTTGGTCATTTATAGCACATTAAGTACCAGTCAAACATTTGGACACACCTACTCATTCAAGGGTTTTTCTTTATTTTTACTATTTTCTACATTGTAGAATAATAGTGAAGACATCAAAACTATGAAATAACACATATGGAATCATGTAGTAACCAAAAAAGTGTTAAACAAATCAAAATATATTTTATATTTGAGATTCTTCAAAGTAGCCACCCTTTGCCTTGATGACAGCTTTGCACACTCTTGGCATTCTCTCAACCAGCTTCACGAGGAACGCTTTTCCAACAGTCTTGAAGGAGTTCCCACATATTCTGAGCACTTGTTGGCTGCTTTTCCTTCACCCTGTGGTCCAACTCATCCCAAACCATCTCAATTGGGTTGAGGTCGGGGGATTGTGGAGGCCAGGTCATCTGATGCAGCACTCCATCACTCTCCTTGGTCAAATAGCCCTTACACAGCCTGGAGGTGTGTTTTGGGTCATTGTCCTGTTTAAAAACAAATTACAGTCCCACTAAGCGTAAACCAGATGGGATGGCGTATCGCTGCAGAATGCTGTGGTAGCCATGCTGGTTAAGTGTGTCTTGAATTCTAAATAAATCACTGACAGTGTCACCAGCAAAGCACCCCCACACCATCACACCTCCTCCTCCATGCTTCACTGTGGGAACCACACACGCGAAGATCATCTGCTCACCTACTCTGCGTCTCACAAAGACATGTCGGTTGGAACCAAAAATGTCCAATGGTCTAATGTCCATTGCTCGTGTTTCTTGGCCCAAGCAAGTCTCTTCTTCATATTGGTGTCCTTTAGTAGTGGTTTCTTTGCAGCAATTCGACCATGAAGGCCTGATTCACGCAGTCTCCTCTGAACAGTTGATGTTGAGATGTGTCTGTTACTTGAACTCTGTGAAGCATTTATTTGGGCTGCAATTTCTGAGGCTGGTAACTCTAATGAACTTATCCTCTGCAGCAGAGGTAACTCTGGGTCTTCCTTTCCTGTGGCAGTCCTCATGAGAGCCAGTTTCACCATAGCACTTGATGTTTTTGCGATTGCACTTGAAGAAACTTTCAAAGTAGAAAATAGTACAAATAAAGAACAACCCTTGAATGAATAGGTGATCCAAAATGTTTGACCTGTAGTGTACATAATGGCTTAATGATGTAAACACACATGTATTAACACTTAGGGAATTGTCACTAATAGCTAAAACAAGTGTCTAAACCATACATTTCTTTTTATTTGATGTTTCAAAAAGTCCAGCAATGCGATTACATTGAACATTACACAGGGCTGTGAATAGTGTGGCTTGTCCCTGAGCTGGTGGACGAATGGTTCTTGCCTCCGTTCTTGCTGGAGGTACTGCATGTTGGTTCCAACCTTAAAGTAACAACAAATAAAGTTAATAGGTCTGTTAGGAAATGCCGTTGTCACACCATCTGGATAAGGGCATATCTGTGCTGTACCAGAAACTCAAAAATGTGAAGATGGGAATCTCCATTAAATTCGTTTATTATATTCTTCTTTCATTTACAAATCTCATGACGTAACTATGAGACATAGCTGTATCTAAGGGATATGTATTTAGCTGAGCCTGCTAGCTAACTATATTTCGAACTCATCACATGATCAGCATCTCATCAGCAACACTAAAAAAGGCCTTCCGGAGTCACAGAATTTCTGAAATTTTCTAAATAAAAGTCCCCCATGTAATAACAGAAAAGTGTCAATAACTATTTATGATATATGACAAATAATTATCTAAACATTAACAATGATTCATATTTGTTGATATTTAAGTGACATTTGCATTAAATGTGGGTTTTAAAACATGTTCCAAGGTCAAATAAATGCCCCCAATGCGAATCACTGTATATGGAATACATATTGGCTTAGAGCAAGAACTATTCTGGGTGCAGCAGTAAAAGTATTGTAGGGAATACTCAATAGAATGTATATATGGTGTCATTTCATGGGGCTCTAAATAATACGGAGTGTGGCGGGCCTTTTACTCCACCCATTCCATTGGCGGCCCAATCACATCACATGTGTGCTTACTGCACTACAGAAAACCTGCTACCCAAACAACAATGCAGGGCATGCTCACTGAATTAAAGGAAAACTACACTCAAAAATCTAAGTTTCTTAGATTTTTCCCAAAACTGGGGTAAACCAGAAAAAATGGGGGAAATCCGAAACCTGGAAAAACAAAACCAAGAAAACGGAATTTGGGAAAAAACTGAAATAGGCAATGAATAAAAAACTATTATAAAAGGCCCTACCAATGTTTTTTGCTGTGCATGACTGCACTTTGGAGTCTGTGTTCTCCTGCAGCACAGCATTTTGTGGGGAGTTGAGGTCAGGTCCAATATTGACTATGTACCCAAGAGGGAAAGAGGTTGGGCCATTCTATAAATGTTTTAGTGAAATATAATCTAATATATAACATTTTGCAGAAACTTTTATCGAAAGCGAATTACAGTCATGCATGAATACATTTTTACGTATGGGATGGTCCCGGGAATCGAACCCAATATCCTGGCGTTGCAATGCTCTACCAAGAAGTATGACAGGGTTATAAATGTTTTGTGAAGCCTCAATTTAATATGATTTATAAGGTCTTTATTAAGCGGTTCTTATGCCAACCTTTATAAAGCACAGGTTTATATCATATTTGACATTGGTGGTTATGTCAAACAGTTATGCCACATGTATGAACCCTTTATAAAGCATGACATATGGTTATAGATGATGTGTAACACATTTATGTAGTGTTTATGAAGGATTTATGAAGGCTTTATGAAGCCTTTATAAGCTGCACGTCATTTAAAGCGGGACCGAATTAATTAATGGTGAAATCTGGAAAGTTTCCATTGTGTATTTGGTTGTTTGTGCTTGTAGTCTGTAAATAGCTAAATAAATTGGGCAATATGCGCTCCTTCGTCCTTTGAACAACAATCCACTCTTTGCCATAGCCTGTTCCCTCTGAAGTTGTAACACTATCTTCTACTCGAAATTATTAGGGCCCTAAGTTATGGTCGGGATGACTGCAGATGACTTTATTGCTTGCAGCTTTATTACTTGCCGGCTTCATATCATAGCACATGGTTTGAAGTTTGAAGAACCATAAACATAAGAAATTATTAACCAGCTGCATTCATATATGGCTGAGTGTTACCAGACCAGGACAAGACCAAATCAAGCATATATCAACATACGTCTAAACTCCGCTGGACATTAAGGTAAGATAATATGACAGAATCCACCAGTAGTCCATTGAATGCCTTTACCCTTATTTGGACATAATAGTAGTGATGTTAATTTGTTTACATAATGTGTATTTTAATTGTACTTAATAAAACAAGACGTCAAAAGATGAAAAATCAACACTTGAAAGTAGGCTTGAAGTGAATACTACCAAACTACCTTGAAATGAATAATGCCAAAAGGTCTACACCATGGGGTAAACAGTGCCCATGACCACGTTTCCATCCACAATTTTCGTGTGAGTAAAGTCATACCATATAAAAAATAATCACGACAGCTGTGATGGAAACAGGACGTTTCGGTACAATTTAATAAAATAAAAAAATAAAAATAGGCTACATTGTGAAACGAGTAGGTGATTACTGTGTAAGGGTTTGATATAAGCTTTCTGAAAATGTTGTACAGTAAATTACTTACTGGTTGATTCACCTTGGAACTTGAAATTAATCTCATGTTGAATAGCGACCTGGACGTTTTACGTCATATTATGAGGCATGTTTTACCTTGCTTCAAAGTAGCCTATAGCCATAATCCCACCATAGAAACAGGCAATTATTTTTATAAAGATTTACTCATATGCGTTCTCCTGTTCTATTGGTTTTCTTTCAACTTTATTTTATTGTCTAGCAGCCAAAGACATTATTCTAGTCATATTAGCAACCCATGAGAGTTGCATCTTTAAATCCCCCCTCTTTCTAAATTTCGAATGGATATTTCCATCTCTGTCCATGAAGCCGCTCACATATGTGGTGCACATTTTAGAAGGGTGTTTTCCTGCAATTGCATTTTGGAACATTCACGCGTAGGCCTTCCAACTTGTGTACATTGCTGCGCCTAAAATGTGAAGAAAAAATAGTTTATCAACATTTAAGCTAAACATTCTAATCTGTTCCATCAGCCCTATTCATTGATACAGTGTATACTTCCACTACACTACTTTGATTATTATCAGTGGGGATTTAGAATTGAGTATAAGCAATGCCCACTGGAAAATAAGTGGGTATGTGGCAGTGGAGGCTGCTGATGGGAGGACGGCTCATAATAATGGCTGAAATGGAGCGAATGGAATGGCATCGAACACATGGAAAACATGTGTTTGATGTATTTATTTGATACCATTACACATATTCCGCTCCAGCACACTTGCTGTTGATTGGTGAGATAATGCTGCTGCGCTCAGCCATGAGGAAGTTATGATTTACCCAGTATGTCAAAGTTAAATATGATTGGATAATTTATCTAGCAAGTCATCAGATGATATTTGGGAGTTCTATATACTTTATTTTAGTACACTGAACTAGAAATAAATAAGTAACCATAAGGCATTTTTTTGTGTTTCATGAACTCAAATCTGAGTTGATCATCAGACTCCAGATACATACAGTAAGTTCACCTTACTTAATTGAATTACGGCAATTGGATTCCATACTTTAAAAAAGCCATCTTATTTGATTTCACAGTGCCTACAGAATGATAAGAAAGGCAATACTCCACCTCGTACTGGGAGTGCCAGGTCTCCTTTGTGCTGTTGTTGCCCCAGGTAAACAGATTGATTAATAACATATAAATGTCACTGACACCATAAGAATGTCAGACTACCAAGGCATGGGTATTTAACACACTGATCAAATGACAAGTACTAACTTTCCTTCATTTGTCCACATAATGTTGCTTGTAATACAAAACTTTAATGCTAATTGTTTAAATCTGCCTGCAGAAAACATTGCCTTACGTGGAAAGGCAACCCAGTCGTATGTGATAAATAACGCATACACAGGTTATAGTCTTGCATCAAATGCCATTGATGGGAACCGTGAGTCAAATTTCATGGCTGGGTCTTGCACTGCCACTGAGACTCAGACGAACCCCTGGTGGAGAGTGAACCTGCTTGGTGTGTACATGATCACATCTATCATAGTCACCAACAGAAATGAAGATTCTGAGCGGCTCGATGGGGCTGAGATCCGCATAGGAAACTCCTTACTGGACCATGGTGTTCGCAACCCTCTGTAAGACACATATTCACTCAGGGTTCCACACTCTGTGTGTTTCTTTGATGACATTACATTTTGATCACACACATCACAAAAGCTAGATTAATGTCTACACAATCATGTAAAGACAGATAGATAATTAAACATGCTTTGCTCTATTTCTTTGAATAGAGTAATAATCTGATATGGTTCAATGTGTACAGTATGATAAGTGTACACTCTTAGAAAAAAAGAGTTCCAAAAGGGTGCTTCGGCTGTCCCCATAAGTTAACCCTTTTAGGTTCCATGTAGAATCCTCTGTGGAAAGGGTTCTACATGGAACCCAAAAGGGTTCTACCTAGAACCAAAAGGGTTATACCTGTAACCAAAAAGGGTTCTTCAAAGGGTTTTCCTATGGGGACAGCAGAATAACCCTTTTAGGTTCTAGATAGCACCTTTTTTTCTAAGAGTGCACTCTACTGTTCTATTGCAGACTCTTCCTTCAGGATAACTTATTATTTCTCTTCAGGGCTGGGGTCATTAAATCCATTCCAGCAGGTAGATCTCTCACTCTGAGGTGGACATCAGGTGTAGAAGGACGTTATGTGACTGTGGTTCTACCAGGCAAGAACAGAATTCTAACACTCTGTGAAGTGGAGGTGTATGGGTACCATTCTTCAACTGGTAGGACTCAGTTTTCTTAAATGTATTTTTATTTATCTTCAGCATATTAATATAGTGACCAGTAAACAAAGTATAATGTCCTGCTATTGTGTCCAGGAGAGAATGTGTCGTTGAAGGGAAAAGCCACCCAATCTTCACTTCATAAATTTGGATCTGCGTACAATGCCATTGACGGGAACCGTGATGGCCGTTGGGCACATGGCTCCTGCACCCACACTGAAGTTGAACTGAACCCCTGGTGGAGGGTGGACCTTCTGAAGACCTACAAAGTGTTCTCTGTCACCATCACCAATAACTTAGACATTATTCCCAGCAGACTGAATGGTGCTGAGATACGTATTGGAAACTCCCTGGACAACAACAATGGCAACAACAATCCCAGGTGAAGTATGGGACTTAGATACTACACTGTGTTAGAGACCGTGTTGGGGAGTACTGAACTAGATGTAGTTCAACTAGTAATTCAACTACATTTTGCAGTAGCCTGGTGGTAGTTTAACTAAATTCAAATCTTGGTAGTGTTTTCAGTAGTTAATACTTTTTTTTGCGGTGTAGCCAACTACTAGAACTACACACTACTTCTTTTGTAAAAAGAAAAGTAAATATGGGTGAAGAATTCCCTTTCTTTTTCAGCATCAGACCTGTTTAAATCTCACTTGAAACATCGTTTTTGTTTAGTAGGCTAAACTACACATTCTGTTAACATATGACCCCAAAGTGATTTGTTCTTACAATTTGTAGTCTGTGACATTTCGAATTTTCACAAAGTCGTTTGGATATAGTGAACTACTTTTGCAAAGTAACTTTATATTTTTCTTATGGGTAGCTTTAGTGTAGCTTAATTTCTCCCATTGTGAATAATCGGTAGCTTGGTAAACTATATTTTTAGAGTAGCTTCCCGAACACTGGTGAGAGAGTAGTATTCAGCTGGGTTAATCGGCCAAAGCTATTGCTCTTACTGCTGTTCTAAATCAGATTCAGATCGATTCAGATCCATTTATTTTGCATCCTGCAGGTGTGCTGTGATCTCCTCTATCCCAGCGGGCTTCTCCAGCACCTTCCAGTGTAACGGCATGGAAGGACGATATGTAAATGTGGTCATTCCAGACAGAAGAGAGTACCTGATTCTGTGTGAGGTGGAAGTGTACGGAGCACAGCTGGTTTGATAAATCAGTACTCACGATACTACCATGGCTTGCTAGTTCCTTGCAACCTGCCAAGGATTACATTCACCTGAAACACTGTTTTTGTATACAGTATGAGATTGAATTGCATGAGAATATAAAATCCACTCATTTTCTTGTTTACATTCAAAATGTTTTCTTTATTAAATCATATATTACATTTTTGGTTTGTTTTTCTTCCACCAAGACCCGATGTTTGGGGTATAAAATATATATATTTTGAACCATCTGATGGTGTTGTTGTATTGCACATGTTGATTCCCCTGGTGTAATAGTGGACTTCTCCAGCACATTCCAGTGTAACGGGATGGAGTGACAATACATCAATATGATCATTTCAGGAAGAAGTGAACACCTGACCCTGTGTGAGGTGGAGGTCTATGGGTCACCACTGGACTGACAAATCCAGAGCATTTATTTCCATAACTAAATCTGATGCACAGGATACACTGTTTTCTGGTCTTAATATACGTGGATAACACATTGTAGGTAACATTTTCTGTGTGTAGGGAAAAAGCATGTTTAAATTCAGTTGAGTTTTTTTCTTTTCACACTATACATATTGATACACTAAGTACAGTGCCTTCGGAAAGTATTCAGACCCCTTGACTTTTTCCACATCAATCTACACACAATACTCCATAATGACAAAGCAAAAACAGGTTGTTAGAAATTTTTGCTAATTTATTAAAAACAAAATAAAAGTATTCAGACCCTTTACTCAGTACCTTGTTGAAACACCTTTGGCAGCAATTACAGCCTCGAGTCTTCTTGGGTATGACGCTACAAACTTGGCACACCTGTATTTGGGGAGTTTCTTCCATTCTTCTCTGCAGATCCTCTTAAGCTCTGTCAGGTTGGATGGGGAGCGTTGCTGCACAGCTATTTTCAGGTCTCTCCAGAGATGTTCGATTGGGTTCAAGTCCGGGCTCTGGCTGGGCCACTCAAGGACATTCAGAGACTTGTTCCGAAGCCACTCCTGATTTGTCTTGGCTGTGTGCTTAGGGTCGTTGTCCTGTTGGAAGGTGAACCTTCGCCCCAGTCTGAGGTCCTAAGCGCTCTGGAGCAGGTTTTCATCAAGGATCTCTCTGTACTTTGCGCCGTTCATCTTTGCCTCGATCCTGACTAGTCTCCCAGTCCCTGCCGCTGAAAAACATCCCCACAGCATGATGTTGCCACCACCATACTTCACCGTAGGGATGGTGCCAGGTTTCTTCCAGACGTGACGCTTGGCATTCAGGCCAAAGAGTTCAATCTTGGTTTCATCAGACCAGAGAATCTTGTTTCTCATGGTCTGAGAGTCTTTAGGTGCCTTTTGACAAACTCCAAGCGGGCTGTCATGTGCCTTTTACTGAGGAGTGGACTCCGTCTGGCCACTCTACCATAAAGGCCTGATTGGTGGAGTGCTGCAGAGATGGTTGTCCTTCTGGAAGGTTCTCCCATCTCCACAGAGGAACTCTGGAGATCTGTCAGAGTGACCATCAGGTTCTTGGTCACCTCCCTGACCAAGGCCCTTCTCCCCCGATTGCTCAGTTTGGCTGGGCGGCCAGCTCTAGGAAGAGTCTTGGTGGTTCCAAACTTCTTCCATTTAAGAATGATGGAGGCCACTGTGTTCTTGGGGACCTTCAATGCTGCAGACATTTTTTGGTACCCTTCCCCAGATCTGTGCCTCAACAGGTGGACTCCAATCAAGTTGTAGAAACATCTCAAGGATGATCAATGGAAAATGGATGCCCCTGAGCTCAATTTTGAGTCTCATAGCAAAGGGTCTGATTACTTGTGTAAATAAGGTATTTCTGTTAATTTTTTTAATACATTTGCAAAGATTTCTAAAAACCTGTTTTTGCTTTTTCATTATGGAGTATTGTGTGTAGATTGCTGAGGATTTTTATTTATTTAATCCATTTTAGAACAAGGCTGTAACATAACAAAATGTGGAAAAAGTCAAGGGGTCTGAATACTTTCCGAAGGCACTTAGATAAATGCATTTAGATAAATGTGTACTGAATTTCAGGACTCTAGGTCACACGGGGGTGTAACCTTTCAAAGTTAGCATTTTTAATCGCTTGTTGTATGTTCATGTACTTGGAGAAGATAAAGTGTAATACAACACCTGCGTTTCAGAAGCATTTCATGGTTTCACCTAGAATGCAATTATCAAAGATGTTTTGAAAGGAGTATTACACCCTATGTCTTTTGCACTCTCAAACCCAAGTTATTTAGCTGCACATGCTCAGGCACATGCCCACACTCATGCAATACACACACACTTGGTCATGTAACAGTGTGGATTGCAATTGCGCCAGGCCCGCAGATGTAAGGAAACATTGAAGTAACTTCATAATTAGACACTTCAAGTTGGACACCTACAAACAAATCTTATTGAATATCTGAAGTAGAATAAGTACATACTGTATAATATGTTGCCTGGTTCCTGTACATGCTCTTGTAATTCCATGTGTAGCAGTGTTAACAACTACTCTGTTACACGTTGAACATGTGTCACTGTGACATTAGGGTCAACTTTTGGCCATCCAACACCACTTCCAGCCCCAACCAGATTTCCATAGGTAGTCTCCAATCCAGCGACCAACCAGGCCTGTATTCGGAGTATACAGTTAATGTTCACAGTGGTGTTGGCATATCTCCAGTACCTACCTCTTGGAGTGTGTAACTGAGGTGCTCTTTCGGTGGAGGTTTCAGAGTGGAGGCACACAGATTGGTATGGTTCAAACTCAGGATTAGGGTGTTTATACAGGAGGTGAAATCAAGCTGGGGAAAACTGTACAATAAGTACATTATGTAAAACAAATATAACAAACATGATGATAACTGAGACAGAAAACATAAAACTGGAAAAAACTAAGAATAAATCAAAATATAACTGCAAGCAGCCTTGCCGGGTTTCAAGCTGTTACACACAGTGAGACCATTTGGGTACATTTCCCTAGGATGAGTTACATTGCTGCTATAAGCCAATGAGCTGGCATGTATTGTTTATTCTATTTGTGTGTAGTTAAGGGTCGGCAGGTGGCTTAGTGGTTAAGAGCGTTGTGCTAGTAACCGAAAGGTCGCTGGTTCTAATCCCCAAGCCGACTAGGTGAAAAATCTGTCCTATGTGCCCTTGAGCAAGGCACTTAACCCTAATTGCTCCTGTAAGTCGCTCTGGATAAGAGTGTCTGCTAAATGAAAAAACAAAACAAAAAAAAGTATATAATGTTTTGCAACACTACTGCCTATTGGCCTCATAGCGCAACCATCAAACGTCTTCTTCTCCAGAACCGCTGGACCGATCTGCAACACATTTGGTATGTTTCATCTATGGACATACGTCTTTAAACGCAATATTTTCCAAGTCTCTAGCTCAAAAAACATGGCCGCTACAAGCCAATGAGCTTGCATGATTCGTTTTTCCTGTCCAACAGCTCCACAAATTTCATCATGTCAAACAGATCAAGAGATACTGTATAAATATATGCCATTATAGTGCCACTGTGTGGTTGATTTGAATGTGCTTGCATACGTTGAGTCTTGACAGTGTTTGGAACATATGTGTCAAGTTTTGTTACAATATGAATCTGTCTGATTTATAAGTATTTATGTGCCAGGTCAAGCCCACTTTAATGTTTATTGGTTAGTAGCGGCCATGTTGTTTGAAATGCCTTCCTGGAAAATGTTGCGTTGTGAGACTTTGGTCTATAGATGCCATGTATCAAGTTTCATGCAGATCAGTCATTCGGTGCAAGAAGTGTTTTTCACAAAATTCAAAATTCAGGAAAATCCATAGTGGCGGACCTTAAGTGTCCTTGAGACACATTTCATCCTTGTGAGGAGAAGGACCTACGTATTGAATTTCAGGACTCTAGGTCACACGGGGGTGTAACCTTTCAAAGTTAGCATTTTCAATCGCTTGTTATAGCACCACCATGTGGCCAATTGGCATGGCATTGCATGAGAGGGTGTGGCCCTTGGCCCTTTACCATCTTATAAAGTTGCACTCTCCTGGGTTTTACCATCTCACAGGAATGTGATTTTTTTCCACAAAATTGGCAGAAGAAGGAAAATAATAATCAACGCCAACAAATACAATAGGCTTTTACCCAGCTTTGCTGTTTGACCCCTAATAATAAGCTGAGCTGAAATAAATTAGGCATCAATCATGCCTGCAAACTGGTAGTATGCCAACCTTACCCCTGTCTGACAAGAAGAGGAATGACCAGGGTTTTGTAGTTTACCTGAGATAGGCCTACCTGGAAAATACCATTATCAACTAATCAAATATCACTGGCATGAAATAAATACATGAAATGACCAATAACAACATACAGACATTCACATTCCATAAATACATAATTCTCAATAACAGTGTAGAACAATGCTTAAAGCATACAATAAACCCGGGTAACATTAATTTCCCCCCTTTGGACATGGCCAACCGAATTGCAGTCCTGGTTTGGCCCGCTCTCTGCCAGAGCATTAACCTTCAACAACCAGGAAAATACAGGTAAGTTCTAAATATATGTAGATATAGAGATCTAATTACCAGAACATTTGCATTTTGTAGTTAGTCTTGGAAATCTCAGAATTTGGGCAACAGCACTAGGTCTGCAAGACTGCAGCTGGATGCATCTCCACTGATTAACCAAAGGCTCATTATAGACTATTACGACAACAGAGAAATTGTGCAATATTTTAGTTTTTTTGTGTGTCCATTTCGACCGGCCCACCCAACTAAGAGATGGTCCATCTGGCATCTGCCAAAATTGCAAGATGGCCTATCCGTCCCTGCAGACAGAGCATCAAGGGAATGCACACAGCAGTACAGGACAGACAACTTTTTTGTCCACGGTTGGGGTGGGGTTATCTGGGAAACAAAGACTTGTAAACAAACATGCTCAGGAGATCATCCTTCAATGGGATGGCCACCTGGTCATGTACATCACACACGGCGAACCCATTTGGAGCAGTGGTGTCTACTTTGCTGATAACCTCACCTTCAACAATCACCTCACCCTCACTGATGAAGGTGCCTAATCCTACAGAGACTGAAAGGTGATATGGTGCTCTCATGATCATCGCCGTACCTGTCAGTAACATTATCACCATACTTGTCTATGTTTACTACTAAAATCTCCTTTGGAGGCTCTCTTACCCTCATATTTGATAAATAAAGAAGACTGAATATTCATATTCATTGCTTTTCTATTAAACAGTTGTAATCCTCATACCATCACCCCACACTGACAGAACCCAGATCCTATTTAAGTTATTCAAGGAATAATCCACCCAAAACCACAAATTCCTATGAATTACAGTGTTAAATAACAAGAACATTATTTTTTTGTGAAGGAATGTTTAATTTTGCTGTTAATGAGGCTGGTAGCAACGTGTAAAAAATCGTTCTGGAAATCTGTTGCAACTCAAGTCGCCTACAAAACCCACAATGTAATGTTATCCTCTGGGCTGACAGGGTAGCTAGCTAGCAAACGTAGCTACACACAATAATACCAAAGTCAATATCAGCATGTGAAGTAGCTAGCTAGCTGTAAAATCCCCAGAAAGACAATTCCTATATACGGCCCCATAGAGAAGTCAAATTAGAAAATTCATAATAAGACACTTTAGACATCACCTTTGTGCACAAAACATCCATTACATTATTCAGATAAATGTAACCGAGGCCAAATCTTTCCCCATCACTCACAGACGAAGATATTAACATTTTATATTCATGCTTGTTTACCTGTCCACGTGCTTAGTATGAAGATATGTAGAAACTGCTTCTCTAATAGAAATCCCTGATCACGCTTGTAGGCGATGTCATGGCGATGTTTGCTAGCTAAGCTCATGCGCAGAAACACGTAATCACGCCAAACTGCGCATGTGCAGGCCTTCAAATCAAAGGCACTCCTTCGATATGAAGTTGTTTTTGACGAAATTTTAAATGTGTCAGTTTGTCACTTTGACGAGGTTGGAATAATAACACGTTCAGCTACTTAAGACATTGGCTCGAATCTAGGATGTGCCTTCAGATTAAAAAATTAATAAAAAAGAAGGAAGGATTTTTCACTTCTCTCACTGACTTCTCAAACCCCAAACCCCGGTCTGGTCTGCCAAGTCTGCTTCGCAAGCTTTCCCAGAAGTCTTGCGGTGTTGGGCCTCTGGGTCTAGAAACTCTGTGGTGCTAGTGCACAGGCGTAGAAATCCCAGTAAGAAAGATGGCAGCAACCACGAAATGGCCAATGTGAACGTGAGTAGATTACATCGAAGACAACGGTAGGCCATCTTGGATGCCGTCTCCAGTTATTTTATACTTCAATGACAGCCACAGACTCAGGCCACGGCGAGGAGCCAGGGGAGAAAATTACATTGCATGATGGTCATTGAAGGAAAAACTGAGTTGAATAATTTTGTCCACTGTTTAGTTTGAGCACATCTAAGCAAAATACATACTTTGTCATGACGATATAGACCAGGGGTGTCAAACTCATTTTAGCTCAGGGGCCACATGGAGGAAAATCTATTCCCAAGTGGGCCGGACCGGAAAAATCATGGTATATATATAACTTAAAAACAACAACTTCAGATTGTTTTCTTTGTTTTAATACGATCAACATACAACATGAAGCTGGAGCCTGAGGACAGTGTGTCCAAAATAGTACAAGCACAACATCACTATTAATCATAAAACATGTCAAGTTTATTTGAAAATTCGAAAGAAAAAGAACACAAACACACAATGCCTCAGTGATTAACAGAACTGTTTCACAGATCACAGAACTATATCAGGGGGTCATTTCTCAGGCAGAAATGTAGATAAAAAGAATGAAATCCTGTTCCCCAAACAAGTGCAAGAACCACAGAGTCAAGAATAGGTTAAATATACAAATAAAATAAAATCAATTAAAAACAATAGCACATCAACATAAAAACATATAAACATAAAGCTGGAGCCTGAGGACAGTGTGTCCAAAAGCACAACATCACTATTAAATCATAAAACACCTCAAGTTATTTGAAAGTTCTGAGGACAAAGAACACACAAACACACAATGCCTCAGTGATTCACAGAAGTATATCACAGATCACAGAACTATATCAGGGTGTCTCATGTAGCACTTTAAGTGGGGTTGCATAGTTTATTTGACTCCTGATACCTGGCATCTTTTAGCTTTCACCAGCGCATCAATATCAGGCGTCACATCCTGAGTGGCAGCCAACTTCAGGATGTGATTCAAGTGCTTGTGCGTGAGCCTTGAGCTTTCTCTCTGAACTTTGTCACAATGCCTGCTTTTTTCCCGATCATTGAGGGCGCACCATCTGTAGCCAGGCTGACAGCGCGGGACCAGTCCACTCCGACCCTGTCCAGCGCGCCGACGAGTGCGGTAAAAATATCAGCTGCTGTCGTTGTATCTGTCATCGGCACCAACTCCACGAACTCCTCGGTGACAGTCAATGTGTCATCAACTCCGCGGATGAAAATGGCCAGTTGTGCAACATCTGTAATGTCCGTGCTTTCATCAATTGCAACCGAAAACGCAATAAATGACTTTACTTTTTGCTTCAACTGGCTGTCCAAATCCACTGAAAGATCGGAAATCCTGTCTGCAACTGTGTTTCTTGTTAGGCTGATATTTACAAAAGCCTGACGCTTTTCAGGGCACACAATCTCCGCTGCCTTCATCATGCATGTTTTTACAAATTCACCCTCACTAAATGGTTTTGAAGCCACTGCGATTTCATTAGCAATGAGGTAGCTAGCTTTCACTGCAGTGTCACTGATGTCTCGGCTGTGAGTAAACACAGACTTGACCTACTTGCTCTGCCCCGGTATAAACAGTTTGCTTGCTTAACACAACTGCTATTGCGCCATCCAGTGGACGCAATTGGAACAGCAGTTTATTTTATTGAAAAATTGTAGCGCATTTTTATACTTTACAAAATCATCTCGCGGGCCGGATTAAACCCGTTTGCGGGCCTGATCCGGCCCGTGGGCCGGACGTTTGACACCCCTGATATAGACGGATGGATGTGTTCTAGATAAGTGTGCCCATACCATCTATTGGCTGATTTGGCAATCTGGAGTGAAGGTAATAGTTTTAAAAGCGTTATGAAATGTGACAGTGTGTTATTCCCTGTCTCCAGTGATGAGAACCTTATCGTGACGATGCTTTACAATACGATTTCCTGATTTCACAGACGGACCAGTTAAATAATGGTGAAAATAGTCTATGTTCTATGAGGCATAAACGACATACATTTGCTTGCGAAAGTATTCACCCACCTTGGCATTTTTCCTATTTTGTTGCCTTACAACCTGGAATTAAAATAGATTTTTTGGGTGTTTGTATCATTTGATTTACACAACATGCCTACCACTTTGAAGATGCAAAATATTTTTTGGGGGTGAAACAAACAAGAAATAAGACAAAAAAACTGCAAACTTGAGCGTGCATAACTTTTCACCCCTCCAAAGTCAATACTTTGTAGAGCAACCTTTTGCAGCAATTACAGCTGCAAGTCTCTTGGGGTATGTCTCTATAAGCTTGGCACATCTAGCCACTAGGACTTTTGCCCATTCTTCAAGACAAAACTGCTCCAGCTCCTTCGAGTTGGATGGGTTCCGCTGGTGTACAGTAATCTTTAAGTCATACCACAGATTCTCAATTGGATTGAGGTCTGGGCTTTGACTAGACCATTCCAAGACATTTAAATGTTTCCCCTTAAACCACTCAAGTGTTGCTTTAGCAGTATGCTTAGGGTCATTGTCCTGCTGGAAGGTGAACCTCCATCCCAGTCTCAAATCTCTGGAAGACTGAAACAGGTTTCCCTCAAGAATTTCCCTGTATCCATCATTCCTTCAATTCTGACCAGTTTCCCATTCCCTGCCGATGAAAAACATCCCCACAGCATGATGCTGCCACCACCATGCTTCACTGTGGGGATGGTGTTCTCGGGGTGATGAGAGGTGTTGGGTTTGCGCCAGACATAGCATTTTTCTTGATGGCCAAAAAGCTCAATTTTAGTCTAATCTGACCAGAGTACCTTCTTCCACATGTTTGGGGAGTCTCCCACATGCCTTTTGGCAAACACAAACTTATTTTTTTCTTTAAGCAATGCCTTTTTTTCTGGCCACTTTTCCGTAAAGCCCAGCTCTGTGGAGTGTACGGCTTAAAGTGGTCCTATGGACAGATATTCCAATCTCCGCTGTGGAACTTTGCAGCTCCTTCAGGGTTATCTTTGTTGCCTCTCTGATTAATACCCTCCTTGTCTGGTCTGTAAGTTTTGGTGGGCGACCCTCTCTTGGCAGGTTTGTTGTGGTGCCATATTCTTTCCAGTTTTTAATAATGGATTTAATGGTGCTCCGTGGGATGTTAAAAGTTTCAGATATTTTTTTATAACCCAACCCTGATCTGTACTTCTCCACAACTTTGTCCCTGACCTGTTTGGAGAGCTTCTTGGTCTTCATGGTGCCGCTTGCTTGGTGGTGCTCCTTGCTTAGTGGTGTTGCAGACTCTGGGGCCTTTCAGAACAGGTGTATATATACTAAGATCATGTGACAGATCATGTGACACTTAGATTGCACACAGGTGGACTTTATTTAACTAATGATGTGACTTCTGAAGTTAATTGGTTGCAACAGATCTTATTTAGGGGCTTCATAGCAAAGGGGGTGAATACATACACTACCGTTCAAAAGTTTGGGGTACTATCCAGGTCTGTGCCCAACCAGCTCCTACTTCTAAAAATCCACCTTTCCAGAAATAAGTCTCTCACTGTTGCCGCTTGCTACAGACCCCCCTCAGCCCCCAGCTGTGCCCTGGACACCATATGTGAATTGATTGCCCCCCATCTATCCTCAGAGTTTGTACTGTTTGGTGACCTAAACTGGGATATGCTTAACACCCCGGCCATCCTACAATCCAAACTAGATTCCCTCAATCTCACACAAATGATCAAGGAACCTACCAGGTACAACCCTAAATCCGTAAACATGGGCACCCTTATAGATATCATCCTGACTAACTTACCCTCTAAATACACCTCCGCTGTCTTCAACCAGGATCTCAGCGATCACTGCCTTATTGCCTGCGTCCATAACGGGTCCGCGTAACAGGTAAACGACCACCCCTCATCACTGTCAAACGCTCCCTAAAACACTTTAGCGAGCAGGCCTTCCTAATTGACCTGGCCCAGGTATTCTGGATGGATATCGATCTCATTCCGTCAGTAGAGGATGCCTGGTTGTTCTTTAAAAGTGCTTTCCTCTCCATCTTAAATAAACATGCCCCATTCAAAAAATTCAGAACTAAGAACAGATATAGCCCCTGGTTCTCCTCAGACTTGACTGCCCTTGACCAGCACATAATCATCCTGTGGTGTACTGCATTAGCATCGAATAGCCCCCACGATATGCAACTTTTCAGGGAAGTTAGGAACCAATATACACAAGCAGTTAGGAAAGCAAAGGCTAGCTTTTTCAAACAGAAATGTGCATCCTGTAGCACTAACTCCAAAATGTTTTGGGACACTGTAAAGTCCATGGAGAATAAGAGCACCTCCTCCCAGCTGCCCACTGCACTGAGGCTAGGCAACACTATCACCACCGATAAATCTACAATAATCGAGAATTTCAACAAGCATTTTGCTACGGCTGGCCATGCTTTCCACCTGGCTACCACTACCCCGGCCACCAGCTCTGCATCCTCCGCTGCAACTTGCCCATGCCCCCTCCGCTTCTCCTTCACACAAATTCAGACAGCTGATGTTCTGAAAGAGCTGCAAAATCTGGACCCCTACAAATCATCTGGGATAAACAATCTGGACCCTTTCTTTCTAAAATTAGCCGCCGAAATTGTCGCAACCCCTATTACTAGCCTGTTCAACCTTTCTTTTGTAACGTCTGAGATCCCCAGAGATTGGAAAGCTGCCGCGGTCATCCCCCTCTTCAAAGGGGGTGACACTCTAGATCCAAACTGTTACAGACCTATATCCATCCTGCCCTGCCTTTCGAAAGTTTTTGAAAGCCAAATTAACAAACAGATCACCGACCATTTCGAATCACACCGTACCTTCTCTGCTATGCAATCCGGTTTCCGAACTGGTCAAGGGTGCACCTCAGCCACGCTCAAGGTCCTAAACGATATTATAACCGCGATCGATAATAGACAGTACTGTGCAGCCGTCGTCATCGACCTGGCCAAGGCTTTCGACTCTGTCAACCACCGCATTCTTATTGGCAGACTAAATAGCCTTGGTTTATCAAATGACTGCCTCACCTGGTTCACCAACTACTTCTCAGATAGAGTTCAATGTGTCAAATCGGAGGGCCTGTAGTCTGGACCTATGGCAGTCTCTATGGGGGTGCCACATTGTTCAATTCTTGGGCCGATCTCTGTTTATATCAATGATGTCGCTCTTGCTGCTGGTGACTCTCAGATCCACCTCTACGCAGACGACACCATTTTGTATACATCTATCCCTTCATTGGACACTGTGTTAACAAACCTCCAAACGAGCTTCAATGCCATACAACACTCCTTCCGTAGCCTCCAACTGCTCTTAAACACAAGTAAAAGTAAATGCATGCTCTTCAATCGAACGCTGCTGGCACCCGCCCACCCGACTAGAATCACTACTCTCGACGGGTCTGACCTAGAGTATGTGGACAACTACAAATACCTAGGTGTCTGGTAAGACTGTAAACTCTCCTTCCAGATGCAGATTAAGCATCTCCAATCCAAAGTTAAATCTAGAATCGGCTTCCTATTTTGCAACATAGCCTCCTTCACTCATGCTGCCAAACATGCCCTCGTAAAACTGACTATCATACCGATCCTTGACTTCTGCGATGTCATTTACAAAATAGCTTCCAACACTCTAATCAGCAAATTTGATGTAGTCTATCACAGTGCTATCCATTTGTCACCAAAGCCCCATATACAGTGGGGAAAAAAAGTATTTAGTCAGCCACCAATTGTGCAAGTTCTCCCACTTAAAAAGATGAGAGAGGCCTGTAATTTTCATCATAGGTACACGTCAACTATGACAGACAAAATGAGAAGAAAAAAATCCAGAAAATCACATTGTAGGATTTTTAATGAATTTATTTGCAAATTATGGTGGAAAATAAGTATTTGGTCACCTACAAACAAGCAAGATTTCTGGCTCTCACAGACCTGTAACTTCTTCTTTAAGAGGCTCCTCTGTCCTCCACTCGTTACCTGTATTAATGGCAACTGTTTGAACATGTTATCAGTATAAAAGACACCTGTCCACAACCTCAAACAGTCACACTCCAAACTCCACTATGGCCAAGACCAAAGAGCTGTCAAAGGACACCAGAAACAAAATTGTAGACCTGCACCAGGCTGGGAAGACTGAATCTGCAATAGGTAAGCAGCTTGGTTTGAAGAAATCAACTATGGGAGCAATTATTAGGAAATGGAAGACATACAAGACCACTGATAATGTCCCTCGATCTGGGGCTCCACGCAAGATCTCACCTAGGGACCTAGTGAATGACCTGCAGAGAGCTGGGACCAAAGTAACAAAGCCTACCATCAGTAACACACTACGCCGCCAGGGACTCAAATCCTGCAGTGCCAGACGTGTCCCCCTGCTTAAGCCAGTACATGTCCTGGCCCGTCTGAAGTTTGCTACAGTGCATTTGGATGATCCAGAAGAGGATTGGGAGAATGTCATATGGTCAGATGAAACCAAAATAGAACTTTTTGGTAAAAACTCAACTCGTCGTGTTTGGAGGACAAAGAATGCTGAGTTGCATCCAAAGAACACCATACCTACTGTGAAGCATGGGGGTGGAAACATCATGCTTTGGGGCTGTTTTTCTGCAAAGGGACCAGGACGACTGATCCGTGTAAAGGAAAGAATGAATGGGGCCATGTATCGTGAGATTTTTAGTGAAAACCTCCTTCCATCAGCAAGGGCATTGAAGATGAAACGTGGCTGGGTCTTTCAGTATGACAATGATCCCAAACACACCGCCCGGGTAACGAAGGAGTGGCTTCGTAAGAAGCATTTCAAGGTCCTGGAGTGGCCTAGCCAGTCTCCAGATCTCAACTCCATAGAAAATATTTGGAGGGAGTTGAAAGTCCATGTTGCCCAGCGACAGCCCCAAAACATCACTGCTCTAGAGGAGATCTGCATGGAGGAATGGGCCAAAATACCAGCAACAGTGTGTGAAAACCTTGTGAAGACTTACAGAAAACGTTTGACCTGTGTCATTGCCAACAAAGGGTATATAACAAAGTATTAACAAACTTTTGTCATTGACCAAATACTTATTTTCCACCATAATTTGCAAATAAATTCATTAAAAATCCTACAATGTGATTTTCTGGATTTTCTTTTCTCATTTTGTCTGTCATAGTTGACGTGTACCTATGATGAAAATTACAGGCCTCTCTCATCTTTTTAAGTGGGAGAACTTGCACAGTTGGTGGCTGACTAAATACTTTTTTCCCCACTGTACTACCCACCACTGTGACCTGTACGCTCTTGTTGGCTGGTCCTCACTACATATTCGTCGCCAAACCCACTGGCTCCAGGCCATCTATAAATCACTGCTAGGCAAATCCCCGCCTTATCTTAGCTTATTGGTCACCATAGCAACACCCACCCGTAGTCTGCGCTCCAGCAGGTATATCTCACTGGTCATCCCCAAAGCCAACACCTCCTTTGGCCGCCATTCCTTCCAGTTCTCTGCTGCCAATGACTGGAACGAACTGCAAAAATCTCTGAAGCTGGAGACTCTTATCTCCCTCACTAACTTTAACCATCAGTTGTCAGAGCACCTTACCGATCACTGCACCTGTAAACAGCCCATCTGAAATTTGCCCACCCAACTACCTCATCCCCATATTGTTATTTATTTTGCTAATTTGCACCCCAGTATCTCTATTTGCACATCAACTTCTGCACATCTATCATTCCAGTGTTAATACTCATTGTAATTATTTTGCACTATGGCCTATTTATTGCCTTACCTCCATAACTTACTACATTTGCACGCACTGTATATATATTTTCTGTTGTATTTTTTTGACTTTATGTTTTGTTTTACCCCATATGTAACTCTGTGTTGTTGTTTTTATCGCACTACTTTGCGTTATCTTGGCCAGGTCGCAGTTGTAAATGAGAACTTGTTCTCAACTGGCTTACCTGGTTAAATAAAGGTGAAATAAAAAAAATAAAAAATAAAACATGTATATTCTTGTTCTGAGAAATGAAGGCTATACCATGCGAGAAATTGCCAAGAAACTGAAGATCTCGTTGTCACGATCGTCGTACGGAATAGACCAAGGCGCAGCGTGATGAACGAACATGTTTATTTATCTATAGTGATAAATACTGACAATGAACAAAACAACAAACGACTCGTAACGTCCTAGGTAACATAGACCAACACGGAACAAGAACCCACAAACACAAAGGGAAAAACAGACAGTTTAAATATGGCTCCCAATCAGAGACAACCAGCCACAGCTGACACTCGTT
Source organism: Coregonus lavaretus (assembly GCF_964263955.1). Classification (NCBI taxonomy): domain Eukaryota; kingdom Metazoa; phylum Chordata; class Actinopteri; order Salmoniformes; family Salmonidae; genus Coregonus; species Coregonus lavaretus. The sequence continues at coordinate 62,768,374 of NC_139990.1, read as the reverse complement.
GCCTCTGATTGGGAGTCACTCAGGCCAACATAGAAATAAACAAACTAGAACTCCCAACATAGAAACAGAACACATAGAATGAACACCCCCTGGCTCAACATATAGAGTCCCAGAACCAGGGTGTGACAGTACCCCCCCCTAAAGGCGCGGACTGCGACCACGCCTCAACCAGAGCAAAACAGGGGAGGGCTGGGTGGGCATTCCTCCTCGGCGGCGGTTCTGGCTCCGGGCTTGCCCACCACCCTTCAATAATCCCCCCATAGCGCCCCTGGTCCGGTCTGGCCCCGCTGGCTGGAGCTGAACTGGACGTAGCAGGAGCGGTTAGCTTCAGCTCCGTTGTGGAGCAGTTGACCGGTACCTGATTAGGCACCGGTGACCCAGGCACGGGTTGTGCCGGGCTGACGATGCGCACCCCTGGCTTGGTGCGTGGAGCAGCAACGGGCCGGACCGGGCTGACGATACACACCCCTGGCTTGGTGCGTGGAGCAGGAACGGACCGGACCGGGCTGACGATACGCACCCCTGGCTTGGTGCGTAGAGCGGGAACGGGCCTTACCAGGCTGACGACTCGCACCCCTGGCTTGATGCGTGGAGCAGCAACGGGACGGACTGGGCTGACGATGCGCACCCCTGGCTTGGTGCGTGGAGCCGGAACGGGCCTCACCGGACTGACGACTCGCACCCCTGGCTTGGTGCGTGGAGCAGCAACGGGCTTTACCAGGCTGACGACTCGCACCCCTGGCTTGGTGCGAGTAGCAGGAACGGGCTGGACCAGGCTGACGACGCACACCGTAGGCTTGGTGCGAGTGGCAGGAACAGGCCGGGCCGGGCTGGCGATGCACACCGTGGGCTTGGTGCGAGGGGCAGGAACAGGCCGGGCCGGGCTGGCGACGCGCACCGTAGGCTTGGTGCGAGTGGCAGGAACAGGCCGGGCCGGGCTGGCGACGCACACCGTAGGCTTGGTGCGAGTGGCAGGAACAGGCCGGGCCGGGCTGGCGACGCACACCGTGGGCTTGGTGCGAGTGGCAGGAACAGGCCGGGCCGGGCTGGCGACGCACACCGTAGGCTTGGTGCGAGTGGCAGGAACAGGCCGGGCCGGGCTGGCGACGCACACCGTGGGCTTGGTGCGAGGGGCAGGAACAGGCCGGGCCGGGCTGGCGACGCACACCGTAGGCTTGGTGCGAGTGGCAGGAACAGGCCGGGCCGGGCTGGCGACGCACACCGTGGGCTTGGTGCGAGGGGCAGGAACAGACCGGGCCGGGCTGGCGACGCACACCGTAGGCTTGGTGCGAGTGGCAGGAACAGGCCGGACCGGGCTGTGGAGACGGATAGGAGACCTGGAGTGAAGAGCGGCCACAACCCGTCCTGGCTGAATGCCTACCTTCACACACTCCGTGTGAGGCATCCGCACAGGACGTACAGGGCTGTGTACCCGTACTGGCATAACAGCACGTGACACTGGAGCAGGATATCCGGGACCGCGGAGAGGCATTGGAGACCACGAGCGTTGAGCCGGCACACTCCGTCCTGGCTGCATACCCACCTTCGCACGACACATGCGGGGTGCTCGCACAGGACGTACCGGACTATGCCGGACCACTCGTGGCACAGTACGCCGCTCCGGGGTTGCCTCTCGTCCGTCCGACGATGACACTGCTGACGCCGCTGCTCCTCTCTCGCCAGGGCCTTAATCCTAGCCCATGGCCCTTTTCCCCCGAGCATGTCCTCCCAGGACCACACTCCGGGATGCTGACCTTCTAGGCAGAGTTGCAAAGAAAAAAACATATCTCAGACTGGCCAATAAAAAGAAAAGATTAAGATGGGCAGTCTGAGATATGGCTTTTTCTTTGCAACTCTGCCTAGAAGCTCAGCATCCCGGAGTCGCCTCTTCACTGTTGACGTTGAGACTGGTGATTTGCGGGTACTATTCTTATCATTTGATTTGATTGACTTAATTCAGCAATTTAAGGCTTTTCTGTATATTTGTCTTATATTGTTTTACTGTTACTCCTGAATCACTATACAAAAAATAAAAAGATTATTGAGTGTATTTTTAACACATCTGAGATTTACTTTGTAAAGTGTAGCAATACAGGTGAATTCAGGCATTGACACAGACATGGTGGCGTAGCAGGGAGATCGGAATGCCTGGAACCAAGAGGTTTTGAGTTCAAATCTCAGGTGAGGACATGTTGAATGATAACTACTGTATAAATTAACATGCACAATGTAATCATTATGTTAAAGTGTTTCAAATATGTAAGTTAAAAGTTAAAACACTTTGTGTGGTAGTCCCTAACCTTGTCAACAGACAAAGTACTGTGACTGGATCAGTGGTTCACCAACCAGGGCCTTGACGGGCTCTGCAACAGTAAAAAGGGGTGATGTGTAATGAAACAAGGGTGCGCATGCCAAGGTACATGGGTAGAATGTTTTGTTTTTTGGAGAACATTTCTCTGGGACCGGGAACTAGACAAAAACTTCCAGGGGACCATCACAGAATGTTCTAAGAACATCCTAAAATCGTCCTTGGGGACGTCCCCAGAACAAACCAGGAACTAGACAAAAACCTCCAAGGGACCATGACACAACATCCTGAGAATGTCCTAAAATCGTCCTTGGGGACATTCCCGAACAAACCTGGAACTAAACAAAACCTCCAAAGGACCATGACACAACGTCCTGACGACTTAGGCGACTATTTCATGATGCTCCGTGGAAGTCCTAACGACTCAGTATTGTTTGCAGGGCCTTGAACCTTGAGACCCTGGAGGTATGAACCAATGGTAGGGTGCTAGTAGGGGAATATCTCATGTGAAGACTATCCTTTAGTACCAAAACGTTTGGCACATGATAAACAGTGCTTAATCAACGAGAGACAAGATACAGCCAACAATTACAGCAAAAACAAAGAAAAACTAGGTGTGACTCAGTTTATCTACATGATTACATACAGTGGGGGAAAAAAGTATTTAGTCAGCCACCAATTGTGCAAGTTCTCCCACTTAAAAAGATGAGAGAGGCCTGTAATTTTCATCATAGGTTCACGTCAACTATGACAGGCAAAATGAGAATTGTTTTTCCAGAAAATCACATTGTAGGATTTTTTATGAATTTATTTGCAAATTATGGTGGAAAATAAGTATTTGGTCAATAACAAAAGTTTCTCAATACTTTGTTATATACCCTTTGTTGGCAATGACACAGGTCAAACGTTTTCTGTAAGTCTTCACAAGGTTTTCACACACTGTTGCTGGTATTTTGGCCCATTCCTCCATGCAGATCTCCTCTAGAGCAGTGATGTTTTGGGGCTGTCGCTGGGCAACACGGACTTTCAACTCCCTCCAAAGATTTTCTATGGGGTTGAGATCTGGAGACTGGCTAGGCCACTCCAGGACCTTGAAATGCTTCTTACGAAGCCACTCCTTCGTTGCCCGGGCGGTGTGTTTGGGATCATTGTCATGCTGAAAGACCCAGCCACGTTTCATCTTCAATGCCCTTGCTGATGGAAGGAGGTTTTCACTCAAAATCTCACGAAACATGGCCCCATTCATTCTTTCCTTTACACGGATCAGTCGTCCTGGTCCCTTTGCAGAAAAACAGCCCCAAAGCATGATGTTTCCACCCCCATGCTTCACAGTAGGTATGGTGTTCTTTGGATGCAACTCAGCATTCTTTGTCCTCCAAACACGACGAGTTGAGTTTTTACCAAAAAGTTATATTTTGGTTTCATCTGACCATATGACATTCTCCCAGTCCTCTTCTGGATCATCCAAATGCACTCTAGCAAACTTCAGACGGGCCTGGACATGTACTGGCTTAAGCAGGGGGACACGTCTTGCACTGCAGGATTTGAGTCCCTGGCGGCATAGTGTGTTACTGATGGTAGGCTTTGTTACTTTGGTCCCAGCTCCCTGCAGGTCATTCACTAGGTCCCCCCGTGTGGTTCCGGGATTTTTGCTCACCGTTCTTGTGATCATTTTGACCCCACGGGGTGAGATCTTGCGTGGAGCCCCAGATCGAGGGAGATTATCAGTGGTCTTGTATGTCTTCCATTTCCTAATAATTGCTCCCACAGTTGATTTCTTCAAACCAAGCTGCTTACCTATTGCAGATTCAGTCTTCCCAGCCTGGTGCAGGTCTACAATTTTGTTTCTGGTGTCCTTTGACAGCTCTTTGGTCTTGGCCATAGTGGAGTTTGGAGTGTGACTGTTTGAGGTTGTGGACAGGTGTCTTTTATACTGATAACAAGTTCAAACAGGTGCCATTAATACAGGTAATGAGTGGAGGACAGAGGAGCCTCTTAAAGAAGAAGTTACAGGTCTGTGAGAGCCAGAAATCTTGCTTGTTTGTAGGTGACCAAATACTTATTTTCCACCATAAATTAGAAATAAATTAATAAAAAATCCTACAATGTGATTTTCAGGAATTTTTTTTCTCAATTTGTCTGTCATAGTTGACGTGTACCTATGATGAAAATTACAGGCCTCTCTCATCTTTTTAAGTGGGAGAACTTGCACAATTGGTGGCTGACTAAATACTTTTTTCCCCCACTGTATCTGTTTTGGAATGTTTTTCCTTTCGATGGTTCCTCGTTCTCAGTGTCACTGTCTCCTCAAAGTGTCATTGCCAAGGCATTTAGTGGTTCCGGGTTGACATTCTTCAGGTCTCAGGAAGGCGGTAGAGTTGACCAAAAACAGTGGCAAACACAAGAAGACCCAAGATTGATGTGGACAATTTGTGCTGATGATCTGTCTGCATTATGGATATTGAATGGAGGGCTGAGTTACTTACCTGAGAAATAGCTGCCTGAAGGCTGGTGGCAGGAAGTCTGGATCTCACGTATACGGGTCGTTCCACAAATTGGGTGCCTTTTTAAATAGTGTAACTAGATCAAAAATGTCCCCTAATTTTAACATTCTTTCATAAAAAGCACATGTTCAACTTAATAAAAACACATTTTCCCATCTCAAAAAGATTATGCCAAAGTATCTAGTCATGTAAAATGTAGAATTGCATGAAATGCATTTATAAAAGGACACATTTTTCCCGGACCCCAGGCCACTAGAAATGTTCTCCGTGTGTGCAACTTATGTTAGTGCCTATACTCTGCTGCTCTATGCCACTACACAAATGTGATGATATGCATGCAATGTTTTACTATAAAGGTGATTTTTTTGTTTCAAGCGTTCCGGTACCTCAGAGCTCCCTAGGTTACCACCCTCTCGCACTCACATTTTGCTCTGGCACCTCCCGATTTACAAATTAAGCACTGCATGGGGAGCTATGTCTCTGCAGGTGATCTGTCTATTTGGTAAAAATCACTGATACAGTTCCCCCTCCACCCTTTGGTGGTATGGATAACTTGTTATTATGTCTCCAGAGAAACCTAGATATGAAATTACTATAGGCAGAATTGGGTGTTTTCAAAATGACCCCAAATGACTATATTGATAGAGAAACACACACAAAAATGATTTAGATTTTTTAAGAACAAGCTGATTGACAAAATCATGATTTTTCTTTTGCCTCTGTTAAGTGGTGTAATCACTAGAGTGGAATAATAATAATAATAATAATAAGTATAAAATAAATCTAGTGGTGTTGCTTTTAACTTTCTACTACAAATCATATAGAACACCGCAATAAGTGCAGCCTACTGCCTCACAAGTTGTTAGGAGAAAAATACATTTCCAAAGCAAAAGACAACCCATCACTAAAGCAAACAATAGAAGAAGCAATACCTTACAAGGACAATCCTGTCTCCACCCTACTGTACACCTGACCTAGAAAGGTCCACAACGCCAGGGTTGTGGGTTCGTTTCCCACGGGGGACTAGTACGGAAAAGTACAAACCTGTATGCACTCACTACTGTAAGTCGTTCTGGATAAGAGCGTCTACTAAATGACTAAAATGTAAATGTAAAGAAAACGACTTAACTTTACCCCTTATCCTAAACCGTGTCCGTAACCAAACCCCCCCTATCCAAGCCCCAACCCTTTCCCCGACTCGGGCTCCCAAAATAGAAGAAGCAAGACAATTTAAGGATGCTCTCCTCCCACCGAAAGGGCCCCCCCAAAATATCATTTTATAATTTCTATATTTCTTTATCTTATCCTATAAGCTTATAATTTTTATCTATTTTATTTACTTATTGCCCAGCCTTATCTGCTTATTGACTTGCATCCCTAGAAATTGAATTGTATAACAGTTTCATTCACTCCTCCTTTACACACATACACAAATGCCTTGCCAACCATGCTCCACCCCCTCCACGAAGCCAACCAATCCAAGACAGAAGCAATGGATAGAAAAAGAGCTGACACTCTGAGCTATCTCACCAAGACCAAGCTACTAACCTACTACTACCTGCAGTACCACTGCTCCTCACCTGCCTGTCTACCAGCCCAGGCCAGCCCAGAGTACCACTGCTCCTCACCTGCCTGTCTACCAGCCCAGGCCAGCCCAGAGTACCACTGCTCCTCACCTGCCTGTCTACCAGCCCAGGCCAGCCCAGAGTACCACTGCTCCTCACCTGCCTGTCTACCAGCCCAGGCCAGCCCAGAGTACCACTGCAGTTAACCTGTCTGTCTATCCATTCACAATGAAGTGGATCCTGACTCTCTCATCTGCACTCTCTTCTGCTCAGGTAACACCTCTGACCTCTCACACTGAGACGGGCATCTACCGAGATAAAGAGTTTCTTGACTGCATCACTCCCAAATAACTGTGTAAATATTCTTCATAGCTAAATTGCCTTTACAGAATATAAGTACATTTTCTTATTTGATGTGTATTTGTATTTTCATGTTTTTCAGTTGAGATGCTGCAGTGTCTCAACTGCATTGATCCAGAGTGTATAAACTCATCTTTAGTTACCTGCCCAGCCTCTTTCAACGAAACATGTGTCACTAGTGTGACTACTATCATAACCGTAACAGGTGTGTTTAGAGTTTGTTATCTACTTAAAAATGCTTCAAGCAAAGCCATGATGCTGTTAGCTTCCTTATGAAGGATGTTTTGAAACCTGATGTAAAATTACAATGTACAATATTTATGGGTAATTTACTCTTTGCTCTATACTACTATTTCATTAGATTCTATTCTAAATGGATCTATTTTTTATCTTGTTTTGTAAAGGGCCTGTTACTGGTGAAGGCATTACAGGGCATGTGGCATTAAAGCAACATCCATCACTACCTCCAACTGCAGAACTCCTCTGAGCACTGAAGCCACAGTGTCAAAGAACAAGGGCTTAATATGCACTGCCTCTAACCAGCTCTGCTGTAACACCAGTGGCTGCAACAATCATACACTGACTGGTAAGATACCTGTGTCTATTACCTAAATAAGGTTTGGGTTTCCAACAATGTATTTGATGTCCTAATTTCAGCAGTCATAGTTTGAAGAAATACAGTATATGATCTGAGTGTGTCTTACAGATCTAGTATCTTCATTTGAGCCAGTTTGCTACAGCAGGAAAATAATCCTGCAGCCACAGGAAATGTGAATTATTATGTGGATTATAATTAAATACTTTCTTTGTAGGGTTTGATAAATTTTTTGTTAGGGCAAATCAAGTCTCACATTTTAAAGTGGAAATTACAAACTTTAGAAGCATTTTTAAACCTCGAATACAATACAAGTTTGCATTTCCTGCTGTGCAGGAAAATTCTCAGCAACAAAAGAGTGATCAAATTAAGATTCTACATCCGTACTTACATAATAACAGAACGCTTGTGCAAATACAGCAGCTGAGATTTATTGCCTGTTCTGGAGATTTTCTCATTTAGTACAGTCTGAAAGGTAGCTTAGTACAGGGCGGCAGGTAGCTTAGTGGTTAAGAGCGTTGTGCCAGTAACCGAAAGGTCGCTGGTTCTAATCCCCTAGCCGACTAGGTGAAAAATCTGTCGATGTGCCCTTGAGCAAGGCACTTAACCCTAATTGCTCCTGTAAGTCGCTCTGGATAAGAGCGTCTGCTAAATAACCTATTATTATTGAAAGCAACCGATGTCCCTGATGGGGATTTTTCTTTTAAAAAGAAAGTGTTCACTTATACATACTGTAGCCAGAAGTTGAAATCCTTTGTTGCTGCCCTTTATGCCAGAGTGAGTGAGTGAAGTACATAGCTAAATCATTAGAAGGGTATTTATGATTTTTTTTTAGCACAGGAGGAAGATTTGAGCAATGTATGCAGTCAGTCACGTAGGTGGTTAAGGCTTTTAACCAGTTAGGCCACTGATCTAACTGTCCAGTCAGTCTTTGGAGTTGAGCACATACTGTAGGTAAGACATCAGATTTCACTACCTTTCTTAGGAGGGTTATACATTTTATATTTCACATTTTAGTCATTTAGCAGACACTCTTATCCAGAGCGATTTACAGTTAGTGCATTCATCTTAAGATAGATATGTGGGACAACCACATATCACAGGCATAGTAAGTACATTTTTCCTCAATAAAGTAGCTATCAGCAAAGTCAGAGCTACTATACTGTAATATCACATTGCCTCAATTCCACTCTCAGAACCAGGACAAATTAGAACTAAGGAGAACCAGACAACAAGGTTCTTGAATGTCTTTCCATTGCCCTACCAACAATGAGATCAGAACAATAATTATTTATAGCTACTGTACAGTAGCTAGCTATATGACCCCTGAATGGAAAATACATATCCACTGATATCCATCTCTGTTCTCCACCTACAGCTCTCCTCCCCAGTTCACTGGCTAAAGGACTACAATGTAACACAGCCCCTGTAACTGTAACTACAGCTCCTGTACCAGTAACTACAGCCCCTGTAACTGTAACTACAGCCCCTGTAACTATAACAACAGCCCCTGTACCTGTAACTACAGCCCATGTAACTTTAACTACAGCCCGCTAACTACAACTACATCCCCTGTACCTGTAACTACAGCCCCTGTAACTGTAACTACAGCCCCTGTAACTGTAACTACAGCAACTGTAACTGTAACTACAGCCCCTGTAACTATAACAACAGCCCCTGTAGTGGTAACTACAGCCCCTGTAACTGTAACAACAGCCCCTGCACCTGTAACTACAGCCCCTCTAACAGTAACCACTGCCCCTCTAACTGTAACTACAGCCCCTGTACCTGTAATTACAGACCCATGTAACTGTAACTACAGCCCCTGTACCTGTAACTAACTACCGCCCCTGTAACTGTAACTACAGCCCCGCTAACTACAACTACATCCCCTGTAACGGTAACTACAGCCCCTGTAACTGTAACTTCAGCCTCTGTACCTGTAACAACAACTCCTGTAACTGTAACTACAGCCACTGTAACTTCAGCCTCTGTACCTGTAACACAGTCCCTAAAACTGTAACTACATCCCCAGTACCTGTAACTACAGCCCCTGTAACTGTAACTACAGCCCCGCTAACTACAACTACATCCCCTGTAACGTCAAGAGTGTGCAAAGCTGTCATCAAGGCAAAGGGTGGCTATTTGAAGAATCTCAAATATAAAATATATTTTGATATATTTAACACTTTTTTGGTTACTACATGATTCCATATGTGTTATTTCAAAGTTATGATGTCTTCACTATTATTCTACAATGTAGAAAATAGTAAAAATAAAGAGAAACCCTTGAATGAGTTGGTGTGTCCAAACTTTCGACTGGTACTGTATATATATTGAGCTTACAAAACATGACATAGACTTACCAGGTGAATCCAGGTGAAAGCTATGATCCCTTATTGATGTCATTTGTTAAATCCACTTCAATCCGTGTAGATGAAGGGCAGGAGACAGGTTCAATAAAAATGTTTAAGCCTTGACACAATTGAGACATTGATTGTGTATGTGTGCCAGTCAGAGGGTGAATGGGCAAGATAAAACATATTTAAGTGCCTTTGAACGGGGTATGGTAGTAGGTGCCAGGCGCACCGGTTTGTGTCAAGAACTGCAACGCTGCTGGGTTTTTCTTTTATTTATGTACACTACCAGTCAAAAGTTTGGACACACCTACTCATTTAAGGATTTTTCTTTATTTTTATTATTTTCTACATTGTAGAATAATAGTGAAGACATCAAAACTATGAAATAACACACATGGAATCATGTAGTCAACATAAAAGTGTCAAACAAATCAAAATAGATTTGAGATTCTTCCAATAGCCACCCTTTGCCATAATGACAGCTTTGCACACTCTTGGCATTCTCTCAACCAGCTTCACCTGGAATGCTTTTCCAACAGTCTTGAAGGAGTTCCCACATATGCTGAGCACTTGTTGGCTGCTTTTCCTTCACTCATCCCAAACCATCTCAATTGGGTTGAGGTCAGAAGATTGTGGAGGCCAGGTCATCCGATGCAGCACTCCATCACTCTCCTTCTTGGTAAAATAGCCCTTACAAAGCGTGGAGGTGTGTTGGGTCATTGTCCTGTTGAAAAACAAATAATAGTCCCACTAAGCCCAAACCAGATGGGATGGCGTATCGCTGTAGAACGCTGTGCTAGCAATGCTGGTTAAGTGTGCCTTGAATTCTAAATAAATCACAGACAGTGTCACCAGCAAAGCACCCCCACACCATAACACCTCCTTTTCCATGCTTTACGGTGGGAAATACACATGCGGAGATCATCTGTTCACCCACACCGCGTCTCACAAAGACATGGCGGTTGGAACCAAAAATCTCAAATTTGGACTCCAGACCAAAGGACACATTTCTAATGTCCATTGCTCGTGTTTCTTGGCCCAAGCAGGTCTCTTCTTCTTATTGGTGTCCTTTAGTAGTGGTTTCTTTGCAGCAATTCGACCATGAAGGCCTGATTCACACAGTCCCCTCTGAACAGTTGATGTTGAGATGTGTCTGTTACTTGAACTCTGTGAAGCATTTATTTGGGCTGCAATTGGTAACTCTAATAAACGTATCCTCTGCAGAAGAGGTAACTCTGGGTCTTCCATTCCTGTGGTGGTCCTTATGAGAGCCAGTTTCATCATAGCGCTTGATGGTTTTTGCAACTGCACTTGAAGAATCTTTCAAAGTTCTTGATATTTTCCATATTGACTGACTTTCATGTCTTAAAGTAATGATGGACTGTCATTTCTCTTTGCTTATTTGAGCTGTTCTTGCCATAATATGGACTTGGTCTTTTACCAAATACGTCTATCTTCTGTATACCCTCCCTACCTTGTCACAACACAACTGATTGGCTCAGACGCATTAAGAAGGAAAGAAATTCCACAAATTAAATGTTAACAAGGCACACCTGTTAATTGAAATGCTTTCCAGGTGACTACCTCATGAAGCTGGTGTGCAAAGCTGTCATCAAGACAAAGGGTGGCTACTTTGAAGAATCTCAAATATAACATATATTTTGATTTTTGAAAAAAGAAATTGGTTACTACATGATTCCATATGTGTTATTTCATAGTTTTGATGTCTTCACTATTATTCTACAATGTAGAAAATAGTAAAAATGAGTAGGTGTGTGCAAACTTTTGACTGGTACTGTATGTATTTTCTTGTTGTTGTATTTTACCCAATTTTTCTCATTGCTGCAACTCCCCAACAGGTTCGGGGGGCAAAGGTTAACCCAGAAGCAAGCAGCACCAATTTGTCGGAGGAAACACCGTTCACCTGATGACCGAGGCCGGCCTGCAGGTGCCCGGCCTGCCACAAGGAGTCGCTAGAGCGCGATGAGCAAAGTAAAGCCCCCCCCCCCGGCCAAACCCTCCCCTAACCCGGACGACGCTGGTCCAATTTTCGCCGCCATGTGGGACTCCCGATCACGGCCGGTTGTGATACACCCCGGGATCGAACCTGGGTCTGTAGTGACGCCTTAGATCGCTGCGCCACTCGTGAGGCCCCGCTGCAGTGTTTTTCATGCTCAACAGTTTCCCGTGTGTATCAAGAATGGTCCACCACCCAAAGGATATCCAGCCAACTTGACACAACTCTGGGAAGCATTGGAGTGAACATGGGCCAGTATCCATGTGGAACGCTTTCAACAACTTGTAGAGTCCATGCCCCCAATGAATTGAGGCTGTTCTGAGGGCAGAAGGGGGTGAAACTCAATATTGGGAAGGTGTTCCTAATGTTTTGTGCACTCAGTGTACAAGTGGCCAGTGACCCATAACCCCATGTGAGAGTACCTCTAGTGGACAAAACAGGTTAAACATCATTAGATAGAAAACACATACACAGGCCGAAATATTTCCTACATATTCATTTTACTCAAAGCAAGACTGCTGTCAATGACTAAGTAACAATAGTTAAAACAAGTAATAAAACATGATAAGCATATGTAATGCATATTTATATTATACAGAATTTCACAGCTTTGTTTTAAGGAGACAGTTTAGGCTCTGTCGCTGCACTCTCCTGGAAGTGCAGACCCACATATTGCAGGATGTGGTCAACTGCATGGAGCAGAAGGATGTTCTGTTCTCATCAATGTTCAGCACAGATGAGTAGTACTTCAGTGGGATGATGTAGGCGGTGGACATGCCAAGCAGAGCCCCAATCTTGGTCATCTACACACACACGTGTGCATGCACAATCACACATGTGCACACACACACACATGTTTGTTTTACTATTCCAGTGGGACAAAAAAATGTATTCCCATTCAAAATCCTATTTTCCCTAACCCCTAAACCTAAACCTAACCCTAACTCCTAAACCTAACCCTAAACCTAACCCTAACTCCTAAACCTTCCCCTAAACTTAACCCCTAACCCGAATTCTAACCCTAACCCAACCCTAACCTTAATTGTAACCCTAACCCTAAACCTAACCCCTAAGCCTAAAATAGTATTTTTCCTTGTGGGGACCTGATAAATGTCCCCACTTGTCCGAATTTTCCTCGTTTTACTATCCTTGAGGATTTCTGGTCACCACAATGATAGTAAAACCAAAAACACACACACACAGTTATTAAATCATATACTTGATTTTTGAGATGAAATGAAGCTCCTCTTTTGAACCATCTGATGGTGCTGTTGTATTGCAAACATTTATTCTGCTTGTGATATATAGTGGGTGAAGGACGTGGCATACCGTGATTCTGCAATGCTGCTATATTTATTCAGTGGTGTTCAGTGGTCTTCCTGGATTTTGTTGTTGTTGCAAAACCTAAAATTAGTTTTAAATGACCATTTCAGACTGATTTAGCAGTGTTTTCTGGACTATATGCATGTGTATACTACATTATGATTATAGGGCAATGGCCAGGTTGATGTCACCAGGTTGTTCCACTGAGCCTTTACAACAATCAAGGCCATCTTAGTGTGTCTGTAATCTACTGCAGTAATCTACTGCAAAATGTGTCAGTCACATGTTTTATCTGATCTGTGAAATTTCAAAGAACTGTCTGGTGAACAGAACATATGAACCTGTTGATGTTTATCTGTGAACCTCTCCTATTTGTCTCTATCAACAAGATTAAATAAGTTATTATACTCTCCCTACTGGGATTCTGGGAATGGGAAGGTGCTCTAAAGATGAATTAGGTTGGTAAACCTCTTACCTTATTGTGTCCCATCGGAATCTATGTTCTATTGTTCTATATGTAAAGTTAATGCATGCAAATAGTGTCATTATTTCAAATATGGATCTTTAAATACAGTCTTTAAAAACTATTTTATAACATGTAAGGAGATTATCAGCTGGTAACATGATTTATGGTTGATCTGTGTTCTGAATAGCTATCCTCATTATTCTCCTTCTTGCCCACAGTGAATGTTGCTCTGAGGGGCAAAGCAGCCCAATCCTCCACATTCTACGGAGGCACTGCAAAAAGATCCATTGATGGAATATGGAACTCGGCTTATGAAGATCACTCTTGAAGCCACACTTTGGGAGAGACCAATCCCTGGTGGAGATTGGACCTGCTGGAGACATACCAAGTCACCTCCATCACCATCACCAACAGAGATACTTTAGCTGAGAGGATCAATGGGGCTGAGATCCGCATTGGAAACTCCCTGGAGAACAATGGCAACAGTAACCCCAGGTATGGCACTGCCCTTCATCCTACATCTAAGTATTAGAGGAAAATAATGTTGTATGCCCAGGCTGATAGCAGACACCTGGGCTCTGTCACAATTCTATGATTCCTCACATCCTCTCTCTTCACCTGCTTCTCAATAGTATTGAGGAGAAGGTTCAAGGTGCCTCCCCTAGGACTTTTTTTATCCAATGGGTTTTGACAGTGGTGTAAAGTAGCTAAGTAAAAATACCTTTGACAACTTTTACTCCACTAGATTCATATTTTTCGTTTATTTTTCACTCCCATACATTTTCCCTGACACCCAAAAGTACTCAGGCAGGACAGCAAAATGGTCCAATTCACGCACTTGTCAAGATAATGTTACTGGGTGACTTTCACTTTTACTTGAATCTTTTTTACTGCAGTATATTTACTTTTACTCAAGTATGACAGTTGGGTACTTTTTCCACAACTGGGTTTTAAAAAAGGAGGCGAGGATAGAGGATACATCTTAATGTTCCATCCAGGTGTGCGTTGATATCCTCCATCCCTGCAGGGGGCTCCACCACATTTCAATGCCACGGGATGCAGGGGCAATACAGCAATGTGTTCCTCAGAGGATACATGCAATATCTGACCCTGTGTGAGGTGGAGGTGAATGCTCATCCTGCTCCTATTGGTACACATCAAAACCTGGAAGAAAATAACCCAGCAGAGTGATCATACACATATTGAGATCAATCTTTTGATGGTGATCCATTTGTGTGGTAGTTTTCCTTTTTTATTAGCTAGATATATTTGATAGAACACAGTATAATTTCACTGTTCATCCCATGTATGTTCCATTGTGTCTTCTAAGAAGAAATGGGACCAACTCAAACTTCAGAACTCGATTTAATTGTTCCTGTTACAGGTAAACCCAGATCTATACGACATAAGTATGTTGCATAACTTCATGGATCTTTGTACAGTATTTGTAATTGTAAACCTTCTAGTTCCCTAAAGACGATGTTGCCTTAAAGAAAACTACTGGCCAATCCTCCCAGTACTCCTACATAGGGGGCTCTGACAATGCCGTAGATGGAAGACGCCTCTCCATCTACAAAGACAAATCATGCAGTCCCAAGTCAGGATTTTAGTTACTATGCCTCCGATGTGTTATTGTTGGACATTAACTTGCCTACATGGTAGCTATTAGATGACTTGAAACCATGGCTAACTGTCTCTTAACAGTGTAGGTCCAAAGCCTGTGACTCATGTACTGTAATGTTTCCTGTAGAGAGGAAGGTGCAAGATATGAAGAGAAGGCAAGACATTCTATGCCCAGATCATAATACTCGATATGGTAATACAATATACAGTATTTTTTTATTTTGTTGTACTATAGAGAATGCAAACACTGTTTGAGAAAAAGTTTTCATTGAGATCATTGATTAGTACAGCTATGTACTGCATCTTGAACTGACAATGAACAATTTTTATACCCATGATTTTAATCTTGTTTGTTCTGTCACTGGCGGCATAGCCAGTCAGTCGTCGCAGTGGGACACGTTTGGAGATGCCAACAATGCCATTGACCTGAACTGGACCAATCGGTATCTGGAGGGGTCCTGTAACCACAAGAAAGCAGAGATCAACCCCTGGTGGCGGGTGGACCTGAGCAAGACCCACAATGTCACCTATGTCACCATTACCAACAGAGGGGACTGCTGCTCCGACAGGATCAGTGGAGCAGAAATCCACGTTGGGGACTCCCTGTTCAACAATGGCAATAGCAACCCACTGTGAGTTATCTTCATAACACAACTTCTGGCTGGCTACACAACCCACTATGTGTCATCCCAGTAACACAACTCTCCCTTAAACAATCCAGTCATCTCCATAACTCATCATCATTAACTATGAGACTTTAACCAGACTTAAAGGGGCAATCTGCCTTCAACTGCCCCCGAGACAGCTGTTACAGCTCCAAACCTAAACCTAGCCTGGCTGTGGGATATTCTGAGATCCCTCAGAAGACCTGCTATTCGGAAAGGTCAGCTACTCCTACATCCAATCATACAGTACCCTCCAGGCTAAAATTGGGACCAGAAATCAGAAATCCTTAACCAGAAGCTTGGATTTTACACAATATTCCATACTCACTAAGTAATTTTTCTCAGCAAATCCCATCCCTCTTATTTGAATGAAGGCAACGTGGCACTGATGGGCAGAGCGACCTAGTTGTCCAAGCTAAGCCGTCTGACCCACGCCGAGAACGCCATCGATGGTCGCCTGGACGCAGAGTACCTCTCTGGCTCCTGTGCCCACACCCAGCTCCAGAGCGACCCCTGGTGGATGGTGGACCTGCTGGCTGTTCACAGAGTCACCTCCGTTACCGTCACTAACAGAGAGGACTGCTGCCCCTGGAGGCTGGACAGGGCGGAGTTTCTCATCGGAAGTTCCCTAAAGAACAACGGCAACAGTAACCCTCAGTGAGTAGGCTGAGCAAATATGTTTACAATAAACTATTGACAACTCAGTTCTACTAAAGTGCTAGTACATGAAAAGCACAATGTCAAGGGTGTGCAAAGCTGTCATCAAGGCAAAGGTGGCTACTTTGAAGAATCTCAAATATAAAATATATTTTGATTTGTTTAACACTTTTTTGGTTACTACATGATTCCATATGTGTTATTTCATAGTTTTGATGTCTTCACTGTTATTCTACAATGTAGAAAATATTACAAATAAAGAAAAACCCTTGAATGAGTAGGTGTGTTCAAACTTTCGACTGGTACTGTATATATTTGTTTTTTTGGACATAAGACTGTAAAAACACCAGCAAATCAGCTCCAAGTGATTTTAGTTTTGGAAATCTGTTCCAAAGTATTCCCACGCATAATAGAGAGATATGTGACCATGTTCAAAGTAAGCATGGTTTGAAATGATTATGTTTTAATAAAATATTATATCTGTTTGTACTTCTTGCGGTCAATTTGCAGTTGACAAATTATTTGTAATTATGTTCCGGCCCCCTGACCATCCGCTCCAGTAAAAATCGGCCCACGTGTGAATCTAGTTGGAGATCCCTGTCTTAGAGACTTACAGAGAAAGACTGACTGCTGTAATCGCTGCCAAAGGTGCTTCTACAAAGTATTGACTCGGGGGTTTGAATACTTAAGTAAATTAGATATTTCTGTATGTCATTTTGAATACATTCGTTGAAATTTCAAAAAACATGTTTTCACTTTATCATTATGGGGTATGGGATATAATAATATCTATTTAATCAATTTTGAATTCAGGCTGTAACACAACATGTGGAATATGTCAAGGGGTATGAATACTTTCTGAAGGCACTGTATTTCCCCCTAATTCTTGTGTGCCCCTCAGAGAATCTAGCCTCCGGTGGAGTAGTGGTCCATTCCTCCCAGTATGACAGCCACGGTGCTGCCAGGAATGCCATCGACAGGAAGCATAACCCACTGTACCATGCTGGCTCCTGCAGCCACACGAAGGCAGAGACTAACCCCTGGTGGAGAGTGGACCTATTGGACACATACCAAGTCACCATCACCAACAGAGGGGACTGCTGTCTCCACAGGATCAACGGGGCTGAGATCAACATTGGAGACTCACTAACTGTAAGTCACTCTGGATAAGAGCGTCTGCTAAATGACTAAAATGTAAAACATGTAATAAGATATGATTCATGAAGCCTTGGCTTAGATGATCCACAGCGGTCATGTTTTGGAGATGTTGTGGAGAATTTACTGGTTTACATCAACGATTGCAGGTTTCATGATCAGGAAAAACCTCTGGCTGTATGCTCTAACTTACTGGTATGTGTGCTTTTCAGGTGTGCTGTGATCTCCGAGATGAGAGAAGGGCAGCCAATGGATTTTCCATGCAACATGGAGGGACACTATGTCACTATCTTTCTCCCAGGAAGAGAGAAGTACCTAACACTGTGTGAGGTAGAGGTGTATGGGGGGAAAGTGATGACCCTAGCCAATCCTAAATGACCCCTTCTACAGGAAAGTCCAAATAAGGCCAACATATTGTTAACATCTAACTGCATAACTACTACAGAATCACTTAATATTTTGAGAAGTGTGGAGAAAGTCACTCACTATTTCTTGTCATACCCAGTGGAACCTTTTTTCTTTGTTGGAGGCGGCCCCCGTATTATAACCAAATTATTAACAGTCACGTTTCTATTCAGGTGTGTATTCTATTAATAAAGGCTTCTTACTGTGAATCCAGAACCATTTAAATGAATGAAATATCAAATTCTTTCATAAATGATCAACCAGCACAAACCTTTACTCATTGGTTTCACTGTTAATCAAAAACAAGAGAAAGAAAGATGAAATATACAGATGAAATAGACAAAGCTAGGCCTGTCACAAGAAATGTTGACGTCACTCAAATTGGTGATGTTAAAATATTTCAGGTTGTGTGGTCACCGCCCAACCACTAAAAACGGGCACTTTGCTTTCAAGATTACTTCAGTACCTTACAGTATATCTTGGACATACCCCAAAATAAAACCCCATAAGCACCTACCAGTGCGATTCGTTAAGTCACAGAAATAGCAGAATACATTGAAATAAACTTCTAGCTTTCACCTTGCATTTAATTGAAACCGTTACTTGATACTATTACAATTGCTGAATGTTGTATTAAATGTATAAACATTAAACAAAGTCTTTATGAGTAACTAAATATGCTTATTGCTAAAAAGCCTCACCTGTATTGGTGAGATGATTTTTACCCAACAATAGTGTAGCTTTTACACTGGAATGATTACACTGGGGTTGTTGTAAGTAACTTCAATGCCACACTGGTAAAAGGCAGAGTGAGTCACAGGGCTTATGACAAGGACACTCCGGTCAAGCGGAGCTCCTGAGCACTCTCCTGTTTGACCCTTGACCTCATCAGAGTGGCAAAGGGACTTTCACAGTCACAAAAGGAGAAAGTGGTTTTAAGTGGGTAGAGCACACCAGTGCTATAGAGTGTAAAGTGGAGTCCACAGAGTGGCGTAGTCTTTCACAGCTATGGGGAAGTAACCGCAAGTGCGTTACAATTCAAATAATAAATTTAAAAAAAGTGTTGAGTCATAATACATTGTCGAATTCGAATATGTTGCTGTTGTGACATGTGCAAAGGCCACTTTTTGAGGTGCAAAAAAGGCTACAAATTCATGACGTAACTTCCTGTGTGGTGGAGTACAAAGCAATGACGCTAAATTGGCACAATGACTAACAACTCCAAAAGATGCCTAATATTCTCTAGTGTTTTCTGTATGTCAATACAGGGTCCTAAACCACTGATATTTGGTGGTAGGTCATTACGCTAATGCTTAAAATAATGCACTGCTACAAGTTGCAATGGGTTGTTGGAAAAAATCAGTTTGCAGATGATTATATTCCGCTTCTCTTAAAGGTTATTTCAGGTGGGCTACATTAACCTGACACTTGCAGCTGTAACACTAGTAGTTATACTAACTACACTTTGCTTTGGCAAATAACACAATTATAAAACACACAGCAGTGAATCAAAAAAGAACACTGTCTAAATACTGACAATTCTTAATATGCAAAAAAAGGGCATAAAAGTATGAAAACTAAATATGCCTGACATCCAAAATGTACTAATACACACTCAAATAAAATGAATTCAGTCTTTAAGAACAACTTTCATTATAAGCTTGCATAAAACCAAATTAAATTAAATGCTTATACAACACAAGTGGGGACTCTTATCTAGCCCATCATATCAGTCCACTGTTCTAACAGAGCCTCAGAAAAGGGAGACGTAAAACGCAGCTGTGGCAGTGGTACCTCCAAAGGGAGACAGACCAACAGGAAAAGGAACTATATAAAAACACCACCAGGCCGGAGCCGGTGGAAATACTAGAAGGTAGCACCAAAAACAGGCCGACCCTGCTGTTATCTGAGGTCTTTAGCTGCTTTGGGAACTTTTAGGACTTTGTAAACGTTGTTGTGAAAGACGGTAGTAAAGTGGGGCCTGGAGTCCCTGGACATGAGCGTACAGAGGGGGACTTTCCCAGCGTTCTGAGGGTCCTCCACGTCCCAGATCTCAGGCATACTGCAGCCAGGCCTGGGGAGAGCACAGAGAAAGCCAGGAAGGGAGAAAGAGGGGGGCAGGGAAAGAGAAAATATTTCAGCAAAGAAACAAACTAAACAAAAACATTGTGTGATTGATTGGCTGCGAAACAGACTGTTCAAAAGGTCACTTTGCAGCAGAATTGGGTTCAGTTCAATTCAGAGTCATTTCAGAGTGAGTTGGAAAAATGCCCTGTACTGACAGGAATTACTTGTTGACAATGTCACAAGAGCATATGACAGTGTAAACAGCAGTGGGTTACTGACGGGAAGGCCACCCAGGGTTACCTGGAGCGCCGGGTGCACCACGAGTCCTCCAGGACGAAGTAGTCCACCTCCAGCTGCATCAGGTTCCTCTTCACTACCTCGGCAGACTTGCGGCTGTACATGGCGTACACCAGCTTGGTCCTCTCTCTGAGTGGAACAGACCACAACAACGTTTAGACAACGCTGAATTGTTGTTAGCCTGGCACATAGCTAGTACAGTAGGATCAATGTTCTGTCCACACCTCAGTCCAGCGTCCTCGTAGTGTGGGTGGTTGACGATGGGCCGGCCGGCTGACAGCTTCACACTAGCCATGGTGGGCATGGCTCCAGCAAACACAGCGTCTGCACCACACACAAAACAAAACATCTAAGAGAAGAGTCCACAAAGGCATGGGTCATGATCACTGATCTGAAAGAGATCCATGAAAGTGAGGTTACCAGCCAATTGCTTTCACCAATCCAACCTAGTCAGATCAGTCAATTCCATAATGAAGGACACCATTTAGAATGATTTAAACAATGATTTTGTCTCGAGCGCCAAGGGATTGGTTTCAGGCATAGGATGATGACATCACTCACTGGGCCGGGTGCTGTCTTTGATCCAGTCCAGCAGCTGCTCCTGGGGTAGGTTGCTGAATTCTCCCATGATGCCCCACTGGGCCTGCAGGTTGGCCGCCCCTTGCATGGCCATGATGGACAGGATGCCAAACACCATCATGTGGAGCTTGAACTTCTCCCCTATCCAGCCAAACAACTGACACACAGACAACACATGAGCAAGGTATGTGGTGGTAGTGGTGTTGTGATCTATCTTTGGTACCGTTATGTACTCTGCGGTACCTGTGTGGTGTCAGTGCTAATTGTGTTGTGGTGTGTTGAATCTCATTGAGTCGCGTTGTGTCGTGTCGTGTGGAGTTGTGTTGAGTCCTGTTGTGTTGAGTCGTGTGCCGTGTTGCATTGAGTGGTGTCGTGTCATGTGTGGTGTTGTGTTGAGTCAAGTCGGGGACTGACCTGTTTGGAGCAGATCAAGGAGGCCATGATGCACATGTGGGGCGTGAGGAAGAGCTTGAGACGCATGATGAGCATCGCCAGCACTGCAAAGGCTATCAACTGTAGGCTGTGGTACACCAGCTGAGACCATGACAGAGAAAGAGAGAGAAACAGAGAGAGAGAGAGAGAGAGATTAAGAGCCCAGGTAGAGAATGAGGGTTTAAGGCCACAGGGAGAGAACAAGATTGGGGGAGGGATGGATGGAGGAAGCGAGAGAAAGAAATGGTTTGAGCTAGAACTGGTAATAAAGCGAGAACAATTTAACTGGCAGGAGAAAATTGCCTCTGTATGCAGGTAATGAAAATCACTTAGAAGATCATTACTATTATAGCTGAAGCAGATTAACATTACCGCATTTAAGAAAAAAGAAGGCTTGAATCATATGACATGATGAGACAGCAGTAACATTCAGGGAAATCAGGATGCTTGCTTACCTCTCCTTTTGCTAACATTTCTGGCCTGTGAAAAATTTGAAAAAGTTGTCAAAATGTCAAGTTGTGTTGTCTTTATAAGAATGAACGGGCAAAATGCACACAGGTTTGCCTTTTGACTTGTGCTGTTAAGAGTTTGTGAGTTTTACAACAGAGAGAGGACAGAGGGAAATATACTCACTCTTCGTCGTCATCGTCAGGTTGGACAGAATACTTCTCTCCTTCCCTCAGGAACCTCACAACATCCTGGATCGTCTGTACAGAGTAAGAGAATGGACAAACAGTGTCACAAATAAAAAAGGCAAACCTCAGAAGGGATATAACGTTGACCAGGATGACTCCACCTTCTATTATATGCTAACAGCGAGCATACTCACAGCAAATATCAAACAATTAACCATTTTCACTTTTACCAGTGTCACTATCAGAGCATATGAGCGGAGTGGAGCGGTGAGAATCTCAGCTCCTCGCTCACGTAGCTGTTCACCCCTCCGCTCCCCCCGCTCAAAGCCACATCAGGCCAGTCCACTCAAATCGCCCCCCGCTCACTCCAAAAAAGGAACAAAATCTGCATGTATTTCACTTTTAGCTTAAACCACAGCCTTACTTTATCTCCCCGAATTTGTTGCATACAGACTCATCTCGGATTATCCATTCTGTCTTGAAACGGGGATCTAACACTGACGCTAAAATGAGATGTTAATCAGTATAGTATATTCCATAGCGAATTGACACGTTGTTTGCCAATGTTTCTGCAAAAGCAGCGATGCCCATTGGAAGTGCAGCGTGAGTGTAATCGGTGAGCAGGGATTTGATTTCTGTGACAGCAGGGAGGATCATCCCCAGGTTCCCCAGCTCCTTCTGCATTTTGTCTGTGAGGTCTGCTAGTGGTGTCAGCACACTGACAAGGTGCGTCAGCTGCCGTACTTGATTCAGGGTGATGTTAGCAACATTAGACTTGAGTTTGTTTTACCATAACGGGTCTTTTTGGAACAACCGGATGAACGACTGAATCATCCGCAGCTGGCTGCTCCATCGAATGGCGCAGGCATTTGTGGGGCGGACACCTAATTGGTCGGTTTCCTCTGTGCTCTTGCGTACACTTTTCACCAGGTACCCGACTTTCACTAACAGCCTATTAATGTTGTCGTGCTTGTTAACGGCGTTTTTGATCGCCAGCTGAAGCATGTGAATGGGGCATCTCAGATGTAAATTTGACAAAGTAAAGTACTGATTTATCATAGTTTCTTGGGGGAGTGTAGCCCGGCTGAGCTGCGCTGGCGAAGTGTTGCATCCCTTCGCGTTCTCCTTTACTCAGCGGTTCATAGTCCATGAAAATAATTTCAAAAAATGCTACATCCAGCTCTCTTTTTCTCTCCCTTGTTATGGTTGGGCCTTTGCGTGCAGTGAATAAACTTTTGAATTCCTCAACCCTTTTCTCTTGTTGCTGCTGCTGCTCCTCTCGCTCTATAAAATACAAATTAATGGACGACACAAATTAAATTAAACAGATGGATTCTGGGTCAGGCTTGAGCATGCTTCAGACTCGTGGTGTGAGCGAGCGAAATTGGAGCGGGACATAGGGCGACGCTCCGTCCTTTTAAAAATGCCGCTCTGCGCTCTGTTCAAAATCCGTCCGCTCACGCTCCACGCTCGCTCCCGCTCCACTCCGCTCATATGCTCTGGTCACTATTTAGAAGCCCTCCAGTTCTTCACTTGCAAAGCAAGTCAAGCAGAATTAAAAATGGCACTTGTCATTTTTTGTGACAGTTTTTATTTATTTGTACCCCGTTTCCTCCCCAATTTCGTGTTAGCCAATTGGTAGTTACTGTCTTGTCCCATCGCTGCAACTCCCGTACGGACTCGGGAGAGGCGAAGGTCGAGAGCCATGCATCCTCCGAAACACGACCCTGTCAAGCCGCACTGCTTCTTGACACACTACTCGCTTAACCCGGAAGCCAGCCACACCACTGTGGAAGCGCCGTACAACCGGCGACCGTGTCAGCGTGCATGCTCCCGGCCCAACACAGGAGTCGCTAGAGCGCCATGGGACAAGGACATCCCGGCCGGCCAAACCCTCCCCTAACCCGGACGACACTGTGCAAATTGTGCACCGCCTCATGGGTCTCCCGGTCGCAGCCTGGGATCGAACCCGGATCTGTAGTGACGCCTCAAACACTGCAGTGCCTTAGACCGCTGCGCCACTCTGTGTTATTGATTCTGCATTGACACACAATTAGATCAAACGGACACATTTGGACACGCTCGAGGAGATTCTTGAATATTTTTGGAACATAATTATCTTGCCGTTTCCTCAAGCCTGCCTCAAATATGACAAACTGAGCTCAACAGGCATGTCAAAAGCAGAACGGGAGAAATTACATTTCAAGGATGCCTGCCTTGTTCTCTAACAGTGGATTGTGTGGAGTGCCTGGTGTATGGTACACAAATGAAGTCTTACCCGTCCTGCTATGACAGCAACCACCAGCATGTTGATGGGAAGCAGCAGTGTCTTGATGTAGCGCAGTGGGGTCTGAGAAGAGCAATGTTACACACATCAAATCGACTGGAGAAAAACATGTATTTCTGACACACACACTCCATGACCTTTACAAAATTAGTTGCCAAATACTATGAAAGGATCCCTTCTAACACTAGTGCCATGTTGCTTTGCCAAATAGGGCCAATCGTGTCTTTCATACCTCAATTTCCATGAAGTCAAACTCAGCAGCACAGGTATACATCATGGTGTCAAAGTCCTTGTAGCTGGTGAACTTGGACTTTATTAAGCTACTGATGTGAGCCTGGGAGAGAGAAATTGTTGTAAAAATAGCTGCAATTTCAAATGGTTTGCATATTCCTATTTACTTGTATTACTATCATACTACTGAGTGACGGCTTGTTTCAAAATGCACAGTGATTCTTCCAGAAAAGGGCACCAAAATGTAAGGCAATATAGCTAGGTTGTTTCAAATGCACAAGGCTATTTTGAAAGACTTACATCATCAGAGGCTCCAAAGATGGCTGACAGCATGAACTTGAGAATGACCGTGGAGACGACCCATACCAGGCCCTGCATGACCTGAGTGCAGACAG
Organism: Coregonus lavaretus; assembly: GCF_964263955.1. Classification (NCBI taxonomy): domain Eukaryota; kingdom Metazoa; phylum Chordata; class Actinopteri; order Salmoniformes; family Salmonidae; genus Coregonus; species Coregonus lavaretus. The sequence continues at coordinate 62,743,448 of NC_139990.1, read as the reverse complement.
ACAAGTCAACCAGGAGACACACACATGCCCGCGCACATACACAGTCTTGTTTTACTAAGCTTGTGGGGACACACAATTGATTCCCATTCAAAATCCTATTTTTCCTAACCCCAAAACCTAACCTTAACCCTTAACACTAATTCTAACCCTAAACCCTAAAGTTTTTGTTTGTTTACCATTCTTGTGGGGACTTCTGGTCCCCACAAGTAAAGTTAAACATGTCCACACACACTTATGTCCTCTTACCCATGTAATGAGGCCAGGTTTGAAGGCTTCTGCAAATTTGTCCCGCAGGGCGATTATTCCCTGCAACCAGGAAGGAACTTATTTCGTCACCATACCATTTTCAACATCACACCACGCTTAACATAAGACACATCCTCTACACATTGAAAGCATGAGGAGAGTGCTAGTCCAGCTCACCCAGATGGATACCAGCGAGGAGGCGTAGAATGATGTCAGCAGCATGGAGTTCCCGAACATCAGAACAAAGCACACAGCAAGTGTGATCTGGAGATGGAATCGGGTGCAAAGAAGTTTGGTGACATAGTCCGAGTCGATATTCACGTAATAATAAGGAATTCCCCTCGACCACACCCACAAATTGGGGAAAATAAACATCATTTCCCATTGACCCCCGGGGTAAAAGAGACAACTTCGTCATAGATTTTTTGTATACAGAAATAAATAAAAAAATGCAGAAAAGCTGCTGTGTTGCTCATTATACATGTAACCAGGTCAAAAATCCCGACCTACGGTTCGCAATGCTTCCAGGTAGGGAAATAGAGCGAGAAGAGCCCTATGGCTTCAGGCTATTCAGTGTGGGAAATGTGGGGACCCAGTGTCCAAGTAAGCGACACATAGCTACAGTATGTGTGTGGAAAACATTTCATCACAGGTAAGACATTTAACTTGTTTAGTAGAGTATTTTTGTAACTCCACTTACCCCAATGGAAAACTTGAAGCCTTCAGTCACCGTCTTAATGCTACTACTTGTAGCTGCATAGTCCGTTATAGTCTGTTTGTTTGTGTTGTTGGTCTTGGCTAGCTTAATGTTCTGGTCGGTAGCCGGTCAGTAGCAATCATGTGGCTGCTAGCACCGTCATGAAAACGGGCATGAGGGAAGCTCTACAATATTATGTGTTTCTAAGTAGTGAGAACACTCGGCAGCAGGCAATGTTGAAAAGTCATCTTTAGACATAATGTGCTTTTCTTAAAATGTAGTTTTGTAATTGACTAAAACAGGTTGACAACAAGGAAATTGCATTTGAAAAAGGTTACGTTTTTGCTGTGAGCCAATGGGGTAACCTAAGTAACCACAGGTTGTTTTCCCCACAGGTGGGCAGGGCTGCGACGTTCTATCGAATACCGACTGGGACTATGAAAAGATTTGTGTGATTTTTTATTATTATTTTTTTTACTGTTGTCATGGCACACAGACACACCAAACTTGTTTCAGCCAAAGTGGGCTTAACAATGCTGTAGGTCGTCGAGGACACAAGCCTGTGTGTGTCCCCGTTTTCTTCACGCTGCCACTTCTTGCCAGGCAGATGAATTATTCACAGCCATATGTCCTCTTTCTTCTCTCCTCCTCCAATGACACAAATCTCAGCATCATCTTAATATAAAGGGCCTATTCTTTTATCTCCCCAGCACACTGGCTCCAGCCCGCTATGCTAGCCACGCTAACAGCCTGTGTTGCTGAGACGATTAGGAGAGCTGGAACTGTGGTGGAGAGGAGTAACGTAGCTATGGCCAGAATCACACACACAGATAAACACACTCCTTGGCAGAACGCACAGCCCTGTTTTACCATGCACGGCCACGAGTACAGGTTAGTTAGGAACCAGAAAATGCATTTACCATGTGTGTCACTAGGAGGGACTGCATTTTGGTGGGGCTGATGTATCCCAGGATGTACGAGGCAAAGAGAGAGGCCACCTGAAACAAGTACTCAAACGTGTAAACACAAGCAATAAGTAGTGTCTACAACACAACAGTGAAATGACTGCAATAAAGGGTGCATGCTTACTTTCGACGACAATACACATTGTAAGTAAGCATTTCACGGTAAGGTCTACAACTGTATTCGGCGCATGTGACAAATACAATTTGATGTAATAAGTACTTAGATTACAGTGTGTTGTAAAATCCCCATATATAAGGATCTGATTAGGATAGGGAACTGTAGCTAGCTGAGGGACACTTGATGGCAAAGCTGTTGCTAAGCAAAGATGCCAGCAGATCCCATTTGTGTGAAAGACTAACCTTTGACGCTTTTGTCTGCTTCCCCTCCATAGTCTCTTTTTCTCCATCTGTCTCACACCCTCCCTCCTTTTTCAGTCTGTTGCTTTTTTTGTTATCCTCTTCTCCATCTCTTACAATGTCCCTTTACCGGTCTACTCTTCTCCCTCTCTCTCAATCTCTCTTTCTCCTGGCTCAGTCTCTTTTTCTCTATCTCTCACAGCGTCCCTTCTCTCTATCCCTCTTTCTCTCTGTCTTCCTCTTCTCCACTCCTCTCACAGCCTCCACCTTTCTCTATGTTTCTCTCTTACCTGGGTTAGCAGCACAAACTGGGCAAACTGCCAGGGAAGCATGAAGCACAAATTGGAGATACCCAGCGACCACATGGCCTTTCTGCTGGGGTTGCGTGTCCTTTGGAGAGATAGATGTGGAAAAGGGCAGGAGGCGAGAGGTAAGGAAATCCATTAACACAGGCACACACTGTAACACTCTCATTCAGGCTGCCTCTAGATAGAATGTATCAGTCACCAAACCATCCACTCACACTGACAGCTTTAGAGAATAAGTTAACATGGTCAAATAGCAGACACTGACTCCAAGTGAATTAGAGTTAATACAAAATGTGAACATTGCGGGAACGGAACCAACAACCTTGGTATTGCCAACACCAAGCTTTACAAATCAGATATCTGGACCACAATGAATTGAGATCATAACAATTGCAGAGCACTCAATATCCTCTACATCAGTGGTTCTCAACTGGTTTTTCCTCGGACCCAAATTGAACTAGGTTGTCTCAGTAGCGACCCAATATTCGTATCGCGAAAAAGAATCGCCAAAATACAATCTTGAAAAAAAAAGCTATGGTATATTGATAGTTAATGTAGCAATTATATGACAAGGGATCAACATTCCCAGCTACCTCGTTCATTGTCAATTACATTTTGCCCATATTCTTGATGAAAAATGTTAATAAAGTCACCTCACTGGCTTGAGACCACAAAATCAACCAAAATAGTGCTGCTAATAGCTCTATATTGAAAATACTGTGATTTAAGAAAAAAAATTCAAGGATTAAATTATAAAAACATGTAAGTACATTATCATTTCTACACACTTTCTACCTGGTTAAGTTCAGACTGGAGTATTTTTTCATTTAAAAAAATACAAACATTACTCGTCCCATCAAAAACCTTCCGCGACCAAACTTTGGGTCGCAACCCACCAGTTGAGAATCGCTGCTCTACATTACATATCACGAGGCAGCCAGATAGTATTGATCAGAGAAGGAGAGAGAAAGGAAGGAGAAAGGAGCGGAAGGAGGGATTGTGAGTTACCGGAGGATGTGGGTGAGCAGTAACATCTGCAGGACCAGGAAGGGATAGGAGAAGCTCTCCCTCAGGGGCGGAGTCCACATGACCCGGGTGCTCTGGGACACAGAAACACACACACACACAAACAAACAAACACAATCCCACTTTATTTTGCGACAACACATTGTTGCGTAGGAGGGGATGTTCTGTACCGCTACGCAATCAATCAAAGACAACTGTGAAAAGCTATTTGTACATAAAGATGCATCCAGTAATCTCATCCAGTACATTTAGTCATCATCCTACAACCCGCACTGCACCAATGCTCCTATAATAATGATGCGGATACATTCACACTTCTGCGTTGAAACCAGCACAGACTGAGAAGGTCAAGGAGACACAAGTGGGTGGGGACTGGGGAGAGGAGACAGGAGAGCTGAGAGTATGATTGAAATGTCAGTATCTATTGGTGTGAAGAACACAATAGAGAAACCACTCAGCCCATATGATACTGGCTGAGACAGAGCTCCTTTTGATGGCTGCCTGCATTGTATCCATCCCCCATCTCCACCTTCACCAGTCTACCTCCACGGTCCTGTACGATACACACTCACCTCTCCATGGTTGAAGAAAAAACACAGCACCGTGACCATGCCCCCAAGCCGACTGCCACTAGAGAGAGGAAGGGAGGGAGATAAATGTTTTCTTATTTGACCAGTCTTTGTTAGAACATTACACTGACTAAATTACTTTAAAGTCCTAATCTGAACCCTAACTGATGCAGAATCAAAGGAGGGTAAAGGTTAAGTTACCTGAGGTAGGTCCCGTAGATGAAGAACAGACTCATCATCAGACCGTTGAGGAGGAACACAAAGGTCACGTAGAAGTAGGCGGGGTCACCCATACCTGACACACACACACAGACAGAGAGACTATTAGGATTGAGACTGGCAATGGCAAGGACCTCGGATAGCCAAAGACCATAACTTCAAAGCACCGAATCTCATGACCAGAGATTCTATTAAATTACTATATGTTCTTCTCTGGCCATGACCTGAAGTCCTGGACAAAAATTAGTGAGAATATTGTTTGCTTGTCATATTACTGTCCCAAACAAGTTACCTTACTTTTAGAACATGTTTAGTCGACTGATGGAATGCCTCAAAATAAGATGTTTGAAGCATGATGGAATATTGATTGATTGACACCTGACACATGGCTCACTCATAGTGAAAGACAGGCCTAATGAAAACCTTGAAGCCTTCAGTCGCCGTCTTAATGCTTTCCTGAAGTGAGAGGCTTTCTTTCATTTCACTACCATAGAACTGCAGAGGATAAAGGGCTATTCTGAGTCTGTTCTAATTTGCTGTGTACTCAGCTAGTGGAAACAGGAACAAAAGGCAGGCGGCACTTACATGTACAGCAGCACCTTCAAACTACATAGAGTGTGCTTTCACAGAATTCACACCTTAATTAGAAAGAAGTGTAACTTGCGCCAGTCTTAACTATATGCCTATATATATATATATATATATATATATATATATATATATATATATATATACACACACACACACACACACACACACACACACACACAGTGGGGGAAAAAAGTATTTAGTCAGCCACCAATTGTGCAAGTTCTCCCACTTAAAAAGATGAGAGAGGCCTGTCATTTTCATCATAGGTACACGTCAACTATGACAGACAAATTGAGAAAAAAATGTGTCTGTCATAGTTATTTGGTCACCTACAAACAAGCAAGATTTCTGGCTCTCACAGACCTGTAACTTCTTCTTTAAGAGGCTCCTCTGTCCTCCACTCGTTACCTGTATTAATGGCACCTGTTTGAACTTGTTATCAGTATAAAAGACACCTGTCCACAACCTCAAACAGTCACACTCCAAACTCCACTATGGCCAAGACCAAAGAGCTGTCAAAGGACACTAGAAACAAAATTGTAGACCTGCACCAGGCTGGGAAGACTGAATCTGCAATAGGTAAGCAGCTTGGTTTGAAGACATCAACTGTGGGAGCAATTATTAGGAAATGGAAGACATACAAGACCACTGAATCTCCCTCGATCTGGGGCTCCACGCAAGATCTCACCCCGTGGGGTCAAAATGATCACAAGAACGGTGAGCAAAAATCCCAGAACCACACGGGGGGACCTAGTGAATGACCTGCAGAGAGCTGGGACCAAGGTAACAAAGCCTACCATCAGTAACACACTACGCCGCCAGGGACTCAAATCCTGCAGTGCCAGACGTGTCCCCCTGCTTAAGCCAGTACATGTCCAGGCCCGTCTGAAGTTCGCTAGAGTGCATTTGGATGATCCAGAAGAGGATTGGGAGAATGTCATATGGTCAGATGAAACCAAAATATAACTTTTTGGTAAAAACTCAACTCGTCGTGTTTGGAGGACAAAGAATGCTGAGTTGCATCCAAAGAACACCATACCTACTGTGAAGCATGGGGGTGGAAACATCATGCTTTGGGGCTGTTTTTCTGCAAAGGGACCAGGATGACTGATCCGTGTAAAGGAAAGAATGAATGGGGCCATGTATCGTGAGATTTTGAGTGAAAACCTCCTTCCATCAGCAAGGGCATTGAAGATGAAACGTGGCTGGGTCTTTCAGCATGTCAATGATCCCAAACACACCGCCCGGGCAACGAAGGAGTGGCTTCGTAAGACGCATTTCAAGGTCCTGGAGTGGCCTAGCCAGTCTCCAGATCTCAACCCCATAGAAAATATTTGGAGGGAGTTGAAAGTCTGTGTTGCCGAGCAACAGCCCCAAAACATCACTGCTCTAGAGGAGATCTGCATGGAGGAATGGGCCAAAACACCAGCAACAGTGTATGAAAACCTTGTGAAGACTTACAGAAAACGTTTGACCTGTGTCATTGCCAACAAAGGGTATATAACAAAGTATTGAGAAACTTTTGTTATTGACCAAATACTTATTTTCCACCATAATTTGCAAATAAATTCATTAAAAATCCTACAATGTGATTTTCTGGATTTTTTCTCTCTAATTTTGTCTGTCATAGTTGACGTGTACCTATGATGATAATTACAGGCCTCTCATCTTTTTAAGTGGGAGAACTTGCACAATTGGTGGCTGACAATACTTTTTTCCCCCCACTGTATATATATATATATATATATATATATAAAAACACTGAGAAGTACCATGTCCACGCATATAACATGCTATGGAGTGCTAATTAGAAGTCAAGAGAACAGTTCAACAAGTAGAAAAGGGGAACAACCTCCACTCACAAAACACCTCCCCCATAGATTTCATTGAAGTTGGCCCTAATAAATGTGTTTTCAGAAAAATAACATTGATCCAGTGCAGTGGAATATACAGTGCTGCTTGAAAGTATGTGAACCCTACAGGGCTGGTCATTGTTTTGCTATAAAATAGTAAAATAAACATAATATCCTTATCTAAACCCCAATTCGTAATAAAATACATTCCAAGTAAATGGCAGAAACAAAATAATATATTTTCATTATTTATTTAACAATGTGGTTTATTTAACAGAAACTCAGATTTGATGTGTGGAAAAATGTGAACCCCTTCAGTCAATAGCTTGTGGCACCTCCATTAGCAGTGATAACTTGGACTAAACGTCTCCTATAGCCAGTAATCAGTCTCTGACATCTGTTTTGAGGGATTTTTGCCCACTCCTCCTTACAGAACTCAGCCAATTGAGTGAGGTTTGAGGGGTGTCTGGCATGAACTGCCCGCTTTAGGTCCTGCCACAGCATCTCGATTGGATTTAGGTCAGGACTTTGACTTGGCCAATCCAAAACACAAATCTTCTTTCTCCTGAGCCATTCTTTGGTAGACTTGCTTGAATGCTTTGGGTCGTTGTCTTGTTGGAAGACCCATTTTCGGCCCAGCTTTAGCTCCTTGACTGATGCCCTGACGTTCTGTTAAATAATCTCCTGGCATACCTCAGAATTCATGGTTCCCTTAATGATGTGGAGTTGTCCAGGTCCAGAGGAGGAGGAAAAAAATAACAAATAAAAAATGCAGCCCCAGATCTTGACATTTCCACCAACATGCTTGACTGTTGGGATAAGGTTATTTTGGTGGTAGGCAGTGTTGGGTTTTCGCCAAACATAGCAGTGTTGATTGTGACCAAAAACGTCAATTTTGGACTCATCGGTCCAGAGAATGGACTACCAGAAATCTTCAGGTTTGTCCAGGTGGTCTCTGGCAAAGTTAAGACGGGCAGTTTGGTTCTTTTTTGACAGCAGAGGCTTCTTCCTAGCAACCCTCGATTCAGTGTTCTTATTGTTGAAGCATGCACAGTTACCTGAGATGCAGCAAGGGAGGTCTGCAAATCTCTAGATGTTATGTTTGGATGGCTTTTGCCTGATTTATTATTGTTCTTGTGGCTCTTGGGGATATTTTGGAAGGGCGTCCACTTTTAGGCCGAGTTGCTGTCATGTTAAATGCTCTCCATTTGTAAATTATTTGCCTCACAGTAGACTGATGGAGCTCAAATATCTTTTAGATGAGTTTATAGCCTTCCCCAGACTGATGTCCTCTGAGATCTCCTTTCCTATCGGCATGGTGTGCTTTGCATTCACCTGGATGGGTAACACCAAACTGACCAGCTTTCTTATCTCTATTTATCAGAGTCCCGCCCAAACTCTTTGCTAACGATCTCTCCTTTGATTGGTTCATTTGGTAGCTAATTATTTACCCACCTGATTCTACTTACCTACTTGATTTAACCAATGCAACTTAATTCACTTATTTTTGCACCTGCACTAATTCCTTTTAAATTTTGTTTTTCTACTACTCGTGATTTCCTCTACACCAACATATGGTATTGGTAAATATAAACCTGTTATGTCAGATCAAAAAGACTGGTTCTGATTAAATGAAGATTTGATGGTAAAAACTGAAATAATCTGTAATTGCACAAGGGGTTCACATACTTTCAAGTAGCACTGCATATGTTGAATTAAAATCAAACAGTTTGGCTTTGTGTCATCAAGCAGTCCTCTCCCTACAGAGTGGAACACTGGCGTTATGCCAACTTTCAATTTCATATGCAGCAATAATGAGTTTTTTTACAACTAATATTTCAGATGAACCACTTCAGCTGGATGGCACAGGAATAACACTTGTTTTCTTTATTATTTCCCATTGTGCTGGTTCGATTGCGTCCGGCCTAGCGAGTTGTGTGTCTGTGTGTGTTCAGGTCAAACAAGACTGCATTGGTACCTTCACAGCCGTCCACTGCAGCCATACCCTCTCCTCTATTGATGGACCAACACATCTTGGTGGGGAGTCCAAAGAATTCCATTATATCTGTGTAGATTCTGTACCAGCTGGCCAGGACAACCTAGAGAGCAGTGGAGGAAGGATTTCAGCATGAAGACCCTCAACAAAGTCTGTTGTCCAATCAAATGCCAAGGATGTCCATTTCCACAAATGTTACCTCTGGATAGAGATTGAACCTTTTCAGTGTGTTTATAACCAGTGGGTACTCTGTAAGCCGATCGTTCATGACCAGATACAGGCCGTTGAGAAAGGTTGGGGCCTCAATGATGGTCTTGAAGTAGGAGTAGTATAAGCCCTAGAACAGGATCATATAACAAATTGATTAAATTCCCAAATAAAAGCCCTGATCAGGTATTGGCTCATGGCCTGCTACAGAAACAAGGCTATAAGATTTTGCAAGACACAGTATCAAACACAATCATATAGAATAGATCATCATTATTTAATTAGTTTCTTCTTCTGTCATCTTTCAACAACACAAGACTTACCATTTCTGTCCGAAATGCCATTTCCTTTTCCAGTCCTGACAGATGTGAGAAGTGTCTGTCATTCTCAAAGAGGCGTGAGAGATGGTACCTACACAAACAACAAATAGGCTTTAGGGATATCTAGTTAGCTAGCTAACGTTAGTTATCTACAATCAATGTACACAGGACACATTCAAGACTTTGAAGTACATGTCAATGACCTGAACTGTTGTTAGACAGAGGTTAACTACTTACCAATGTAAATACCCAGTCAGAGCAGCTATGAAGAAGAGACAGAGAAACAGATAAATATAACTAGTTAATGATATTAGGAAAGTTGTGCGGTTTAATCATTGTTCTATTATTAGTTAGCTAACTACAGTAACGTTAAATTGGCTAGCATAATTTGATAGCCACCAATGACCATGGCACAGCCTGGGATAGCAACCTCAGAAACGTTAGCTGTCGTTGTGGTTGTGCACTGTGAGCTAGCATTAGCTAGCAAACTAGCGTACGCTACTGTTTGCTAGTTAACGTAAGCTAACAGCTACGTTAGCAACATAGTTACAGTACTGGTAGCTAGCCAACTACTGTAGATGTGTTGTTGTGTGACACTTACCAAGAACCAGAGTGATTCCGAGTTTCACAAAAGCAGACGGAGTAAGGCCAAGCTTACTTCTGATTAATGAAAACCCAGGAAATAGTCCATTCTTATTGTGAAGCAAGCTGTTGAAAGAGGTGCCTTTGCCTGATCGTCTACTTTTCCCGGTTCCTGGCGATACAAGCGGACTCCGGTCTCTGTCGTTGACGTTGGCCTGCGGCGGTTGATCCTTCACGTTTTGTTTTCTAGTTTTGACGACCATATTTTCATAATCGTAAGTCTTCGGCTGTGAAAGACGTTTTGTATAAGTAACTGGATGGGTACCTTCTATCCACCGCTCAGGGTCTACACATTTTGCTTGCTACCTGAGTGATGCTGTGTTCACTGCACAAATCTTTGAAATGTTCGCCCCCAACTGGAGTTAATACAGACTGCATGCGTTAGTAACCATGGTAACGCAAATATGTCAGTTGGTAGCCAGAACACTTCAGTTCAAAATGTAGTTTTTCTAACGTAAATAGAATCCTAATGCTACAGTTGCACATACCAGCAGGATCCCTGCTGGCAGATCTCTCTCTCTCTCTCTCTCTCTCTCTCTCTTTTCAATTTCAATTTAAGGGCTTTATTGGCATGGGAAACGTGTTAACATTGCCAAAGCAAGTGAAGTAGATAGTAAACAAAAGTGAAATAAATATTAACAGTAAACATTACACTCAGAAGTTTCAAAAGAATAAAGACATTTCAAATGTCATATTATGTATATATACAGTGTTGTAACAATGTGCAAATAGTTAAAGTACAAATGGGAAAATAAATAAACATAAATATGGGTTCTCTCTCTCTCTTTCTTTCTTTCTTTTCTACTTCGATGAGGTTTAACGGCCATTGGCATCCAATAAATGTTGCATATACTGCCACCTACTAGACTGGAGTATGACTCCCTTATACTTTGCTTTAATTTTAAAAAAATACAACCATCTAACACTACACTCACAAAAAAATTAAATAATAATAATAATAATAACTACCATACTCCACTATTTAAATCTATTTAGTCCTACTTCAAGCCAACAGCCTGAAAGGATAGGACACCACCACTTAACACACCCTGTAACTCTTCTGATGTCAAGTCTCGCACACCCAAATACCTCTCTGCATCTGCCACCACAACCTCTATTTTCTGCGACTTACATTCCATCCCTGCAGTACAGTTGATAACCATTGTTATAAATGCCAAAAATCCAATCTTACTGAAACATATATCACTTGTTGGTTTATCCCTCTGTACTGGTACAGATCTACTACTCACATCACTCCTTTCAGGATCCCACCCACTTGACCCATCTTCCTCTACTTTCTTCACTGCCTCAGTATATGACAACTTCTGCACTACTCTAACCCTGGAAACCTCAACCTGCCATTTCGGATCCCCAGCCCCATGGGCACCCCTACAATTAACACATACCACTTCTTTCCCCAATGCTACACATTCCTTTGTCTCATGCCCTTCTGCACACTTCTTTGGAACCTCCCTCCTACACACTGCTGCCACATGCCCATAAGATTGACACCTGTAACAACGTAATGTATTCAGCACAAAAGCTCATACTGGATAACTTATATATCCTAACATCACTTTGTCGGGCAAAACTCAAAAGAACAGACAATGAATCTTCTGTTTCTCCACTCACGCCACCCTGTCTGCGTTGCACCAAACGACGAGCATCACAGACACCGGGAATCTTCCCCTTCAGTTGGTCAGCTTTCACATTTACCGCTAACCTAGTAATCACGCCTTTTAATGGCGCCCTTTTCTTGAGAGCAAAACAATTCACATCTCTTGCCCCCATTCGTTTAACATGGAGCTCCTACTTCCTCTGACCAGCAGAAACACAAACAATCATCACTAGACCACTTCTGGTTACCCTCACCGATTTCACAGCACCCAACTCTGTTTTCACCCACCCTGAAACAACAAATGGATCAGCCAAATGGCAAGGGTCAACTTTCTCCAAAAACTTCACTCCTACTGTCACAGACTCATCTTTATCCTGACCCTCGGTGCAAGCCTCGGGCTCCGAGAACTTCACCACACCTACCACCTCCGATACTTCGCCCTCATTCACTTCCATTTCTCCTCCTGTCTTCAACTCACTCTGCTTACACTTTCTACCATTCTCCTTTAACAAACCATCTCCCTTATTTCTGCCATTTTTAACCGACTCAAGCTCACCCTTTTCCTCCCTCTCTCTCTTAGACCTCCTTTGCCTCTCTTTTTCCCTCCATTCCTCCTCCGTATTCCAAGTATAACTCTCCTTATGATAGTATGGCAATAAGCACTGCCTCATTGCCTGCGTCCGTAATGGGTCCGCGGTCAAACGACCACCCCTCATCACTGTCAAACGCTCCCTAAAACACTTCAGCGAGCAGATCTTTCTAATTGACCTGGCCCAGGTATCCTGGATGGATATTGACCTCATTCCATCAGTAGAGGATGCCTGGATGTTCTTCAGAAGTGCTTTCCTCTCCATCTTAAATAAGCATGCCCCATTCAAAAAATTCAGAACAGATATAGGCCCTGGTTCACCCCAGCACAAAAACATCCTGTGGCGTACTGCATTAGCATCGAACAGCCCCCGCGATATGCAACTTTTCAGGGAAGTGAGGAACCAATATACACAATCAGTTAGGAAAGCAAAGGCTAGCTTTTTCAAACAGAAATTTGCATCCTGTAGCACTAACTCCAAAACGTTTTGGGACACTGTAAAGTCCATGGAGAATAAGAGCACCTCCTCCCAGCTACCCACTGCACTGAGGCTAGGAAACACTGTCACCACCGATAAATCTACGATAATTTCAATAAGCATTTTGCTACGGCTGGCCATGCTTTCCACCTGGCTACCCGCGGTCATCCCCCTCTTCAAAGGGGGTGACACTCTAGATCCAAACTGTTACAAACCTATATCCATCCTGCCCTGCCTTTCGAAAGTATTTAAAAGCCAAGTTAACAAACAGATCACCGACCATTTCGAATCCCACCATACCTTCTCCGCTATGCAATCTGGTTTCCGAGCTGGTCATGGGTGCACCTCAGCCACGCTCAAGGTCCTAAACGATATAATAACTGCGATCGATAAAAGACAGTACTGTGCAGCCGTCTTCATCGACCTGGCCAAGGCTTTTGACTCTGTCAACCACCGCATTCTTATTGGCAGACTAAATAGCCTTTGTTTCTCAAATGACTGCCTCGTCTGGTTCACCAACTACTTCTCAGATAAAGTTAAATGTGTCAAATCGGAGGGCCTGTTGCCTTGACCTCTGGCAGTCTCTATGGGGTTGCCACAGGGTTCAATTCTCAGGCCGACTCTATTCTCTGTGTATATCAATTATGTCGCTCTTGCTGCTGGTGACTCTCAGATCCACCTCTACGCAGACGACACCATTTTGTATACATCTGGCCCTTCATTTGACACTGTGTTAACAAACCTCCAAACGAGCTTCAATGCCATACAACACTCCTTCCGTGGCCTCCAACTGCTCTTAAACGCTAGTAAAACTAAATGCATGCTCTTCAATCGAACACTGCTTGCATCACTACTCTCGGCGGGTCTGACTCAGAATATGTGGACAACTACAAATACCTAGGTGTCTGGTTAGACCGTAAACTCTCCTTCCAGACTCACATTAAGCATCTCCAATCCAAAGTTAAATCTAGAATCGGCTTCCTATTTCGCAACAAAGCCTCCTTCACTCATGCTGCTAAACATGCCCTCGTAAAACTGACTATCCCACCGATCCTTGACTTCGGCGATGTCATTTACAAAATAGCTTCCAACACTCTACTCAGCAAATTGGATGTAGTCTATCACAGTGCCATCCGTTTTGTCACCAAAGCCCCACATACTACCCACCATTGTGACCTGTACGCTCTCGTTGGCTGGCCCTCACTACATATTTGTCGCCAAACCCATTGGCTCCAGGTCATCTATAAATCACTTCTAGGCAAATCCCCGCCTTATCTTAGCTCATTGGTCACCATAGCAACACCCACCCGTAGTATGCGTTCCAGCAGGTACAGTTGAAGTCGGAAATTTACATACACTTAGGTTGGAGTCATTAAAACTCGTTTTTCAACCACTTCACACATTTCTTGTTAACAAACTATAGTTTTGGCAAGTTGGTTAGGACACAAGTAAGTTGTGCATGACACAAGTAATTTTTCCAACAATTGTTTACAGACAGATTATTTCACTTATAATTCATTGTATCACAATTCCAGTGGGTGAGAAGTTTACATACACTAAGTTGACTGCGGCTTTAAACAGCTCGGAAAATTCCAGAAAATGATGTCATGGCTTTAGAAGCTTCTGATAGGCTAATTGACATAATCGGAGTCAATTGCATGTGTACCTGTGGATGTATTTCAAGGCCTACCTTCAAACGCAGTGCCTCTTTGCTTAACATCATGGGAAAATCAAAAGAAATTAGGCAAGACCTCAGAAAATAAATTGTAGACCTCCACAAGTCTGGTTCATCCTTGGGAGCAATTTCCAAACACCTGAAGGTACCACGTTCATCTGTACAAACAATAGTACGCAAGTATAAACACCATGGGACCACGCAGCCGCCATACCTGTCACGTTCGTTCATCGACAGGTCAGACCAAGGCGCAGCGTGATATGCGTACATGTTTATTAGACTTATAAACACAACGACACTAGTGCAACAAGATCCCACAACCCACTAGTGCCAATAGGCTGCCTAAGTATGGTACCCAATCAGAGACAACGAGCGACAGCTGCCTCTGATTGGGAACCACACCGGCCAACATAGATCTAGAACATACTAGATCCAAACATAGAAAATACAACATAGAAAAATCACACCCTGACTCAACAAATAAGAGTCCCCAGAGTCAGGGCGTGACAATAGGCTAGCTAAGTATGGTCCCCAATCAGAGACAACGAGCGACAGCTGCCTCTGATTGGGAACCACACCGGCCAACATAGATCTAGAACATACTAGATCCAAACATAGAAAATACAACATAGAAAAATCACACCCTGACTCAACAAATAAGAGTCCCCAGAGTCAGGGCGTGACAATACCGCTCAGGAAAGAGACACGTTCTGTCTCCTAGAGATTAACGTACTTTGGTGCAAAAAGTGCAAATCAATACCAGAACAATAGCAAAGGACCTTGTGGAGATGCTGGAGGAAACAGATCCAAAAGTATCTATATTCACTCTAAAACGAGTCCTATATCGACATGACCTGAAAGGCCGCTCAGCAAGGAAGAAGCCACTGCTCCAAAACTGCCATAAAAAAGACAGACTACGGTTTGCAACTGCATATGCACAAAGATCGTACTTTTTGGAGATCGTTATGTTTGGAGGAAAAAGTGGAAGGCTTGTAAGCCGAAGAACACCATCCCAACCGTGAAGCACGGGGGTGGCGGCATCATGCTGTGGGGGTGCTTTGCTGCAGGAGGGACTGGTGCACTTCACAAAATAGATGGCATCATGAGGAAGGAAGATTATGTGGATATATTGAAGCAACATCTCAAGACATCAGTCAGGAAGTTAAAGCTTGGTCACAAATAGGTCTTCCAAATGGACAACGACCCCAAGCATACTTCCAAAGTTGTGGCAAAATGGCTTAAGGACAACAAAGTCAAGGTATTGGATGGGCCATCACAAAGCCCTGACCTCAATCCTATAGAACATTTGTGGGCAGAACTGAAAAAACGTGTGCGAGAAAGGAGGCCTACAAACCTGACTCAGTTACACCAGCTCTGTCAGGAGGAATGGGCCAAAATTCACCCAACTTATTGTGGGAAGCTTGTGGAAGCCTACCCGAAACGTTTGACCCAAGTTAAACAATTTAAAGGCAATGCTACCAAATACTAAGTGAGTGAATGTCAACTTCTGACCCACTGGGAATGTGATGAAAGAAATAAAAGCTGAAAGAAATAATTCTCTCTGCTGTTAGTCTGACATTTCACATTCTTAAAATAAAGTGGTGATCCTAACTCACCTAAAACAGGGAATTTTTACTAGGATTAAATGTCAGGAATTGTGAAAAACTGAGTTTAAATGTATTTAGCTAAGGTGTATGTAAACCTCCGACTTCAACTGTATATCTCACTGGTCATCCCCAAAGCCAACACCTCCTTTGGCCGCCATTCCTTCCAGTTCTCTGCTGCAAATGACTGGAACGATCTGCAAAAATCTCTGAAGCTGGAGACACTTATCTCCCTCACTATCTTTAAGCATCAGTTGTCAGAGCAGCTTACCGATCACTGCACCTGTACACAGCCCATCTGTAATTAGCCCACCCAACTACCTCATCCCCATATTGTTATTTACATTGTTATTTATTTTGCTAATTTGCACCCCAGTATCTCTATTTGCACATAATCTTCTGCACATCTATCACTCCAGTGTTAATACTAAATTGTAATTATTTTGCACTATGGCCTATTTATTGCCTTACCTCCATAACTTACTACATTTGCACGCACTGTATATATATTTTCTATTGTGTTATTGACTGTACGTTTTGTTTATTCCATATGTAACTCTGTGTTGTTGTTGTTTTTATCGCACTGCTTTGCTTTATCTTGGCCAGGTCGCAGTTGTCAATGAGAAATTGTTCTAAACTGGCTTACCTGGTAAAATAAAGGTGAAATAAAAGTACTGCACTTCTCCTGACATACAGTTGAAGTCGGAAGTTTACATACACCTCAGCCAAATACATTTAAACTCAGTTTTTCACAATTCCTGACATTTAATCCTAGTAAGTATTCCCTGTCTTAGGTCAGTTAGGATCACCACTTTATTTTAAGAATGTGAAATGTCAGAATAATAGTAGAGAGAATGATTTATTTCAGCTTTTCTTTCTTTCATCACATTCCCAGTGGGTCAGAAGTTTACATACACTCAATTAGTATTTGGTAGCGTTGCCTTTAAATTGTTTAACTTGGGTCAAACGTTTCGGGTATTCATCCACAAGCTTCCCACAATAAATTGAATGAATTTTGGCCCATTCCTCCTGACAGAGCTGGTGTAACTGAGTCAGGTTTGTAGGCCTCCTTGCTCGCACACACTTTTTCAGTTCTGCCCACAAATGTTCTATAGGATTGAGGTCAGGGCTTTGTGATGGCCACTCCAATACCTTGACTTTGTTGTCCTTAAGGCATTTTGCCACAACTTTGGAAGTATGCTTGGGGTCATTGTCCACAGTCAACTTAGTGTATGTAAACTTCTGACCCACTGGAATTGTGATACAGTGAATTATAAGTGAAATAATCTGTCTGTTAACAATTGTTGGAAAAATTATAAAACTATAGTTTGTTAACAAGAAATTTGTGGAGTGGTTGAAAAACGAGTTTTAATGACTCCGACCTAAGTGTATGTAAACTTCCGACTTGAACTGTACATCTTGTACTTGCCTTGTCTAGGGACGCCATTTAACCGGCTGTCACCATCTCTGTACAATCAGCACGAACCCATCAGGATGTAGCTCTCAACAGTGCATCAATCAGCTGCGTCGTCTTGATGTTGTTCTTTATCAATAGCTGCCGAGATGCTTTTCCATTTCAAACAAGCGCGCTCTCTTTCTCACGGATTCCTCGATTCGCTTGCTCAGTTCCTGCTCAGCTAGCTCGGCTGTCTGCATCTCTCTCTCTCTCTCTCTCTCTCTCTCTCTCTCTCTCTCTCTCTCTCTCTCTCTCTCTCTCTCTCTCTCTCTCTCTCTCTCTCTCTCTCTCTCTCTCTCTCTCTCTCTCTCTCTCTCTCTCTCTCTCTCTCTCTCTCTCTCTCTCTCTCTCTCTCTCTCTCTCTCTCTCTCTCTCTCTCTCTCTCTCTCTCTCTCTCTCTCTCTCTCTCTCTCTCTCTCTCTCTCTCTCGCTCTCTCTCTCTCTCTCTCTCGCTCTCTCTCTCTCTCTCTGTCTCTCTCTCTCTCTCTCTCTCTCTCTCTCTCTCTCTCTCTCTCTCGCTCTCTCTCTCTCTCAATTTAATTAAATTTGCTTTATTGGCATGAAGTAATAAGGTACATATTGCTTAAGCTTACTTTGGAGATTTACAATATTAACAGCTCTCTGCGTCCTCCCCCAACAGGACGGGTAGCCCATCCTCATCAGTGAGGTCTTTGAAACCTTGAATAAGGGTTTCAAATTTTGGGAAATTACACTCTCTGATTGTTTTATATTTTTAACATTTTGTCAAGAAATGCAGCTCTGTCTCGGGTTCTGCTGTGGTGCAGTGGTTACACAGCCTTTCCTCTCTCTCTCTCTCTCTTACACACACACCCACACACCCACACACACACACACACAGGCCATGGAATCTATGTGAAACAGCATGTTCATACGTTTTGTCATGTTGTTTGAACACAGGTAGCGTGACAGTGATAGTTTACATTTAAATCAATCAATTTTAAAAGAGTCTGTGTGAAACATTTCTTTCAAGTTTGAACAGGGGCAGGGCACTCTGCATGTTTTCCTGACACCCCATTGATGTAATTTGGCTTTGGTTAGGCTACTCTGAAACCAAGCATGGAGCGCTCAATGAAACCAACTATCTCTGAATAATATAGTTGAACGAACATATGCAGTGTTCAAAATTATTTTTCAGACTGGCATGGATATTTCCCTGTGAATTGTGAATGTAGATGTAAAGCATTGGTTTACATTTGTGTTCCTCATGCCACTACATTTTCCAGAAATTGACAAACAACAGGAATGGCATCCCTTGACCAGCAGACAATGCTTGCTGGTTTACACTTATCTTGGTTTTAACCACTAGGTGTCACTACAGTTTCAGGTATGAATTGAGAACGTTCAGGTTTGCCACAAACCAGCCAAAATATAATTCCATTTACCACACATGTACTATCTGACCTGATACTTGATTCCTGATGGCCTCTGTATCTAACAAAAGTAGCTGACTACAACACTATATACACTACTACTTTATGAGAGTTTATTGGACACATGTAGTATTAAATCATTTGTGGTACCTATGTGTTACCTTTTGGTTATCGCTCTTTCTAATGGTTCAATTATGGTTAATTAAATATATTTATTTCATCATAAGTCTTCAGATTAATCTTGGACTTATCAAGATCTCTTCCTCTAGATACAAAATGTTCTTGGTTGAAGGTTATCAGATAAAATAACAGACCAATAATGTGCAGAACTATATTTGCTGTCATACCAGAGATACCACCTTTACGCCAGGTGACCAGATAATAATATATATAATAATAATATGCCATTTAGCAGACGCTTTTATCCAAAGCGACTTACAGTCATGCGTGCATACATTTTTGTGTATGGGTGGTCCCGGGGATCGAACCCACTACCTTGGCGTTACAAGCGCCGTGCTCTACCAGTTGAGCTACAGAGAGAACTGTGTATCTTTAGAGCCACTCTGTGGCCGCGGCAACCCCCGAGGACAGAGACATGGTTACCAAAGCTGCGGCGTAGTGGAGTAATGGTGGCTGGTCACACAGACAGGAACATAAGGAAAGATGATCTGATCTCATCTGTTTGGCTTGGAAAGGGACAGAGAGCACTAGAGGGAAAAGCTGCCTTCTGGTGATGACATCATGACAGCTTCTCACCATCTCCACAAACAAACACGCCGGCTTGGTGCGATCTTTCTCGGCGGGGGCAGTGGGTGGGGGGTGGGACGAGAGGATGAGGGGTAGGAGGGAAGCGCTCTGTTTATTTTCACTGGTGTTCTCTGGCGTGTTGGCCCTGGGACCCTGAAGCCTCCTGCTTTCTCTGGGAAACACGGCTGAGGAAGAGCGAGGAGCGAGGACACCGAGCAGCCCATACGGAGGCCTGCCTGGTACAGGTGCAGAATGAAGGAATGTTGTTCTGATGCTGACAGGCTATCAGGGTGCTGAGCCTCAGAGTATTATAATGTCCTCCAATGGAAGCAACCCTCAGAATGTTGTCTTAGAGAAAAGGGTTTCAAAAGGGTTCATAGAACTCTCTAGAGAGCAAGTGATGTGTCAAAAAGGGGACTATGTGGGCATAAAATGTACATTTTAGGGTTTAGCCTTATTGGCTCATGGAGCAACTGAATGACAATATAATTTTTGTCTTTTTCATTTTTTTTTTCACCTTTATTTAACCAGGTAAGCCAGTTGAGAACAAGTTCTAATTTACAACTGCGACCTGGCCAAGATAAAGCAAAGCAGTGCGATGTAAACAACAACACAGAGTTACATATGGGGTAAACAAAACATAAAGTCAAAAATACTACAGAAAATATATATACAGTGTGTAAGGCAATAAATAGGCCATAGTGCAAAATAATTACAATGAAGTATTAACACTGGAATGATTGATGTGCAAATAGAGATACTGGGGTGAAAATGAGCAAAATAAATAACAATATAGGGATGAGTTAGTTGGATGGGCTAATTTCAGATGGGCTGTGTACAGGTGCAGTGATCGGTAAGGTTCTCTGACAACTGATGCTTAAAGTTAGTGAGGGAGATAAGAGTCTCCAGCTTCAGAGATTTTTGCAGTTCGTTCCATTCATTGGCAGCAGAGAACTGGAAGGAATGGCGGCCAAAGGAGGTGTTGGCTTTGGGGATGACAAGTGAGATACAGTGGGGAGAACAAGTATTTGATACACTGCCGATTTTGCAGGTTTTCCTACTTACAAAGCATGTAGAGGTCTGTAATTTTTATCATAGGTACACTTCAACTGTGAGAGACGGAATCTAAAACAAAAATCCAGAAAATCACATTGTATGATTTTTAAGTAATTAATTTGCATTTTATTGCATGACATAAGTATTTGATCACCTACCAACCAGTAAGAATTCCGGCTCTCACAGACCTGTTAGTTTTTCTTTAAGAAGCCCTCCTGTTCTCCACTCATTACCTGTATTAACTGCACCTGTTTGAACTCGTTACCTGTATAAAAGACACCTGTCCACACACTCAATCAAACAGACTCCAACCTCTCCACAATGGCCAAGACCAGAGAACTGTGTAAGGATATCACGGATAAAATTGTAGACCTGCACAAGGCTGGGATGGGCTACAGGTCAATAGGCAAGCAGCTTGGTGAGAAGGCAACAACTGTTGGCGCAATTATTAGAAAATGGAAGAAGTTCAAGATTACGGTTAATCATCCTCGGTCTGGGGCTCCATGCAAGATCTCACCTCGTGGGGCATCAATGATAATGAGGAAGGTGAGGGATCAGCCCAGAACTACACGGCAGGACCTGGTCAATGATCTGAAGAGAGCTGGGACCACAGTCTCAAAGAAAACCATTAGTAACACACTACGCCGTCATGGATTAAAATCCTGCAGCGCACGCAAGGTCCCCCTGCTCAAGCCAGCGCATGTCCAGGCCCGTCTGAAGTTTGCCAATGACCATCTGGATGATCCAGAGGAGGAATGGGAGAAGTTCATGTGGTCTGATGAGACAAAAATAGAGCTTTTTGGTCTAAACTCCACTCGCCGTGTTTGGAGGAAGAAGAAGGATGAGTACAACCCCAAGAACACCATCCCAACCGTGAAGCATGGAGGTGGAAACATCATTATTTGGGGATGCTTTTCTGCAAAGGGGACAGGACAACTGCACCGTATTGAGGGGAGGATGGATGGGGCCATGTATCGTGAGATCTTGGCCAACAACCTCCTTCCCTCAGTAAGAGCATTGAAGATGGGTCGTGGCTGGGTCTTCCAGCATTCCCAAAACACACAGCCAGGGCAACTAAGGAGTGGCTCCGTAAGAAGCATCTCAAGGTCCTGGAGTGGCCTAGCCAGTCTCCAGACCTGAACCCAATAGAAAATCTTTGGAGGGAGCTGAAAGTCCGTATTGCCCAGCGACAGCCCCGAAACCTGAAGGATCTGGAGAAGGTCTGTATGGAGGAGTGGGCCAAAATCCCTGCTGCAGTGTATGCAAACCTGGTCAAGACCTAAAGGAAACGTATGATCTCTGTAATTGCAAACAAAGGTTTCTGTACCAAATATTAAGTTATTTTCTGATGTATCAAATACTTATGTCATGCAATAAAATGCAAATTAATTACTTAAAAATCATACAATGTGATTTTCTGGATTTTTGTTTTAGATTCCGTCTCTCACAGTTGAAGTGTACCTATGATAAAAATTACCTGCAAAATCGGCAGTGTATCAAATACTTGTTCTCCCCACTGTATACCTGCTGGAGCGCATACTACGGGTGGGTGTTGCTATGGTGACCAATGAGCTAAGATAAGGCGGGGATTTGCCTAGCAGTGATTTATAGATGGCCTGGAGCCAGTGGGTTTTGGCGACCAATATGTAGTGAGGACCAGCCAACAAGAGCGTACAGGTCACAGTGGTGGGTAGTATATAGGGCTTTGGTGACAAAACGGATGGCACTGTGATAGACTACATCCAATTTGCTGAGTAGAGTGTTGGAGGCTATTTTGTAAACGACATCGCCGAAGTCAAGGATCGGTAGGATAGTCAGTTTTACGAGGGCATGTTTGGCAGCATGAGTGAAGGAGGCTTTGTTGCGAAATTGGAAGCCGATTCTAGATTTAACTTTGGATTGGAGATGCTTAATGTGAGTCTGGAAAGAGAGTTTACAGTCTAACCAGACACCTAGGTATTTGTAGTTGTCCACATACTCTAGGTCAGAACCGCCGAGAGTAGGGATTCTAGTCGGGTGGGCAGGTGCCATCAGCGTTCGATTGAAGAGCATGCATTTAGTTTTACTAGTGTTTAAGAGCAGTCGGAGGCTACGGAAGGAGTATTGTATGGCATTGAAGCTCGTTTGGAGGTTTGTTAACACAGTGTCCAATGAAGGGCCAGATGTATACAAAATGGTCTCGTCTGCGTATAGGTGGATCTGAGAGTCACCAGCAGCAAGAGCGACATCATTGATATACACAGAGAAAAGAGTCGGCCCGAGAATTGAACCCTGTGGCACCCCCATAGAGACTACCATAGGTCCTGACAACAGGCCCTCCGATTTGACACATTGAACTCTATCTGAGAAGTAGTTGGTGAACCAGGCGAGGCAGTCATTTGAGAAACCAAGGCTATTTAGTCTGCCAATAAGAATGGGGTTGTTGACAGAGTCGAAAGCCTTGGCCAGGTCGATGAAGACGGCTGCACAGTACTGTCTATTATCGATCGCGGTTATAATATCGTTTAGGACCTTGAGCGTGGCTGAGGTGCACCCATGACCAGCTCGGAAACTGGATTGCATAGCAGAGAAGGTATGGTGGGATTCGAAATGGTCGGTGATCTGTTTGTTAACTTGGCTTTCAAAAACTTTCGAAGGGCAGGATGGATATACAGTGAGGGAAAAAAGTATTTGATCCCCTGCTGATTTTGTACGTTTGTCCACTGACAAAGACATGATCAGTGTATCATTTTAATGGTAGGTTTATTTGAACAGTGAGAGACAGAATAACAACAAAAAAATCCAGAAAAACGCATGTCAAAAATGTTATAAATTGATTTGCATTTTAATGAGGGAAATAAGTATTTGACCCCTCTGCAAAACATGACTTAGTACTTGGTGGCAAAACCCTTGTTGGCAATCACAGAGGTCAGACGTTTCTTGTAGTTGGCCACCAGGTTTGCACACATCTCAGGAGGGATTTTGTTCCACTCCTCTTTGCAGATCTTCTCCAAGTCATTAAGGTTTCGAGGCTGACGTTTGGCAACTCTAACCTTCAGCTCCCTCCACAGATTTTCTATGTGATTAAGGTCTGGAGACTGGCTAGGCCACTCCAGGACCTTAATGTGCTTCTTCTTGAGCCACTCCTTTGTTGCCTTGGCCATGTGTTTTGGGTCATTGTCATGCTGGAATACCCATCCATGACCCATTTTCAATGCCCTGGCTGAGGGAAGGAGGTTCTCACCCAAGATTTGACGGTACATGGCCCCATCCATCGTCCCTTTGATGCGGTGAAGTTGTCCTGTCCCCTTAGCAGAAAAACACCCCCAAAGCATAATGTTTCCACCTCCATGTTTGACGATGGGGATGGTGTTCTTGGGGTCATAGGCAGCATTCTTCCTCCTCCAAACACGGTGAGTTGAGTTGATGCCAAAGAGCTCAATTTTGGTCTCATCTGACCACAACACTTTCACCCAGTTCTCCTCTGAATCATTCAGATGTTAATTGACAAACTTCAGACGGCCCTGTATATGTGCTTTCTTGAGCAGGGGGACCTTGCAGGCGCTGCAGGATTTCAGTCCTTCACGGCGTAGTGTGTTATCAATTGTTTTCTTGGTGACTATGGTCCCAGCTGCCTTGAGATCATTGACAAGATCCTCCCATATAGTTCTGGGCTGATTCCTCACCGTTCTCATGATCATTCCAACTCCACGAGGTGAGATCTTGCATGGAGCCCCAGGCCGAGGGAGATTGACAGTTCTTTTGTGTTTCTTCCATTTGCGAATAATCACACCAACTGTTGTCACCTTCTCACCAAGCTGCTTGGCGATGTTCTTGTAGCCCATTCCAGCCTTGTGTAGGTCTACAATCTTGTCCCTGACATCCTTGTCCCTGACATCCTTCATTCGAGAGCTCTTTGGTCTTGGCCATGGTGGAGAGTTTGGAATTTGATTGATTGATTGCTTCTGTGGACAGGTGTCTTTTATACAGGTAACAAGCTGAGATTAGGAGCACTCCCTTTAAGAATGTGCTCCTAATCTCAGCTCGTTACCTGTATAAAAAACACCTGGGAGCCAGACATCTTTCTGATTGAGAGGGGGTCAAATACTTATTTCCCTCATTAAAATGCAAATCAATTTATAACATTTTTGACATGCGTTTTTCTGGATTTTTTTGTTGTTATTCTGTCTCTCACTGTTCAAATAAACCTACCATTAAAATTATAGACTGATCATTTCTTTGTCAGTGGGCAAACGTACAAAATCAGCAGGTGATCAAATATTTTTTCCCCTCACTGTAGGTCTGTAACAGTTTGGATTTAGAGTGTCACCCCCTTTGAAGAGGGGGATGACCGCTGCAGCTTTCCAATCTCTGGGGATCTCAGACGTTACATTTACATCATTTAGCAGACACTCTTATCCAGAGCGACTTACAGTTAGAGAATACATGTATATTTTTTTTATACTGGCCCCCCGTGGGAATCAAACCCACAACCCTGGCGTTGCAAATGCCATGCTCTATCAACTGAGCTACATCCCT
Organism: Coregonus lavaretus; assembly: GCF_964263955.1. Taxonomy (NCBI): domain Eukaryota; kingdom Metazoa; phylum Chordata; class Actinopteri; order Salmoniformes; family Salmonidae; genus Coregonus; species Coregonus lavaretus. The sequence goes on along the minus strand of NC_139990.1, from coordinate 62,718,320 downwards.
GCCGGCCATTCCCTCCCCTACCCTGGACGACGCTGGGCCAATTGTGCGCCGCCCATGAGTCTCCCGGTCACAGCCGGCTGCGACAGAGCCTGGATTCGAACCAGGATCTCTAGTGGCACAGTTAGCACTGCGATGCCGTGCCTTAGACCACTGCGCCACTCAGGAGAGTTACGAAAGAGAGGTTGAACAGGCTAGTAATAGGGGCTGCGACAATTTCGGCAGCTAATTTTAGAAAGAAAGGGTCCAGATTGTCTAGCCCAGCTGATTTGTAGGGGTCCAGATTTTGCAGCTCTTTCAGAACATCAGCTGTCTGAATTTGTGTGAAGGAGAAGCGGGGGGTGGGGGGCATGGGCAAGTTGCAGCGGAGGGTGCAGAGCTGGTGGCCAGGGTAGTGGTAGCCAGGTGGAAAGCATGGCCAGCCGCAGCAAAATGTTTGTTGAAATTCTCGATTATTGTAGATTTATCAGTGGTGATAGTGTTTCCTAGCCTCAGTGCAGTGGGCAGCTGGGAGGAGGTGCTCTTATTCTCCATGGACATTACAGTGTCCCAAAACTTTTTGGAATTAGTACTACAGGATGCAAATTTCTGTTTGAAAAAGCTAGCCTTTGCTTTCCTAACTGCTTGTGTATATTGGTTCCTAACGTCCCTAACAAGTTGCATATCGCGGGGGCTATTCGATGCTAATGCAGTACGCCACAGGATGTTTTTGTGCTGGTCAAGGGCAGTCAAGTCTGAGGAGAACCAGGGGCTATATCTGTTCTTAGTTCTGAATTTTTTGAATGGGGCATGCTTATTTAAGATTGAGAGGAAAGCACTTTTAAAGAACAACCAGGCATCCTCTACTGACGGAATGAGATCGATATCCATCCAGGATACCTGGGCCAGGTCAATTAGGAAGGTCTGCTCGCTAAAGTGTTTTAGGGAGCGTTTGACAGTGATGAGGGGTGGTCGTTTGACCGCGGACCCGTTTCGGACGCAGGCAATAAGGCAGTGATCGCTGAGATCCTGGTTGAAGATAGCGGAGGTGTATTTAGAGGGTAAGTTAGTCAGGATGATATCTATGAGGGTGCCCATGTTTACGGATTTAGGGTTGTACCTGGTAGGTTCCTTGATAATTTGTGTGAGATTGAGGGCATCTAGTTCGGATTGTAGGATGGCCGGGGTGTTAAGCATATCCCAGTTTAGGTCACCAAGCAGTACGAACTCTGAGGATAGATGGGGGGCAATCAATTCACATATGGTGTGCAGGGCACAGCTGGGGGCTGAGGGGGGTCTGTAGCAAGCGGCAACAGTGAGAGACTTATTTCTGGAAAGGTGGATTTTTAGAAGATATTATATTTATATTTGTATTATTATTTTTAGATATATATTTTAGAATACACATAGGCTAATAGATACAGTGCTGTCGGAAAGTATTCAGACCCCTTTACTTTTTCCACATTTTGTTACGTTACAGCCTTATTCTAAAATGGATTAAATAAAAGAATCTCAGCAATCTACATACAATACAATGACAAAGCGAAAACAGGTTTTTAGAAGTTTTTGCTGAGCATCAAAAAATTAAAAACAGAAATACCTTATTTACAGAAGTATTCAGACCCTTCGCTATGAGACTCGAAATTGAGCTCAGGTGCATCCTGTTTCCATTGATCATCCTTGAGATGTTTCTACAACTTGATTGGAGTCCACCTGTGGTAAATTCAATTGATTGGACATGATTTGGAAAGGCACACACCTATCTACAGTGGGGAAAAAAAGTATTTAGTCAGCCACCAATTGTGCAAGTTCTCCCACTTAAAAAGATGAGAGAGGCCTGTAATTTTCATCATAGGTACACGTCAACTATGACAGACAAAATGAGATTTTTTTTCTCCAGAAAATCACATTGTAGGATTTTTAATGAATTTATTTGCAAATTATGGTGGAAAATAAGTATTTGGTCAATAACAAAAGTTTCTCAATACTTTGTTATATACCCTTTGTTGGCAATGACACAGGTCAAACGTTTTCTGTAAGTCTTCACAAGGTTTTCACACACTGTTGCTGGTATTTTGGCCCATTCCTCCATGCAGATCTCCTCTAGAGCAGTGATGTTTTGGGGCTGTCGCTGGGCAACACGGACTTTCAACTCCCTCCAAATATTTTCTATGGGGTTGAGATCTGGAGACTGGCTAGGCCACTCCAGGACCTTGAAATGCTTCTTACGAAGCCACTCCTTCGTTGCCCAGGCGGTGTGTTTGGGATCATTGTCATGCTGAAAGACCCAGCCACGTTTCATCTTCAATGCCCTTGCTGATGGAAGGAGGTTTTCACTCAAAATCTCACGATACATGGCCCCATTCATTCTTTCCTTTACACGGATCAGTCGTCCTGGTCCCTTTGCAGAAAAACAGCCCCAAAGCATGATGTTTCCACCCCTATGCTTCACAGTAGGTATGGTGTTCTTTGGATGCAACTCAGCATTCTTTGTCCTCCAAACACGACGAGTTGAGTTTTTACCAAAAAGTTATATTTTGGTTTCATCTGACCATATTACATTCTCCCAATCCTCTTCTGGATCATCCAAATGCACTCTAGCAAACTTCAGATGGGCCTAGATATGTACTGGCTTAAGCAGGGGGACACGTCTGGCACTGCAGATTTTGAGTCCCTGGCGGCGTAGTGTGTTACTGATGGTAGGCTTTGTTACTTTGGTCCCAGCTCTCTGCAGGTCATTCACTAGGTCCCCCCGTGTGGTTCTGGGATTTTTGCTCACCGTTCTTGTGATCATTTTGACCCCACGGGGTGAGATCTTGCGTGGAGCCCCAGATCGAGGGAGATTATCAGTGGTCTTGTATGTCTTCCATTTCCTAATAATTGCTCCCACAGTTGATTTCTTCAAACCAAGCTGCTTACCTATTGCAGATTCAGTCTTCCCAGCCTGGTGCAGGTCTACAATTTTGTTTCTGGTGTCCTTTGACAGCTCTTTGGTCTTGGCCATAGTGGAGTTTGGAGTGTGACTGTTTGAGGTTGTGGACAGGTGTCTTTTATACTGATAACAAGTTCAAACAGGTGCCATTAATACAGGTAACGAGTGGAGGACAGAGGAGCCTCTTAAAGAAGAAGTTACAGGTCTGTGAGAGACAGAAATCTTGCTTGTTTGTAGGTGACCAAATACTTATTTTCCACCATAATTTGCAAATAAATTCATAAAACATCCTACAATGTGATTTTCTGGATTTTTTTTTCTCAATTTGTCTGTCAGAGTTGACGTGTACCTATGACGAAAATTACAGGCCTCTCTCATCTTTTTAAGTGGGAGAACTTGCACAATTGGTGGCTGACTAAATACTTTTTTCCCCCACTGTATATGAGGTCCCACAGTTGACAGTGCATGTCAGAGCAAAAACCAAGCCATGAGGTTGAAGGAATTGTCCGTAGAGTTCCGAGACATGATTGTGTCGAGGCACAGATCTGGGGAAGGGTACCAAAAAATGTCTGCAGCAGTGAAGGTCCCCAAGAACACAGTGGCCTCCATCATTCTTAAATGAAAGTAGTTTGGAACCACCAAGACTCATCCTAGAGCTGGCCGCCCAGCCAAACTGAGCAATCAGGGGAGAAGGGCCTTGGTCAGGGAGGTGACCAAGAACCCAATGGTCACTCTGACAGAGCTCTAGAGTCTCTGTGGAGATGGGAGAACCTTCCAGAAGGACAACCATCTCTGCAGCACTACACCAATCTGGCCTTTATGGTAGAGTGGCTAGACTGAAGCCACTCCTCAGTAAAAGGCATATGACCGCCCGCTTGTAGTTTGCCAAAAGGCATGTCGTGTATTGAGATTATGAAGTTGTTAATGTTTTTAAGTGGAACTGAAAGAATGTTGATTTTAGTATCAAGAGGGAATGTTTTAGTGTAACGCCACATACAACAGACAGGAAGTGTGTTGTAGACAGGGGAGACTGGTGATTGGCCAGAAGAGGGAGCCCATCTTTTTGCATTGTTTATAAGTAGGGGTTAAACGATGAAAGGGCAAAGCGGCCATTCTGAGGCGTCGCTCTCCGGATGTCATGACATCTGTCACTTATGCTGTAACCGTGGGATATTAATAAAAGCCTCTAAAACACGGTGCAGCCTAAGCGGACTCTTTGTTGACAGCAATAATTGCCACCATTCACCCGATACGACAAATGGCGCCCAACGTGGGGCTGGTCTGCATCTCTCCTTTGCTCATTCGTAGCCGCCAGGCTAACTCAAGCTAACTCGGTCTGGAGTCATGACCAGACAAGGGTGAGTGTTCCTCACAGCTTAGGTTCGATGCTATGTGATTGTACACTGGAGGGGTGTACCATACGACCGTGCCTCGTGTGGCGTTATTGCGGTCGACTAGAGTCTGTTATAATATATTCCATGGGTAACGGCAGGTAATTGGAAGTTTAGAGCATAAAACGGTAGGAATTAAGTATTGAAGGTGTACAATTAAAACAGATATGCGCATTCATTAGGGCACTGTACCGCTTAAGACCCCGGGGGGGCCATTTAGAAAATGATGGGCCGACAAATCCGCTTGCACAATAGAATGTGCAGTCGGTGGGTTTTAAAAACTCGGTTTGATGGGGTTTATCTGATTGTGATTATGGTTCGACTTTCGTCCGACGGGGGGTTTGATTGGGTCTAATTTCTCGGTGAAATGGTCATTAATCCACGGTAGCACAAAATGGTAGGGAAATATGTTAAAAGGAATAAGGGCAGTGCAGGATGTCTGTTGCGTGGTGCAAGCCACAGGTTGGCTAAATGCTAATGCTACTGCTAAATGCTGGGTTGTGTTTCAGGCTACATTATACATAGCGGCTAATGCTAAATGCTAAGGCTAAATGCTAATTGTGTTGCGTGCTACACGCTAACGGATATCCTTAGAGGGCTATTGCGATAGGATAAGCCTCTTAAACTTGTTTGTATGTGGGTGGAATTCAGAGTTCTACGCAAATGTGAGTTCTGTTATGTATAATTGTCTGACTATAAGTGTAAAATAGAGAACTGAGGTAGAACGCTGGCGTTCTATGGTGTGGCAATCATAGGTTAAATGGATGTGCGCATGCGCTTGATTTTACGGCGCTAAAACTACGACATGCGGTTATTTGCTAAAACTACAAACACGGCATTGTGGGTAAGGGTCATAGGTCTGTGGGGTTACCCTGCAGGGGGAGAAATAGCCACAGAAGAGGAGAGATTTTAACACGAATCTTATAGTTTTAAAGCGGCGGTTGGTTAAAGATGAAACTTGGTTTGTGACGTATTGAATTGATAAATGAGAGAGATATATTGACGGATTATAATACATTGAATTAGAAGACGATTAAAATTAAATAAAATGTTTTTGAGCGATCGATAATTAGTTCTGAGTTTAGTCTTAGAGTGAATAATGGGTGAACGAAGGAATGTTGAATATGGTTGAGATAACTCAGTGATTGCATTAACTACTAAAATCTTTTCCTGTGTCTCTGTTCTTCTGTCATATGAGAGGAACGATAAGCGAGAGGAGAGAGGAGATACAGGAAGTGCTGACGTGACATCACGTGACGCGGCAGAGGATCAAGTCAAAAAGGTTTTGAGACTGGTCTGGTTACAAAATATTTGATGTTATGACAATTTCACATAGGCTTGGCAAACTGATTCATAAAAAATTGCATTTTGGAGGCTATGTGCATCACTTGGGTTAATTACAGATGTGTTGGGAATCAAGGACTGACATTATTCGGTAAAATTAAGATAAGGGTTTATGGGAATTGTAGTGTTGAAGGGTTACAGGCTTTGTTTTTGGGATTGCTTTGAAGTTGACTAACTTACATTTGCATTTGATGGGTTGTGGTAAGATAGCCACCACTAATTGATAAATTGGTGACATAGGATATAGGAATAAAAATAGTTTTTAATTATTCATGATTTTTAATTGATTTATTTAAAAAAAAAAAAATCATAATTAGAGGGGGGAAGCCATAGGCTATATAGTCTAAAATAAAATAATTCACGATAAAGGAATATAAAAGGGTTGTTACAATGGGGAAAAACGACATCAAGGCTATAAAAGTCATTACACCGATTGATATAGTACAAAATAGTAACCCTTTAACTAAAGTATTGCGAGGTTATTCGGCAAATGAAACAAATGTTGCCCTTCATTCTCAAACAAAAACTGATAAAAGAGTCCAGCGATAAGATAAACAGAGGTATAGAGAAAATGCTAAAGGAAGGAAAGGCGATAGAAAAACTAATGGCAGAAGTTAGTACACCTTTCTCACATACGGATTCAGCGAAAAGACACCCACCTTACGAGAAGGAAGTAGAGCTTAGGGATGTTTATCCTCAGCTTCCAGGGATCATCCAGGAGGGTGATTGTTGCATCAGAGATGAAGACGAATAATAGATAGAGGACAAGCAGAAACGACAATGAAGATGAATCCAAAACTCCAGAAGGAAGAAAATGAGATGTCTGAAAGAGAAGAGTGAGGTTAAAGAAGACGAGGATGATGAAGATGAGAGTGATTGAGAAGAGGTCATGGGTGGATATGACTCTGTGATCAGAAGGAAGTTGGCAAGAGAGGAAAGAAGGATACTAGAGATTTGATCTCTGATGGAAGTTGAAGGAAGAAGGATACAAGAGATTCGAGTTCAGATGAAGACAGCGAGAAAGAGGAGACTGAAGGTGCTGTGTATTCAAAAGGAGTTTGTCCTACAAGGACTGGCACAGAAGAAATAGAAGGAGATATAGACCGATGCTTATCAGGCCTGGAGGAAGCGAGGACTTTGGGAGAGGTAAGAGAGCTAGAGGAACAGCTCGAGACGCTGAAGAGACAAGGAGAAAACCTGCTGAGAAAATAATCCCAAGAATTGGAGGAGAAGAATAATACATTGAGGTCAAGGAAAGGCCAATAGTAAGAAGATGATGGAAGATGATATTTTGAGGACAGAACTTAGAATATAAGCTTTTGAAGAATCCTGATATGTCAACAGCAAGAAAGAACAGGATCAAGAAACTCTCAGAAAACTCAATCATACAACTGGTGGAGAAGAGAAGCTTTGGTTATGAAGAATCAGAGTGAACCAAATCAACAATCACTGTTACAGCTTCAACTGAACAATATCAAATGCAATTGTACCAGCCAAGGGGGGTACCAGGTGTTCCATATCCACAGACAGTTTCTGGAGAGACACAGAATTGGAGAGGAAGAGGACGAGAAGGCTTAGAAGGAGGAGGAAGATTTCAGCTACACTTCCAGCAACTTTCAGAAGACTGTTATAATTATGGACAGGTTGGTCACTTTACCTGTGAGTGCAACAAGTCAGGAGGAAACAACAGAGAACATTTTTAAGGAAGATACAGGGGCCATTCAAGATCACCTGTTCTCCAGGTGAACCCTAAAGATTCTAGAGTGCCTAGAAGATACGAAGGGGGGTGTCAGCTGGTAGCACCAATTAGGAAGAAAATATCTAACAATTGAAGTAAAAACTGAGGACTATGAGAAATAATGGTGAATAGGGGAGAAACGTATCTGTGTTGAGCCTAAAGAGGTTAAACATCTCACTATGTAAAATTAACAAATTAGGATAGGGATTTGAGGTAGTAAAACAGTTAATTACTCTTAGGGAACCAATTGAGCTATGCTATAAGAACTCAAGGAGAAATTAAAATAGACATACTAATATTAGAGCATATACCTATTGCAGTGTTGGGAAGAGATGCATGGTGTAAATTGAACTGTACAATAGGATGTACACTAAACGGCTGTCTGGTAGAAGTTTTTAAAAAGTAGGGTTTTTGGGAATCATATTTGCTTAAAAAGATAATATCATAGGAAGGATGATAATCTATTAGACCGCCTATTAGACAATCTGTCTGAAAAATAAAGTTAAAAGGGGTGACTGTTATTCTGGGTTACATTCTTACACTAAGAGATTTCAGGCTAGGCTAAAAGGTGTTTAGTCGTGTCAGGTTTTGGCCATGACTGTTCGGGTTTTGGTCACTAGATGTCCCCATTGCACCTTTTTTGTACCTTTTGTTTTTTTCTTGATCTAATTATTGTTTGCACCTGTAGGTCATTCCCTTGTTAGTATTTAAACCCTGTGTGTTCCTCAGTTCCTTGCTCAGTGTTTGTAAGTTAGCACCCAGCCCCAGCCCAAGCCTTGTGTTATATGGATATTTCTCTGGTGGGATTTTTACCACTTTGTGGAGTTTCCTTGTTTTTTTGGAGGTTTTCCTCTTTGTGCCTCTTGGCTTTATTTTTGGACATTGTGGATTTAGTTTCTTTGCCTGAGGATTTTGTTCTTTATTAAACCACCATCTCTAGTACTGCTGTGTCTGCCTCATCTTCTGGGTTCTGACAATTATTAGTGACTGTTTCTCGCACCGGGTCGTGACAGAAACACTGAGCCCTTATTATGAACCCAGAGGCAGCCAGTACCCAGGATTTTTGTTCCATGCTGTCCCACCATGAGGGGACTGTCCAACGCCACGAAGCTGCTCTGGTTCAGCAAGAGGCCTTAATGGCTAGACATTCTCAACTTCTGTCAGAGATGCTGACGTCCATAAAGCAGATTTCGGATCGACTTTCCCCGGCAACCGCTTCTGCTCCAGTTCATCCGATTCAAGGGCCCCTGGCAGTTAATCCCCTGGCGGAACCTCGTCTGCCGCCTCCCCAACGGTTCTCAGGGGATCCAAGTGTTTGTAAGGGGTTTTTCACCCAATGTTCTCTCTCCTTTGAGCTGCAACCATCGTCGTTTCCCACCGACCGGTCCAAGATAGCATATATCATCACCCTGCTGTCGGAAAAGGCTCTAGCCTGGGCTACTGCTGTGTGGGATGCCCAAAGTCCCTGCTGTGCCAGCTACTCTGCCTTTGCTGAAGAATTCAAGCGAGTGTTTCAAGGTCCTACCAACGGCCCTGACTCAGCCAAACAGCTCCTGACTCTCCGCCAAGGTCGGCGCAGCGTGACGGACTATGCCATCCAGTTCCGCACTGTGGCAGCAGCAAGTGGCTGGAACGACGAGGCGCTCAGTGTGTTTTTTGAAGGGTCTTTCTGACACCATCCAAGATGAACTGGCCACTCGGGAACCACCGGACAACCTCGAGTCCCTTATCAAGTTGGCTTCACGCATAGACCAGCGTCTGAGAGAGAGAGAACAAAACCATAGACCGCTCACCCTAGTTCCTATCGGTTCCAACTCCGAGTCTCCACCTTTATCCTCGCTGGCTCCACCAGAACCCATGCAGGTTGGACGCATCTCCCAGGCTGAGAGAGACCGCCGGATGAGGGAGCGATGCTGTCTATATTGCGGCAAACCGGGCCATTTCCGCTCCACGTGTCCCGGGCTCCAGGGAAACGCACTCTCCCGTGCAGGCCTGGGAGGACTGTAACGGGAAACATAACCTCCTCCCATCCATCCAACTCCCGCCTGCTCATTCCTGTTACCCTTTCCTGGGACGACCACGAGGTTTCTCTTCAAGCCTTGGTAGACTCTGGAGCCGCAGGTAACTTCATGGATGGGATCTGGGCGAAGGAGAATGGCGTTCCTTCTGAACCTCTAAGTGACCCCATAAGGGTTACTACGTTGGATAGAAGTCCTTTGGGATCTGGACTTGTCACTCGTGCCACTACCCCCTTACGACTTTCAGTTTCCCAACACAAGGAAGTGATGAACTTTCATCTGATCGCCTGTTCCGAGTTTCCTCTCGTCCTTGGCTATCCCTGGCTTCACAGCCATAACCCTCACATCGACTGGTCTGTGGGCACTATCAAGCAGTGGGGTCCCACGTGCCAAGCCACTTGTATCTTCCCGAGTTCCCAGAGTTCTCCTTCCGAGTCTCTAGAATCCATCGACTTGTCCCGAGTTCCCGAGTGTTACCATGACCTCAAACTGGTATTTAGCAAACAGAGGGCCACCAAACTACCACCCCATAGACCTTACGATTGCACCATCGACCTGTTGCCGGGGACCTGCCCTCCCAGGGGTCGGATCTTTTCCCTTTCTCCACCCGAACGAGCTGCTATGGATACCTACATCAAGGACGCTCTGACAGCAGGCCTCATGCGTCCATCTACCTCGCCGGCGGGAGCAGGGTTTTTCTTTGTGGCCAAGAAAGACGGCGGATTACGACCTTGCATCGACTACCGGGGACTCAATGCCATAACTGTCCGTAACCGCTACCCGCTACCTCTTATGGCCACAGCCTTTGAGCTGCTCCAGGAAGCAGTTGTCTTCACTAAGCTTGACCTTCGGAACGCATACCATCTTGTGCGGATCAAACCCGGGGACGAGTGGAAGACCGCTTTCAACACGCCTACTGGTCACTACGAATACTCGGTGATGCCCTTCGGCCTGACCAACGCTCCGGCTGTGTTCCAAGCGCTCATAAACGATGTGCTTAGGGATATGCTTAACATCTTCGTGTTTGTGTACTTGGATGACATCCTCATCTTTTCGAGCTCCCTTCAAGAACACACTAAGCATGTCAGACAAGTGCTCAAACGCCTCCTAGACAGCCATTTGTACGTTAAGCCGGAGAAGTGTGAATTCCATTCCTCTCGAGTACAATTCCTGGGATTTATTGTGGAACCCGGACGAGTCCAGATGGACCCCAAGAAGGTAGAGGCGGTAGCGGATTGGCCCACCCCCAAGTCCGTTAAGGAAGTTCAACGTTTCCTGGGCTTCACCAACTTTTACCGCAAGTTCATCAAGAACTTCAGCTCGGTGGCAGCCCCTCTCTCGGCGGTAACCAAGGGTGGCAACACAAGGTTTCTGTGGGGGAGAGAAGCTGAGACGGCCTTCCAAGGACTCAAGCAGCGCATCCTCTCTGCTCCCATCCTGACACTACCAACGGCGGAGGAACCTTTTGTGGTGGAGGTAGACGCATCAGAGGTTGGGGTTGGAGCTGTCCTGTCTCAGAGGGGTGAAGACAAGAAGCTTCATCCTTGCGCCTTCTTCTCTCACCGGCTTACCCCGGCCGAGAGGAATTACGATGTGGGGGATCGTGAACTCCTAGCGGTTAAGATGGCATTGAAGGAATGGAGACACTGGCTCGAGGGGGCTTCTCAACCGTTTCAAGTGCTTACGGACCACAAGAATCTGGAGTATATCCAGCAGGCGAAGCGGTTGAACGCCAGACAAGCTCGATGGTCTCTTTTCTTCAGCCGATTTCAGTTTATCCTCACCTATAGACCCGGGTCGAAGAATCTCAAACCGGACGCCTTGTCACGAATCTACTCTCCTGCCATTCGAGAAGATACTGACATGACTGTCCTTCCGGCCGCTAAGATCGTGGCTCCGATCTCGTGGCAAGTGGAGGATACCGTGAAACAAGCTCAAGCCATCGAACCGGGCCCTGGTGGAGGTCCTGCTAATCGGTTGTTTGTTCCCAAGGCAGCAAGGTCCCAAGTCCTTCGGTGGGGGCACTCCTCTCGCCTCACCTGTCACCCGGGCATAGGCCGCACCTTGGAGTTCATCCAGCGTAAGTTCTGGTGGCCCACCATGAAGGAGGACGTTGCCACTTTCATCAAGGCCTGTTCCGTGTGCTGCCAGGGAAAATCTTCTCACCTTCGCCCTCAAGGACTCCTTCACCCTCTATCTATTCCCCACCGACCCTGGTCCCATATCTCATTGGACTTTATTACTGGCCTTCCTCCGTCCCATGGTAATACTACGATCCTAGTCATCATCGACAGGTTTTCTAAGGCGGCCAGGTTTGTTCCTTTGACCAAATTACCTTCTGCCAAGGAAACAGCTGAGTTGGTGATTAACCATGTGTTCCGAGTCTTTGGGATCCCGCAAGATATGGTTTCCGACAGAGGTCCCCAGTTCGCCTCAAGGTTTTGGAAGGCCTTCTGCCAACTCATAGGGGCCACGGCCAGTTTATCTTCCGGGTACCATCCGGAGTCCAATGGCCAAACTGAGAGGATGAATCAGGAGCTGGAAACCACCCTCAGATGCATGGTTTCCAACAACCCGTCCACTTGGTCATCCTTCATTGTTTGGGCCGAGTACGCGCACAACACCTTGTGCTCCTCCTCCACTGGTATGTCCCCGCATGAGTGTCAGTTTGGCTATGCACCTCTATTGTTCCCGGACCAGGAGGCAGAAGTCAGAGTGCCTTCAGCCTCGAGGTTCATCAGACGCTGTCGGCTTACGTGGAAGAAGGCACGTCTTAATCTTCTGCGTTCCTCTCAGCAGTACCAACGACAAGCAAACAGAGGTCGCCGTCCCGGTCCTACCCTGTACCCCGGCCAGAGAGTATGGCTCTCAACTAAGAACCTACCGCTACGGGTGGAGTCTCGCAAGCTGTCCCAGAGGTTCATCGGTCCCTTTAAGATTGCCAGGAGAGTCAATCCCGTTACTTTTCGCCTGCACTTACCCAGATCCCTTAAGATCAATCCAACATTTCACATTTCTTTATTAAAACCTGTTGTTTTTTCTCCCCTTATTCCGGCAGGCAGACCTCCCCCTCCGCCCCGTGTCATCGGTGGCCAGTCGGCTTATACCGTCCACCGGATACTGGATTCCCGCCGGGTGCAGCGGTCCTGGCAGTATCTGGTGGACTGGGAAGGCTACGGTCCCGAGGAGCGCTCCTGGGTTCCTGCCAAGGACATACTGGACCCTGACCTCATTCGTCAGTTCAGGGCCCTCCACCCTGAGAAGGCTGGTAGGAACGTCAGGAGCCGTTCCTAGGAGGGGGATTCTGTCAGGTTTTGGCCATGACTGTTCGGGTTTTGGTCACTAGATGTCCCCATTGCACCTTTTTTGTACCTTTTGTTTTTTTCTTGATCTAATTATTGTTTGCACCTGTAGGTCATTCCCTTGTTAGTATTTAAACCCTGTGTGTTCCTCAGTTCCTTGCTCAGTGTTTGTAAGTTAGCACCCAGCCCCAGCCCAAGCCTTGTGTTATATGGATATTTCTCTGGTGGGATTTTTACCACTTTGTGGAGTTTCCTTGTTTTTTTGGAGGTTTTCCTCTTTGTGCCTCTTGGCTTTATTTTTGGACATTGTGGATTTAGTTTCTTTGCCTGAGGATTTTGTTCTTTATTAAACCACCATCTCTAGTACTGCTGTGTCTGCCTCATCTTCTGGGTTCTGACAATTATTAGTGACTGTTTCTCGCACCGGGTCGTGACAAGTCGTTTGCCAAGTCTGTGTGTAAAGAAGTCAGAAGCATGTGGGGACTTTCCCAATCACATATTCTAAAAATTGGTGGTAAAGGGATTTTGTGAATAAATCAGTGGAAAAGGTTTTTAAAGGTTAGGAGAAAAGATTAGATTAAAAAGTTAGGAGAACTAGGTTGAAGGAACTCTAAGACAGTAAGCTAAGTTTCAAAGTTAGTAGTAAGAGAGAGAACAATGGTGAAGGACATTTTAGAGTAGGAAGATCAAGGTAATTGTAGGTGTATTTTTTATAATCAAAAGTTTGAAAGTCAGGGATTACAGGTAGGACTGAGAGTTGGGAAAAAGTGACACTAGTGGTGATAGATGGAAGTACAAGCAAAGACTTCAAATCTTTGGAAAATGGATGAAGTAACTAAGGACATTAACACTTCAGTCTATTAAAACAACAGTGAGAAGCAATTTAACTCTTTCAACATTGATAGTTATTAAAGCCATAAATATATCGCATTTGAGTATAAGGGAACCAATAGCTCCAGCACCAATTTTAGGGGAAAAAATACTTATTAGGGTTAGGATGGGGACGTTCCTCCCACATGGAGAGATAATTATGGAGAAGAAGTATACTTATCTAGTGCAAGCATTAGAATTTGTTCCGGTTAAGAATTATTGGTTAAAAGGCTATGTAATTCATAAAGTAACGCTTATAATGGAAGAGTTGAGGTCTGTTGTAGCCTCCACAGTCATTGAGGGAGTTCAGGAGGAGTAGATTACAGTAGCCACTCCAACAGTAGATAATACACAGAGGATAACGGGAACTTTCGCACTAGAAGTAATTAAGGTTGATACATCAACTAAATCAACTACTTTAATGGTAACTTTGGAAGGGATTAATGATACGATGGCAATAGCAAATGTAGGAAGTATGACACCGACAACAACTTTTCTGAAATTAAAGGAGGTAGCAAGAAGGACTCAGGGGTTTATGTTACGAATTGGAGAGTGCTGTCAAGGATAGTACGAATAGGGTTAAAATAGGAAAGCAGATAGTAGTAGAGAGAATATAGATTCATCATAGAGGTACAGGATGAGGTCTTTGATTTTAATGACAGACAAGGTGAGGTATCTGCAGTACCGCTCGTTAGGGAAGAGAGAAACTAAATGGAGTGGTTTGATTCTTCTGTTGTGAGAATTAGAGATAGATGGGCAGGTTCCAGCAGCTCATTCTGTAATATCAGTGAGGAATCTTGAGGGTCCATGTCTGTTGAGAATTCCAGTCAAACATGTTAGACACGTGGGGTTCGACCTCTATCAAGTGTGTGTCAGTCTTATGTGTTGTCATGACTGTGGTATCAGCAACAGTCAGTAACAGATAAAATAATGTCGTTGTCAAAACATTTGTTTAAGCCTAGGTTTAGGTGTTATTGGGTTAAGTGAATTAACTTGTGTGAATTTGTTAGATGTGAAGTAAAATCAGGTAACAGCGTAACTGAAGTATTGGAGGTGAAACCAGTGAGGGCTAAAAGTTGTTTGTTCTAATAAAACATATGATATAAGGGGTATGTTTATGGGAATATCAGATTGTGATGATTATATGATGACTTTGGATAAGCACGAACATAAGGTTAGAGATTACAAATGTAATGTAACTTTTTATGTACCAGGTAGTAAGAAGAGCAGGACTTTGATGGTTAAAAGATTAGCTTTTGCCTGACAATGTGACTATTGGGAATGTTAAAGATATTTAGAGGGTTTGTGGTGATAAAGCATATATATTCTTACATTATGGATGGACAGGATGTTGTTACATGTCGACGTTGAAGCTTCCATATGAGGTTTTTACCATTAAAAGAGGGGTAGCACCGGACACAGAAATCTGAAGCTACGTTTGAAATTGGATGAAAAGAGACATGGAGACATGTCATAGTCTTCAAGCCTATCATTGAAGGATAAATCTAAGGGAGAAGGGGGGACTTTTTCCATGGTATGGTGTAACATTTGGGAAGATCCTATTGATAATGTTAGTTATACTTTGAGTACAGATAGTTCAGATATTATCACTAGGGTTATATATGCATTAAAGAATATAAGGGATGCATTTGGTATATCTGAAGGAGCTGGAAGTCAGCGAAGACTTGGTTGCAAGATCAGGTAGGCCAGTAGGGGCAGTGATGGGTTACATTTTAATTGCAGCTTTGATAGCACTGTGTGTGAGGTTTGTAATTTGTTACTGACCTTTGAGAAAGCTATGATATTGAGATAGGTTGGAGAGTGATGTCTGGAGACAACACTCAGATGCCGGTGTTGACTGTTCCTGATCTGGATGAAGATGGACAAGTGGAACTGAATGGATAAATATCATTTTTGATAATTTGATAATTTTTCAAAAAAAAATTATTCTCAATATTAGTGTGATTTTGGTATGATTTTATGAATCAAAGGGGGGAAATGGGTTAATGTGATTCATACATCATTTATATATCATTTCTATATTCTTAGTTGATATTGATGTTCAATTTGAAAGTGTTGTTTTGCAAAAGATACTGTTTGGTCTTTCCTTTTCTTTCAGAAGCATTTGGGGGACATGTGGAGATTGAAATACTCAAACAAGGACAATATGAAAGGACAATGACTGGAGGAGATAAAACAAGGAGGGGTGGAAAGATTCCGATTCCATCATCAACAGTCCATTGGAAAAGGAGACTACGGGGAGATGAAGTGTAGAGGACTACATTCCAGTGTCTGCAATGAAATATAGACATGTGTAATACATAATTTGTGTCATAGCCTTAGGGATTAATTTTTGTAGAAGGATATTTGATGTTATTGAATATATGTGAGGATCTTAGATGTTTTTGTTTATTTCGGTGATGCTTAGGGACAGGGAGTCTAGGCAGGGAGAGGTCCACTATAGGGTCCAATGGGTTGACCAGCCTTAGAGTGGATATTTTTTGGATAGGATTTTGTTTGCAGGGGCTTACATGTGTATTTAATTGCATCATAGTTTCAAATGCATTTACATTGTTTATGAGTTTATCGGGAGTACCGAGGTGGTTGCCTGGGGCAGAGGGACCGTGAGAGAATTTTACTGTCTTGATTGATGGATGGATTTGGAACGAAGGTTGCCAGACAGTTTTTCGCTCTTACACTCCATAAAGATTTGTTCATATTTCATAGTAATGTATTCACACTCCATAAACAGTTATTCATATTTCATAGAAAGGTATTTACACTCTAGAGAAGAATGTTTTTTGGTTTAATGTTAAAGATACTCAATGAGATAAATTGTTACTTGTCATAATCCTATTCTGTTTGTTTTCGAGACTTTTAGTTCGTCTCGAAGGGGGGATATGTCGTGTATTGAGATTATGACGTTGTTAATGTTTTTAAGTGGAACTGAAAGAATGTTGATTTTAGTATCAAGAGGGAATGTTTTAGTGTAACGCCACATACAACAGACAGGAAGTGTGTTGTAGACAGGGGAGACTGGTGATTGGCCAGAAGAGGGAGCCCATCTTTTTGCATTGTTTATAAGTAGGGGTTAAACGATGAAAGGGCAGAGCGGCCATTCTGAGGCGTCGCTCTCCGGATGTCATGACATCTGTCACTTATGCTGTAACCGTGGGATATTAATAAAAGCCTCTAAAACACGGTGCAGCCTAAGTGGACTCTTTGTTGACAGCAATAATTGCCACCATTCACCCGATACGACAGGCACGTAAAGAGTCTCAGACCATGATAAACAAGATATTCTAGTCTGATGAAACCAAGATTGAACTCTTTGGCCTGGATGCCAAGCATCATGTCTGGAGGAAATCTGGCACCATCCCTACGGTGAAGCATGGTGGTGGCAGCATCATGCTGTGGGGATGTTTTACAGCGGCAAGGACTGGGAGACTAGTCAGCATCGAGGGAAAGATGAACGGAGCAAAGTACAGAGAGATCCTTGATGAAAACCTGCTCCAGAGCGCTCAGGACCTCAGACTGGGGCGAAGGTTCACCTTCCAACAGGACAACGACCCTAAGCACACAGCCAAGACAATGCAGGAGTGGCTTTGGGACATGTCTCTGAATGTCCTTGAGTGGCCCAGCCAGAGCCCGGAATTGAACCCGATCAAACATCTCTGGAGAGACCTGAAAATAGCTGTGCAGCAACGCTCCCCATCCAACCTGACAGAGCTTGAGAGGATCTGCAGAGAAGAATGGGAGAAACTCCCCAAATACAGGTGTGTCAAACTTGTAGCATCATACCCAAGAAGACTATGCTGTAATCGCTGCCAAAGGTGCTTCAACAAAGTACTGAGTAAAGGGTCTGAATACTTATGTAAATGGGATATTTCAGTTTTTATAAATTAGCAAACATTCATAAAAACCTGTTTTTGCTTTGTCATTATGGGGTATTGTGTGTAGATTGATTAGGTAAAAAAACAATGTAATTAATTTTTGAATAAAGCTGTAACATAACAAAATGTGAAAAAAGTCAATGGGTCTGAATACTTTCCGAAGGCACTGTATATTTAGACAAGAGATAACGGCCCAACCCCATTCCAACACCGTCACTGACCTCCACATACACTTGACAGGATGCTTATTGTTACTCCACCCTGGAACAGTTTTCTTTGGAGCACCCCAGTTTCTTACACCACCAGTATGCCCCAGTCCTCTACCTTCCCTGGCCAAAGCCACGCCTTCACAGACACATGTATATATCACATGATACCCTAACTAAGGCCCCTACATGCCAAGCTTTCAACAACGCACCCCAATCCCTCCTCCCTTCTCCCCTTCCCCTATTCCGATGCCAAGCTCAGGGTGGCATTTCTTGGGCCCCTGATTGATTCATGGGTACCAGACTGAGCCTAAATACAATAACAGGGGCAGTGTGTGCCCGTCAGGACTGTCAGAAACAGGGGCGTGGGTTGGGGGGGGCGACTGGGGTGAGGGGACGAGCCATTGAAAACTGCTGCGCTGTTAGCTCAGCTTGCGGCCAAACTGAGGGAATTTGTTTTTTCACCAAACAGAGCGCTGCAGCAGCGCCAGCTGGCCTGTGCTGGCTGGAAGGAGGATGAGCGTGGGTAGAGGTGGACGGGGAGCAGGCATTTTGGTGGTGCGGGCAGGACAGCTCGGTGCAGTGGGGCTGATGACACCTCCTCTTGACTGCCCCGTGGTAATTGAAGCCAGCCTCACCGGCCCGGCCACCCCATGCCAAGGCTAAATGGCATGCTGGGAAGAGGAAGGGCGTTTGGGTCTCCGTTTCTCGGAAGTTGCGCCGTTCTTCACACTCCAAGCCTTGATATTTTGTCTGTCTTAAATGAAAGGGGCACATAATTGTTGGCCATCTTGGTTTTACAAATAATTGTCTTATTGGAGTCTTTCATGAGATTCTCAGATGTAATTTTAGAGTTTCATGCTATCATGTAATATTTTATTCTGTTTCCCTTCTCCACAACAGTCCTGCTCCTTAGATTAAATGATAGTAGGGCTGGTTTTGGTTGGTCCAATAGGTAAGCACACAGTCGGCAGTCTGAAGTGTGAATCAGTGACCAGTGTTTATGTACTGAGCTTTCAGAGCACTGAAGCTCTCCCAAGTCTCCACTACACAAACATCTCCCATATGGAGCAGCCAGAGAACTGAGGGAGGCTTCTGGGCCAGGGCAGGCCATTGGTGCCAAAGTAACCACGGGACAGTGGGAAGAGATCTGTGATCACATGCAGTGTGTGCGTGTGTCTGTTTGTGTGGCATCACAAAAAAAATTGAGCTTTTAGAGGTTTTTATTATGACACCTTGACAATAAAGATATTAAATATAATACACAACATATTATAGAATTACACGTCATTTCAACAATGCAAGTTCGCAACCTGTTTACTTAGTCACTAGTTACAGTAATAAACCATAAAACGTACTGCCTGCTGTGCGTGTACGTGAGACAAAGGGGGAGTGTCAGGGGAAATTCATTATGCACCAACTGGCTCCCTGTTTCTGTGACATGTTTATTACTGACAAGAAACACATGCTGTCAATGATCACTTATTCTTTGGGTATCAGTTATCTCAACATTACGCCTCATTAGTATTCTCTGGAAACCAATTCAATTAGGCCTCTCCAGGGGGCTGGGGCCGCAACACAGCATCAATCTGAATGAGAGGGAGAGCGGCTGTCAAATCAGTGCAAGGGTGTGTGTGTCTGTGCGTGTGGGTAGAGGTGGGGGTGTCGTGGGGGTTTGTCGTCACAGAACTCTGTCACTCACCCAAGGGGAGGGAGAGAGGGTGGGGGTTTAGGGTGAAGGGGTGGTCTGAAGGGCAGAGGGACCAGTAGGTCCAGAATTTGTCTATGAAAAGTGATTTCTTATTGCTCGGCTTTTGTGATGTTGACCACTTTGTTGACCACTTTTGACAGCTTCAACCACTGCAGTGCACTCCAGCCTTCACAACTTTCCAGTCCTAATCTCTGTCTCTTACTGCAAGTGAACAAAACCTGACTTTAGAGTACAGAAAGCTGACAATCCAGGTTTGATGCCAATCGGTTACAAGAGCTCAGCAGGTCCTGTGGTTGTCATGGCAGCTGGTGGCATGGTAACAGGCACACCTGTTCAGGTTGACTACGGGGCCCTTGCCCTTGTCTTAATCCTGGTAATACCACTGGCAGATTACCGGCAAGCCTCAACCTCCATGTTTCATATTCCTCTCTTCCTGGGACAAAGCGCTAGCCTGCCT
>NC_139990.1:62668482-62693482 GCF_964263955.1 Coregonus lavaretus | reverse complement strand
ACACCTTTCACTCATATCAGAGGTGGAGGTATTTAGGTAAACATGTTTCTATGCAGTACAGTTTCTACACTGTAAATATGTCAGTGTGTGTTCCTGACAGAGGTACCAGTTCGTCACACAGTGGAGTGGGGCACGTAGTATGTAGTATCATATTGAGTCTCTAAAGTGTAACGCTATCTATTCTATCTATTCTATCTTTAAAGTTGAACGGATGGTGAACTAGTATTGGTATTCTTTTCTGTGCTCTTGCTTACATCAACACTTGTATTGGTGTTACAATCTGTTAGTTCTATAACTAGCACATGGAGATACTGTCAGGCTGCAGGTGTTTGGGATGTTCTCTGATTAGAGGGCTACATACAGTAGAGCAGAAATAACCAGAGATATCACTGTCTCTGACGGTCTGTGTCAGTGAGGGAGAGAGGGAAGACAGTATTGACTAAATCTCTCTTTCTCTGGCACACAGGCACGCTTATTCACTCTCACACACACATACGCATGCACACACACACACACACTCCTACCCCCCTCCCTGTGTGGCTCTCCAAACCCCGGCTCTCCTATCTGCCAATGCGCTGCTAGAGATATTGTTAGCATTCCATTTGCCATTTACATTTTCTCTGCTTGACATAATTGAGGAATGGATGCTCTTATGAAAATTAAACTTGCGGTCCTCCTGGGTTACTGTAACCCTGTTAAAATGTAATGAGATTCTTTATGCGTCTTCTTGTGATTTTTTATTAAATAGAATATCAGTATGACTAATTCCCCAGGCCTAAATGCAGACTGGGACACAGCATTATTGATAGGCTAGTGCATAAGTGGTCTCCCTTCCCCTGCCTCTAATGGTCTAATAATGCATTATACCAGTATCAGTGGGCCTGTGGCTTGCAGTGCTTATTGTCGTTATTGAAAACACCTGGGCCAACCATTCATCAAGGTTAAATCAAGAGGGCCCATCCGTTCATTAGGCTGTCAGTAAACATCTTTATTTAGTTTCGCCGTCGGATGCCGGCCTGTAGTCCCACGGCAAGGCACGAGCCCCAAGCAGTGGGTACGCACGAGCCACAGTCAGCCCGCCAAATGAGACTTTCTCCGGTTCGACCCTTGCCTGACGGTTAGCGTTGTCATTTTGGACGGATGATGAAGCGGAACGGATTATGTTTGCTTGCCATTCCCGGAACCAAGGCAATTTTACGATAGCTTTTCACCGCGCATATTTATCATACTGATGATTGTTTTGAGTCTAAGCAGAGAGAGAGCGCGAGACTGACAAACTTATTTTAGACAGGCTTCCAGAATTGTGGAGGTAGTTTTTCTGTACATGAAAATAAAGATAGATCAATCATTAGTGCCATAAAATCTTAGTTTTGATTGATTTGAATGTCATAGATTTAAAAAAAATCTTAATTCATTTAAAAATCATTTGGTTTGTTGTTATTGGCACAGGTAAGTGTTAGCCTACCAAAAATGCAAGGCCTACAAGTGCCCGACACAGTCCAATAAATAGAAATGTCCTTACACCACAAAGAGAATAAATGAGATTTCTGCTTCCATCTAACACAAATGTAATTTCTGTGGTTAGCGGTGACACTGACAATTAATCCAGAGTTAATTAGTACAAATTATGAGGACTTAAACTGAGGAGAAAAACAGTCAATACAAACATTCCTAAAGGAGCAAGGCCTTTCCTACATTTATCAAAAGGAAAACCAATCAGCCTCTTACTCTATAGTTCCGAGTTTAATCTGGAAAGTGTGTTTCAAATCGAAATAGTGCAGAGTTGACTGTTTAAAAAAGATATTGGGTAGTTGGAAAATGGATATCTAAAGTGCAAAATATAATTACATGAAATGAACTTAGTAGGGGCCCTTTAAAGGAATCTTGCTGATAAAAACTACTACTTTAGATACAAAATGTTCAATGCAGCTGTTCCTCACTTCATCACCTGTCCCCATGGAATTAAGAAATAGAACACTATATTATGTATCATTATTATTATTATTATTATTATTATTATTATTGTAGTATTTTAATAGGATCTCTAGGCCTGTCCCCTACACTATTAAAATCACAATAGGCTACCTCCAACAGCAGCTATTTTGTCGCCTCATCTTACACAATCTTTATTTCATTTGAGTCATATCCATCACAAGGGTCTGTACAACAGCATAAACATAACATGGAGTATGGAGTATAAAACACTATACAGTTTGTTTCATACCTGCCATACTGAACTCACCTTCCTTCTCTCCCAGCCTCAAATAAATAAACCACAAGGTGTGGTGTCACATCAATTGACACTTTAACTCCATCACTGACAGTGGGATTGCAATAAAATGCAATGACAAAACCGTCATTACATTTATATTGACACTATGAGTGTGTGGCAACTTAGCACACAACTCCATCCACCAATACACCAATTCCACTAGCAGTAGAAAATAACACTGAAACTGTCTCTGTCTCTGCAGCCCTGTAAAAGCACTGTAGAAAATATAAATAAATAGAAACACCTAAACACTGCTGTCACTTTCACCACTGTAATAATGACACTGAGAGCCAGGGAGTCAAGAGGAGATATGCAAGCGGACACAGACAAAGGGGCTGTGTTTCAGCTGTCACGCACGCACACACACACACACACACACACACACCGCTGGCACACTGGGAGGAGATAGCCACATGTGATTGGGAGGGCAGTGGCGTTGATGAATTGATGCGCTGGGCTGGGGTGTGCTTCCCTTGCCAGCCTGGGACACACAGCTTGGATTCATGGGAACTGGTAGTTCCACGGAACCATATTTCTCTCAGAGCCTGAGGGCAGGAGAGCGCTAGGACTGCACATGTCTGTCACTGGGCTGGGCCGGTCCCTGGGCCCTCAGACCAAAGACAAACAAACACACGCAGCTGGACCAGAGACTTCATCTACTCACTCTCTCACATACACACACACTCACACACATCTGTCTCTCCTTTCGCTACATTCCCACACTTATTCCCCTCTGGTTATCCAAACCTATACTCATTGTTGCAAAGACCTTTATACTGTTTCACAACATCTGTGCAACACAGCAGCACATCTTATTGTCTGTCTCTGTACAGCAGTTGCAACATTGGACTTTGAACTCTAGGGGGCGACCATAGGATATGCAGAGAGTAGAACGGCAGGGAAAACTCAAAGGTTGTAAGAGCAAGAAAAACCTCTTGTCACGTAGACCTCAAAAGGTCTGAACATATTTCAAGATGAGTGGATGTCCCACGCTATCGATGGCAATAGAAATGGATTTGTCTTGACAGTAGACCACTTTTGAGGTCTGAAAATGTCTAAAAATCATTGCTATTGGAATTAACTATCACTTTAGCACCCAGTCACCTCCGTATGGCTTTCGGCTATAGGTGACAATTACCAGATATATAACAAACACTCACATTTTGCTGTTAACACTTCTTTAATAGCTTCTTCAATTATTTGAGTGACAGGTATTGAAATTAAAGACATTAAACCTTAGTATTTACGAAGTATCTGCCAACATATTAGTGAGTGTTTAAAAACAGATAACTTAAATTAAGCGCTATTTAAGTGAAGTCCTTTGGCAACGAGGCCCACATTATTCTTAAATACAATAGCCAGCTCTCCTGGCACGGAGAGAGCCAAAGTTAACCACTCTCCACAGCGTTTGTCATCATCGCAGCAGCCTGAGAAGTTCTGAATGAGTAAAATGATTTGATCATGTTGAGGCTAATGACGAGAGGCATACTTAAATCCATCTCCACGTTTTTCTTGATTCTGCCCCTGATTCAGCGGCCTGTCAGCAGCTTGTTAAAGTTTTACTGCAGTATTTCAGAGCTCTGCTATGAGCTCCCGTCAGCCCAGTGCACAGTGAGAGAGAGGCCCTGTGGAGACATGACAAACAGCAGTTTTACTGTAAAACAGTTATACTGTGCATGATCCCTTTGTCTTAAGGCCTGCATTACACTATCATCGTAATGGCATAATATATAATAATAATAATAATAATAATAATAATAATAATAATAATAATACATCTCATTTGTAAAATGCTTTTCTCACACCCAAGGCGCTGAAGGTGACAGATAGTGTCAGCTTAGGACACTTTATATTGCCATTACACAAATCACTATTTAGAATAAATAGGTGTATAACCATAGCCAACCAGCTCTCTACTGTAAATTATGTTGTGTGTAACGATAGTTGTATAGTGGATTGACATCAGCTGTCATGACCACCACAACAACCTCTCTTTCCCTCTCTCTCTCCCCCTCTTTCTCCCTCTCCGGGCTGGTGTGGCTGGATGGCTGCTTGGCTGTTTCCGAAGGCCAGTCCATGTTTGTTTTCATTCGGCCTATTGTCAGGGACAATGCTCACTGGTTGATTGTATCCCCTGGCATCTCTAGTTTGTCAATGTCAGGGCGAGCCCCATAGTGCTGATTTGATTGCATCCGGCCGAGAGAGAGAGAGGTCTAACTATACTACCCTTTTCGGTTCCAAAAGTCACCAAAAGGCTATTTTAGGCTTAGGGGTTAAGTTTAGGGTTACAATTAGGGTTAGGTGTTAGTTTTATAGTTAGGGTTAGCTAGGGGTTAGGGAAAATAGGATTTGAAAGGTAATACATTCAAATCCTATTGGATAGTAAAACCAACGTGTGTGTGTGTGTGTGTGTGTGTGTGTGTGTGTGTGTGTGCCACTGTTTGTCAGGACAGACACCCTATATTTATTTATACTGAACAAAAACATAAACGGAACATGCAACAATTTCAAAGAATTTACTGACTTACTGTTCATATAAGGAATTCAGTCAATTAAAATAAATAAATTAGGCTCTAGTCTATGGATTTCACATGACTGCGCAGGGGTGCAGGCCCAGCCAATCAGAATGAGTTTTTCCCCACAAAAGGGTTTTATTACAGACAGAAATACTCCTCAGCACCAATCTTGAGACATCTGTAGCATGGTGTTGTATGACTAAACTGCCCATTTTAAAGTGGTTTCTTATTGTCCTCGGCACAAGGTGCAACTGTGTAATGATCATGCTGTTTAATCAGCTTCTTGATATGCCATACCTGTCAGGTGGATGGATTATCTTGGCAAAAGAGAAATGCTCACCAACAGGTGTGTAAACAAATTTGTGCACAACATTTGAGAGAAATACAGTGCATTCGGAAAGTAATCAGAACCCTATACTTTTTCCACATTTTGTTACGTTACAGCCTTATTCTAAAACGGATTAAGTTGGTTTTTTGCCTCATCAATATACACACAATACTGACAAAGCAAAAACAGGTTTTTAGCCATTTTTGCAAATGAATAAAACATTAAAAACTGAAATATCACATTTATGTGTAGTAAAGTATTCAGACCCTTTACTTAATACTTTGTTGAAGCACCTTTGGTAGCGATTACAGCTTTGAGTCTTCTTCGGTATGACGCTACAAGTTTGGCACACCTGTATTTGGGGAGTTTCTCCCATTCTTCTCTGCAGATCCTCCCAAGCTCAGTCAGGTTGGATGGGGAGCGTCACTGCACAGCTATTTTCAGGTCTCTCCAGAGATGTTCAATCGGGTTCAAGTCCGGGCTCGGGCTGGGCAACTCAAGGACATTCAGAGACTTGTCCCGAAGCCACTCCTACGTTGTCTTGGCTGTGTGCTTAGGGTTGTTGTCCTGTTGGAAGGTGAACCTTCACCTCAGTCTTAGGTCCTGAGCACTCTAGAGCAGGTTTTCATCAAGGATCTCTCTGTACATTGCTCTGTTCATCTTTCCCGTGATCCTGATTAGTCTCCCAGTCCCTGCCGCTGAAAAACATCCCCACAGCATGACGCTGCCACCACCATACTTCACCGTAGGGATGGTGCCAGGTTTCCTCCAGACATGACGCTTGGTATTCAGGCCAAAGAGTTCCATCTTGGTTTCATCAGACCAGAGAATCTTGTTTCTCATGGTCTGAGAGTCCTTTAGGTGCCTTTTGGCAAACTCTAAGTGGGCTGCCATGTGCCTTTTACTGAGGAGTGGCTTCCGTCTGGCCACTTTACCATAAAGGCCTGATTGGTGGAGTGCTGCAGAGATGGTTGTCCTGGAAGGTTCTCCCATCTTCACAGAGGAACTCCGGAGCTCATTCAGAGAGACCATCGGGTTCTTGGTCACCTCCCTGACCAAGGCCCTTCTCCCCGATTGCTCAGTTTGACCGGGCGGCCAGCTCTAGGAAGAGTCTTGGTGGTTCCAAACTTCTTCCATTTAAGAATGGTAGAGGCTACTGTGTTCTTGGGGACCTTCAATGCTGCAGAAATTTTTTGGTACCCTTCCCCAGATCTGTGCCTCGATACAATCCAGTCTTGGAGCTCTACGGACAATTCCTTCAACCTCATGGCTTGGTTTGGCTCTGAAGTGCACTGTCAACTGTGGGACCTTATATAGACAGGTGTGTGCGTCTCATAGCAAAGGGTCTGAATATTTATGTAAATAAGGTTGTCAATTTGTCATTATGGGGTGTTGTGTGTAGATTGATGAGGTACATTTCTAATTTAATCCATTTTAGAATAAGGCTGTAACGTAACAAAATGTGGAAAAAGACTGAATACTTTCCGAATGCACTGTAAGCTTTTTGTACTTTTGGAAAATTTCAGGGATTTTTTTTTTCAGCTCATGGAACATGGGACCAACACTTTACATGTTGCGTTTATATTTTTGTTGAGCGTACCTACACATAGATATACTGACGTACAGTTGTAAATTCTCAGAGCAATAAATTAATAGGCCCATATGGTCATATGGCAAAGTATGGTGTCTCGTGGGCTGACAGACTGTTTTGTGATGGGACTGAAAAATAACAATAACCTGTACACAAAGCTGATCAAATTCACCCTTATAATTGACATACTGAAAAGGCTCTACAAAATAGTGGCACTGCTGAAATAAGTGACCCGCCTTGTTTGACTGTCAATACAACAAAGAGCTGAGCATAGAGAGGAGTCCAGTTAGCCAGCTGGTGCTAAAACTGAGATCGCTAACACCCCAAAACATCACCCAGCCTCAGTGCATGACAATAACACACTGATCCAGTCAACCAAATTACTGTAAAGCAAAGCACAAAGACAATCTCATTACCTTTACAGGACACGCTGAAGCACAAAGTGAGATGAAATGTTAACTGGAAATCTGAACATAAAGAACCATCTGAAACAGAGACCACTGGGAGATCTGACATTATCTGACCTCCGTGCTACATCAGGACAGTTTATACACCAGGATACTCCCATTGCATGATGCAAAACAAAACATAAACAGGTCATTTATTGACAAGGGTTTCATACATAAACCATTGGTGTCTGTGATTTGCTTCTATGATGCCAGAGCAACGATAGAGTTGACATGATAAAACACAGCTTGTGGTTTGAGAAAGGGAGTGTATAAAAGTGTGTTTGTGTGTGTGTGTTTGTGTGTGTGTGTGTGTATGCGTGTGTGTATGTGTGTGTGCGTGTGTGTGTGTATGTGTGTGTTTGTGTGTGTGTATGTGTGTGTGTGTGTGTGTGTGTGTGTGTGTGTGTGTGTGTGTGTGTGTGTGTGTGTGTGTGTGTGTGTGTGTGTGTGTGTGAGCGCGTGTGTGTGTGGGGGGGACGTTTCACCGCTTGCAGAGAAACTCCATCGGTGAGGGGCCCCTAATCACATTACCCAAGAAAACTTTTACTTATGGCTAATGGAATTCATTTAAAATTGAACCGCTTGAGCATAAGTAGGTTTGCATTGATCCAGATATGTATAGAGCCAAAGTCAGTCTATCTATTCTGTGAGGGAATTAAAAGCGGGTAAACCTATAGAGCCAGACTGTATAGTCCTATGTTCAAAGATCAATAATGGCTGGACCACTCATGAGCTTTTTCCAGTGGCTGTGTGTGTGTGTGTCTGTGTGTGTGTGTGTGTGTGTGTGTGTGTGTGTGTGTGTGTGTGTGTGCGCACACACGCAAGCTCGTGGTTGTGTATATATGTGTGTTTGTCCAGAGTGTATATTTTGCCAGCAAATTCTTCAGTGTGGGAATTGGCCATCCCTGGGTCTTACCTGCATGTTGGGTGGCGGTCCTGGCCCTTGCAGGGCTCTTTGGGGTTTCGCTGGCCTGTTAACACCACACAAATAAGCCTGGCTGCCCCATGTTTATTTAGTCTGACACTATTGACATCCATCGTCTGAGCAGCCTTCTGACAGCCTGACCTTGGGAGGAGCAGAGCAGACGCTCCTGGATCTACTGCCACCAAACCAACCCAACGCTGCCCTGTATACCGCAGGAAGCATAAACTAAAGACTCACCTAGATATATATTGGAACTTAATGGAACTCGGGCTATCCATCAAGTAAGCATGTTTGATGAACATTGGGTAATGTTCGCTTGAGGTTCTCCTTAGATTATGTTGTAGTAAATGTTGCAGAACTATTTTGAAAGCAGGCAAGAATGTTGCCCAAAACGTTGGTAGATTTGCACAAAAAATATTACTCAATATTATTACTCAATATGAGGGTATGAGCAATTATGTGCAGAGAACATTTGAAGCCATTTGGAGAAAACATTTTTGCAGGATTGGTAGGATCCAGCAAATTATTTCCTAAAATGTTTATTGGAAAGTTAATGACTGACGTGAAATACAGGACTAACAGGAGATATTATTAATGTGGTTATTAAACCAGGTTGAATGATTTGGCTTGATTGAACAGACCCAACAGATCATTCATATTCACTTCTCCCTCTCTGCTGCATACAGTACATTGCTCCAAAAACTGCGACAAAGTGCTAAATGACCTCACACACCAGCAGCACCGCCACAAACTCGATAGTGACCTCATTGATGAGCTACACATCCTCTCTCAAACACACAAACACACACACACCAGTGTGGGAGAGGTCAGTGCGACCCCCATCATCATCATCACACTGGGTAAAACCAGCAATGGCAGAGTAACACAATGACATTGGCCATGAGCAGCATGAGGCCAATCTGATGACTAAGAACTCCAAATATGAGATTAGTCTCCCGACTCCCCTCTCCTAAGTGCCACTCGGCACAAATGGGGTCCTAAGAAGATAATATCCTTACAATTGCTTTTATAGGGATTGAGTTATTCGATTACAAGCCCCATGAGTGAAATGTAGCTCTACCTTTACCGCTGCTGGACATGAAGAGCTAAGCCATTTTCGCAACCTTTCGGAATTGAGCGGGAACACCAGGAATGTCAGGGGATGAGTGTGTGTGCGGGAAGAGGAGCCATCTGGAGCTGGCAGAAAACATGGCCGATGAAGACAGTGATATCAGAGAAATAACACACTGCGTATGCAGGCTAGCTCTGATGACGGCCGTGAGGCAGAAGCGTTTGCAAAAAATAACAAGTGATACCTCGCAAGTTCAGTGTGCAGGAGCTTATTTTCTTTGAATTGTAAATTGTTAGTGAAATTGTTAGCACATAGTAGCTGGTACAGCACACATGGACATTACAATCTGAGTTAAATGGCAGCGCTACAATGTGTTTCTGACAATAAGCAATATCTTCATTGGTACGTTCATAGACTAAATAGGTCTATAATCAGTGATATGTTTTCCACTATTGATAGTACCCAGTACACACCTCTAGTCTCTCTCTCATTAGCCCTATGTAGCCTACTCTACCCTCCAGCCCAGGGGTGCCCAAACTTTTGGCCTTGGTGGGCCAAAATATAATCTGAGTGGTGGGCCACGGGGCGAACAAATAGACATTATCTATTTAGAAATAGAAAAGGTAAACAATAGCTTTTTAGGGTCTTTAAACAATAGCTTTTTAGTAAGCAATAATAAAATCACACTTTAAACAGTAGTCAAATTGTAGCCATATAACTTGACACCTAACAACACATTCTGATTACCACAATAAAACAAAAAAATTTAACCGTTGTGCCACAGAAACTGCCTTTTGGGGGGCCCTAAGCGAGATTTGAGAGATGAATGAGTGACTGTTAGTGACTGACATAACAAGTAGAAAACTAATGATGCACTACCAAAATTCGAAATTGCACATTGTGTACTCTACTATTCTAACACTCAACAGTAAGTTGAGACCCTGACTGAGTTAAAAAAAGGTGGACCAAGTTTGGCCCGCATGCCCCAGTTTGGGTGGCCCTGCTCTAGCTTCTAGTCTCGCTGCAGTGCCCCCTGAATACATGCAACTCTTTACTCTCTTGACCCACCAACAGTGTTCATCTTGCGATCCCCATCCACCAATGGGGACGTACTATACTACCTACTAGGAGAATATGTTACTCTAGTCTATCCTCTGTTCTTTGGCAACATCAAGTCCCATGATGGGAGAGCTGTTGAAAGTCCCAACTCGCCCACCAACCCTCCCCACCTCACAACTCTTGCCCCCTCCCCAGCCCACTAACTCTCTAAGATAATCCTGTTTGTCCTCGTTTACCAGGATTGAAGTGGAGAGGCTGCTCTGGATTCCTCCTCCCTCCCCATTTAAAAACATTACTGGACAATATATATGTGCCCTTATCCAGGACAACTTCTATTGCTTACAAATTACAGGCTCTGTAACCCACTTATGCAGCAAGGCTTTAATGTTCTTCTGGAAATCTAAAGGGTTTCAGGGGACAGCATTTCAGCCAAGGGCAAACCACAGACCAGCCACCATCAGGCCTCTAAGAGAGACTGTTAACTGAGTAGGGCAAGTAGATACATACGCCCTTTACTGTATCTATGGATATAAATGTCATATGACCAGGGTCTGGCTTTTTTCCTGACCATGTGACCTGACCAGGAACATTTCTGGGCTCGAGTTTTAACTAGGGTCCCCCAGAAATTCTGATCAGGTCACATGGTTCGGAAAAACTCCTGGCCCTATATGAAGTATTTCATACATTAGCTTAATATGTTGCTATGTTTTTATGCACAGGTGGATCTCTAACATCCGTTGATATGATATCGACAATATATGATGATACTGTAACGCGCCATTTTGATTGTTCGGAAAGTGGATGGAACGTGAAGTATAGGAAAGTTAAGACCAGACAGAGGCAGCATGCAGGAGCGATGGAAAACGTGTCTTTATTCTCAAGAGCAACCACCATCTCAATCAGTTCAAGTGACAGGGGAATTTTCAGACGAAGGTCAGGCATTACCAATCAATGAAGAACATCGAATTCTCATCCTTACCTTACACTGTGAGAGATCAGCCTCTTACACTCTTACATCAATATTGTCTGATCGTGGATAATTTTGTCTCAGCTCCCTGAGAAAGCAACAGATAAAGTCAGAATGCCCATCACAATTAACGATCAATCAGCCACAAGCCAAAACCTTGTCCCACCACCAGAGGGGTGACACAGCAGGACGTGCCTGTAGATAATGTCCCCTAGGTACTGTCATTAAGCCTTGCAGCAGTGCTAGGGGACCGCGGATTGGCCTAATGGAGCTCCTATTGAACCACATTGGGAGTTAACACCTCCCCATTCTGGGGAGGGGGTGGGTGCATGTTCCAGTCTTAATATGACTAGCCCCGTGCGCCCATAATCCCTTTAGCCTCTCATCCATGGCTGTCATGCTGGAAATGTTTGGTTTTGGTCAAGACCAGAGTGCAGATGTACTGGTAATGTATGGAGATATGTTAGGATTGGTGTGAGGGCAGATGCAGATATTTTAGCAACCCTGTAACATAGTCATGTAAATGTTAAATGATAAACTGCTCTTTCTCATTAGAATCACCAATAAGACAACAGCCACTAAACAAATACACAGCTGACTGGATCATTCCTGTTACTACCAGAGAGCATGACCACACATGGTGATTGACTGTCTCTACAGCCCTCTCCAGGAACACAGCATCCGCCCCTAGCTACTAACTCACCCTGCTGCTGTCCCACTGCACAATACCTGGATGCCCCACTGTTTGGACAGAAAACAACCCAGCAGTAAAGGCTAGTAGTAGGAGGCTTGGCCATGGTGGGTGTCCTAAATAGTCTATATTTAGCTGACTTGGGCCCGGCTGGCTGGAGAAGGACGTAGTGGGAATGTTTCAGAAGAATGCCCCAGACCACACCACCACCATGGCTGTCCTGTACTAAACAGGAAGGACCTGCGGAAATTAGTCTGTCAGGAAGCCACTAGGGTGTGTGTGTGTTCGCGCGTGTGTGCGGTTGGCATGCGTGTGTGCGTTTGGGTGTGTGTGTATCCCACCTCTACCGCATCCTTTCAGGCCATGGTTCACATGGTTATTAATATGAGGGGTTAAAGGAGCAGTGGGGGCACAGTGAATTATGACGCTACAGTAAGTGCATAGCACAGGAGGTTGGTGGCACCTTAATTGACGAGGACGGCTCGTGGTAATGACTGGAGCGGAATGGGTGGAATGGTATGGAAAACATGGTTTCCATGTGTTTATGCCATTGCATTAGCTCTGCTCCGGCCATTATTATGAACCGTCCTCCCCTCAGCAGCCTCTACTGGTGCAGAGGTGTAGAGATCTCAGGACACAGAGTCTATGAGATTGCTAGAGCATTGATCGCAGTCCCTACAAGTGGGGATTAGGCTAAGCTAGCTTTCAGTCATTTACAGCTTATCAACCAGGGCCCATTTATGCCAGCTACTTTAGAACACTTTATATAAAGAGGTCAGTTCTGGGGAATTTCTATTTTCTCTCACACACACATTTCTCACCATTTTCAATAATGCAATATTTGTTTCATCAACCAAAACATTGCACCTCCATCCGAACTATCAGAACCACCCTTGCATTAACCACCCTAAAGGTACGGCCCACCCCTTTAATGACCCCCACACCAAAACCTCCCCTTTAAATCAGCCTCTTCACTTAGATCCCAGCGCCTGCGTCCCTTTAAGAGCGCTGAGCTCTCCTCGCCTCCCCAATTAGGGCTCTAATTTGGCTAATGTAGCATTAATGGAGAAAGAGGCTGCTGAAGCCCAGAGCTCAGCACAATTCTGCCCCAATAGGACACACACAGACAGATTAGATTTCACTAACAATAGCATCAGGAGGTGCCTCTCAAGGGACCAACGTCCTACCCTCTACACACACACATACACCCGTATATACACACATACATACACACATATATATATATATATACACACACACACACATATACATACATATATACACTGATACACAGAGTCTCCAAAAAACATTAGGAACACCTGCTCTTTCCATGACATAGACTGACCAGATGAATCCAGGTGAAAGCTATGATCCCTTATTGATGTCACTTCAATCAGTGTAGATGAAGGGGAGGAGACAGGTTAAAGAAGGATTTTTAAGCCTTGAGACAATTGAGACATGGATTGTGTATGTGTGCCATTCAGAGGGTGAATGGGCAAGACAAAATATTTAAGTGCCTTTGAACGGGGTATGGTAGTAGGTGCCAGGCGCACCGGTTTGAGTGTGTCAAGAACTGCAACAATGCTGGGTTTTTCACGCTCAACAGTTTCCTGTGTGTATCAAGAACAGTCCTCCACCAAAAGGACATCTAGCCAACTTGACACAACTGTGGGAAGCGTTGGAGTCAACATGGGCCAACATCCCTGTGGAAGGCCTTGTAGAGTCCATGCCCCGACGAACTGATGCTGTTCTGAAGGCAAAAGGGGGTGCAACGCAATATTAGGAAGGTGTTCCTAATGTTTTGTACACTCAGTGTATATACACACGGGCATGCAAAAACACACACATACACACAGGGTTGGGTAGGTTACTTTCTACAGTTACTAGTTACCTGTCCAAAATTGTAATCAGTAACGTAACTTTTGGATTATCCAAACTCAGATTACTTTCAATTACTTTTGAATTGCTTTCCCCTTAAGAGGCATTAAAGGAAGACAAAAAGGATCCATCAAACACATTTTGGTGTGTCATCATAGTGGTCTCTGACTTGTGGTCAGACTCGCTCAGGTGGAACAAACTTAAACTTGCGCCCTTTTTTCAATGCTGAATTGAATGTCATTGAGAAAACAGAACATGTACATGTAATCAGTTACTCCCCAACCCTGCACACACACACACACACACAGGGCCGGCTCTAGCCTTTAGGGGGCCCTAAGCAAGATTTGGTTGGGGGCCCCCCACCTTGCGGAGAGAAACATTTTTGTTTGAAAGTTAATTTCCTGCAATTCTACACATTTTGCCATGGGGCCTAAAGAAAATGTTGCAGTTTTAAAGGCCCAGTGCAGTCAAAAACTGTTAATTTCAGCCTGTTTCGGTGAGTTTTGGCCTTCCATGGTGAGATCACCATGTGATAAATTAGTTAATAGACCAATAAGAAAGAGAGTTCCAAACAATAACAGCAAAATGTCAGTTTTCCACTCCCACACACAACCCACTTGCTATGGAGAAACATAGTTTGGGTCTCAGCTTGTCTTTCAGTACCTCCACCAGAACAGTCAGTATGGATAACCTAGTACAGAGGTTGACAGTGGTGGGAGTTAATGAGGTAACCAGGTGTGACACCTGAAAGGAAAACAAGGTAAAACCAAACTAACAATAAATGCTCCAAGGACTTTAGGATTATTGATGTTTTCGCCCGACAACCTACCACTTGCTTTCTTTGAGGAGCACCTCCATCCTTTCACACACATGCAAAAACAAACACACATACACCCGTCCAAACACACACTTACACAACAGGCTCAAAGAAAACATGTGGCCGGCATGGGAACATGGTCCTGCTGAGTAGAGGATCAACATGGCGCCACCTCCCCTCTCCTTATCACACATGCACAGGCACACACCCACGCATACCGTTTCTTCTGCTGAAAACATTTTTTGAAATATGTTTTATGCTGGATCAATATGTTTCTAGACCATTACTGTAGATTATAGTAATGTTGTGATAAGGTTGCAGTAGTGTTGTGATGGAGTTTCCAAGACATGACAACACTGGCGATTGTGTGACCTTTCAAGTTAACCGCTGCCACTTTACTCCCCTCCACACACATACACACGTGTGCACATTTGCCCCCCCAGCTGCAGATAATGACGTTACTTCAGCCTTCAGCTTCTCGATAAGAGAACCCCAAAAAAGGCGGACGGGTGCCTGGAAATCACGAATGGCGAGCTGCGAGAGAGGAGGAAAGGAGAAAAGAGAGGGGGAGGGCAGACAAGTTGAAAGAAGAAAAAACAAGTGGAAACCCAGAGAAGTGCAGCAGTCAGTCTAATCTCCAGTCTGGCTCCACAAACAGTTGGGCCCTGGTCTAGCAGCGGCAGAACGAGCAGCCCAGATCCAGCTCCATGGTGGGGCGGCCAGGGCCCAAGTCTGACACCGTGCCGCGCCGTCAACACAGAACAATCCCAGATTACAACTGGCCCCGTCTGATGATGTCATCAGCAGCTCTCCCAGTGGACTGGAGTGAGAGAGAAAAATAAAAAGAGAGAGAGCGAGAGAGAGAGAGAGAGAGAGAGAGAGAGAGAGAGAGAGAGAGAGAGAGAGAGAGAGAGAGAGAGAGAGAGAGAGAGAGAGAGAGAGAGAGAGAGAGAGAGAGTAATGTAGCACTTTGTATGCTAATACATCTTCTTTAAATGTTATTTTGGGAAGGAGAATTGGAGAGAATGGCAGTTTAAAACCCAGACTGGTAAGACTCATTTGTAAATTATATGTAAATATGTGGACATTGTGTATAATTGAATGTATGGCACAGAGTGCCCATGTCACTTGTTTTGCCTTGCAGCCATTTGCCTACCAATAGAGCTTACCAGCTTGTAGTCCTAAATCCCGGAAATGAGTTACCTCTGGTTCATTCAGCCATTCCTCTGGGAAGAAATTGTGGGGAAAGAATTGGGTTTTGGGATAAATACAGAAAATACACAGGCTTAGTAGATCTTATACATTTTGGTTTATGAGGTAATATCAGTCAGTTAACATGACCTTTATGAATAAAATTATATAAATGCTTCAAAATTCACAAAAGTGACGTTAGCTGATTAAGATTATCTCATAGAACAAAACGTATAAAATCTCCTAAGCCTGTGTTTACCACAGACCTTAATTTCGGCGTTTATCTTTTAAACTCTCCAAAAACTCCATTCATTTTCTCATAGCCTTTGTCCAGCGAACCATGGCGGAGTTAGTGACTACAAAAAGTTGCCATAAATATTCCTCTCTATAGAGGACCACAATGGAAACAAGTCTTTCGACTTTTTGTGTATATAATCCTTGGCAATTTTGGTACATGTATTTGTTGCCTGGTGTGGCTTCTTTATGTATTTTCAATTGTTAAATAAAATAAAATGAAATATCCCTGAGATTGAGTAATGTTGGAGTAAATTCTGGTTCATGATTCTTAGACACAATGATTGAATTCCGGCTAGTGATATTCCTCACAAAATAATAAATAGCTATAGGCCTTGGGTAATCGTTGGTGGTATGCTCTTGCAAATGTCTATTACTTTGAGTCCTTTTTCAGATATTCTAGATTATCTGAGGCTGACAGGATGTCAATCACGCACACTTCCTGTCTGGCAGTAGAGAGAATATATTGTTGATGACTTTCTCAAACTTCAGGTCTAGTCTAGATGGATGAGAAATTAAGAATTTCAGTACAAAAGCTCCGGAGTGTGAACTGGCAACAGCTCACGACATGCTGTTGACACAGAGCACTTTCCTTTCCTAACGAAAACAGCAATGGCAAACACAACAACCGCTTACTCTTAAAATCCCCTAACAACAACATACGTAACTTCACACACTTTCGCTCATTTACGCCACGGGAAGGAGAATGCTGCTTCCCATAGAGAACTGCTTTCCTCTTGTCACTTTTGCTGAATGAACGTACAGTACATGTAGATATAACTTCTATTAATGGAGTCCACCAGCCATCTTCTTCCACCAACCATCTGCGGTTAGTCTGGTTCACCAGCTAGCTATGAGCCTGGGTGGAATTCAGGCTAGGGAATAGAGTTTATTCCATTCCTGAAGTGTTTGAAATATCAACTTGTCTGGCGAACAACTGTCATCATGCCTCAGACAAGTCAACATCACCACTGCACTCAACACCAACACCAACCATCAATACCTCCACAGTTCCCTCGTGTCAGAACGCATCTGTAGAAAACCTCAGAGTGCCAACTTGCCAACTTACCTTTGATCGCTCCCAAAATGCCTTGGTGTGCCTAACCTATCAATGGAGAGAATGTGTCTGCCGGGTGTTAACAGATGAGGTAGTTATGAATGGAGTTGCTGTAGTGGGGTTGCTGCCTTGTGGTGCACCGCTCACGTCAAAGACATCCAAACGAAGCCTAAATATGGGCGCCACTGTAGACATTAACACATCACTTTAGCTTTTGTTTCAGTGGATTTAAACAGAGAAGAAAAAGAGGTATGTAGAAGTAAGTACCTTAGTTGATGGTGTAACTGCAGTTTCAGCCCCAGGGGGAGACAGAGTGGAGGCTCATCCACAGTGAAAGCCACACAGTAGGAGTTAAGCCGGGCTGAAGATAGCCTGTCATATTCTCCAGGATGCACCTGTGGGGATTGGCCTGGCGCTCTCCAAGCCTGCTGGGTACTGAGGGGGAGATTTGGAGGGATTTGGGTGAGAATGGGAACCCACTTAGCACCTTTAAACGATAGAGGCCTGAATGAAACGGTAGGCTTCAGTGAGCCCTGAGTGATAGGACTGATGTTACAGCCAGATAGATCAAGATTGACTTCGAAATTGGATGTCTGTCCACGTCCTAAGAACATGAGGACATTCCTTCGAAACCATCAAGTAGGCTCCATCAAGTAGGCTTGTGTTTTGCTAGGGTGTTGTGGATAGGGGTGGCAGATGGGTGTAATCCCATGACTGATTCGAAGGTTGATTGTTCAATCACAGTGGCAGACACTCACTTTAAATCCTATCACAAACCTTAACCCTTAACTTAACCATTTGGAATGAATGCCTAAACTTAATGATTTAACCCTGTCCAAAATCTTAACCCTTAACCTTAACTTCGAAATTTGACCTTTGGAGTAACTTCGAAATTTGACCTTTGGAGAAAAGTGCAAAACATCTATTACTACAGTGAGACTGTGAGAGCTTATTGGATGTTAATGTCAGAGTTACATACAAGTTTAAAGGACTAGACCACACACAAACAGCTGTGCAGAAGAACAGGACACACACACAAACACAAACACCTGTGGGTGTAGGATACAGCACTTCCTTACCTAACAAAATACAACACTCAAGAAACAGGGCAGCCATCCAGTGTTCCTCATCTGCCTGCGTGTGTGCGTGCGTGCGTGCGTGCGTGCATTGGACGTGAGGATCTAATCAACTTTAGCCCCTGTCTGCGCGATAGTCATCATCTCATCAGAGAGAGAGGGAGGTGTGTAATGTGATCGGGGGGCTTTCCCCTGTTCATTACAGACCACTGTGGCTAATTAGCATTAGCATAGAGGTTATCAACCTCTTTCATCTGATTAAAACACACAGGGAGAAAACACTAATGGGACAGGTGTGCAAATTCACACACACACACACACACACACACACACACACACACACACACACACACACACACACACACACACACACACATACACACGCACACTCTCTCTCTCAAGTTGAGGATGGTTTTACTTTGTGCACTACATTGCATAGAAGAATACTCTGCTACTTGTTTATCTGTTGTCTGGTATCAACATAATGTCATCTCTACATGACTGTAAGTCATTTGTACAGAGTTTATGTCTGCAAAATTATGTACAAATTGACATTGAATTATAACTAAGAGCAGCATGTTTCCATGGTAACAGAGGGATGATCCTTAGAGATGGTCTGGCAGATACTGAAAGGACTCCATAAACACTACACACCATACACACACACAAACACACACACACACACACACACACACACACACAAACACACACTAAAGCTATATCCACATAGGCCCAAGCACTGCTAGTTACAGTTAGTTATCTCCCAAGTCCGGAGAGTACCTATGCGGGCAGCACACAGGTAACCCAGTCTATCAGCTGAGTCTGGCAATCAGCGAGTAGTTATGGATGGGGTCAGCAGTGGAGCCAAGGCACATTCCAAAACCAAGCCACAGATCACTTTACCTTCTCATTCTGCTTGACAACCCATCTACTTCATAGGAAATATATGTCACATGTAACCATTCCCATAAACACACACAAGCACACACACACACACACACCTACATACTATATGTACACTTACATACAAATGTGTAAGTTACATTCAAATGTGTAAGTTACATACAAATGCACACACACACGCACAAACACGCACGCGCACACACACAGGAAACACACACAGACAGATTTATGACCCCTCTCTAAGTGGAACAGGCCTTTGAAAAAATTCTGACTTGTTCACCCTGTAAATGCTTATAGGATTTGGTCAGGAAGCAGGAGAAAAATAAATGTTTACTAGCTCAATTTTTCAAATATGATAAGAATGAGGAAGAATGAGGAAGGGAGAAAGCAGAGTTGGAAGGATGCTGAATCAGCTGATGCATATGGAAAATGGAAAGTTGGTTTATATACCGTTGGGTAATTGGCCTGATAGTTCTAAGAAAATGCCTCAGGAACTTACTGGTGTGTTTGACTCTTACACTAACAGCAATGATTGATAACTGGAACATGAGTTCATCTTTATCATGACTATACTCTTCCACTTGGTTGGAATGCAAGGGTGTATCAATGTGCTGGGCACAGTATTCTTGATTGTATCAACACTCTATATAGTGTCCCACATTAAATAGTGCCTATACAGTGGGGGAAAAAAGTATTTAGTCAGCCACCAATTGTGCAAGTTCTCCCACTTAAAAAGATGAGAGAGGCCTGTAATTTTCATCATAGGTACACGTCAACTATGACAGACAAATTGAGGAAAAAAAATCCAGAAAATCACATTGTAGGATTTTTAATGAATTTATTTGCAAATTATGGTGGAAAATAAGTATTTGGTCAATAACAAAAGTTTCTCAAGACCCAGCCATGTTTCATCTTCAATGCCCTTGCTGATGGAAGGAGGTTTTCATTCAAAATCTCACGATACATGGCCCCATTCATTCTTTCCTTTACACGGATCAGTCGTCCTGGTCCCTTTGCAGAAAAACAGCCCCAAAGCATGATGTTTCCACCCCCATGCTTCACAGTAGGTATGGTGTTCTTTGAATGCAACTCAGCATTCTTTGTACTCCAAACACGACAAGTTTAGTTTTTACCAAAAGGTTATATTTTGGTTTCATCTGACCATATGACATTCTCCCAATCCTCTTCTGGATCATCCAAATGCACTCTAGCAAACTTCAGACGGGCCTGGACATGTACTGGCTTAAGCAGGGGGACACGTCTGGCACTGCAGGATTTGAGTCCCTGGCGGCGTAGTGTGTTACTGATGGTAGGCTTTGTTACTTTGGTCCCAGCTCTCTGCAGGTCATTCACTAGGTCCCCCCGTGAGGTTCTGGGATTTTTGCTCACCGTTCTTGTGATCATTTTGACCCCACGGGGTGAGATCTTGCGTGGAGCCCCAGATCGAGGGAGATTATCAGTGGTCTTGTATGTCTTCCATTTCCTAATAATTGCTCCCACAGTTGATTTCTTCAAACCAAGCTGCTTACCTATTGCAGATTCAGTCTTCCCAGCCTGGTGCAGGTCTACAATTTTGTTTCTGATGTCCTTTGATAGCTCTTTGGTCCTGGCCATAGTGGAGTTTGGAGTGTGACTGTTTGAGGTTGTGGACAGGTGTCTTTTATACTGATAACAAGTTCAAACAGGTGCCATTAATACAGGTAACGAGTGGAGGACAGAGGAGCCTCTTAAAGAAGAAGTTACAGGTCTGTGAGAGCCAGAAATCTTGCTTGTTTGTAGGTGACCAAATACTTATTTTCCACCATAATTTGCAAATAAATTCATTAAAAATCCTACAATGTGATTTTCTGGAGAAAAAAATTCTCAATTTGTCTGTCATAGTTGACGTGTACCTATGATGAAAATTACAGGCCTCTCTCATCTTTTTAAGTGAGAGAACTTGCACAATTGGTGGCTGACTAAATACTTTATTTTCCCCACTGTAAGTGAAACATTAAAATTGCATCATATAATCACGTACCCCACACTTTCAAACCCTCATAGCATTAGTCCTAACCTTAACCCAAACCTAACCTTACCCAACACCAAACAAGAATCCAGTCTAAACAAGACCTCTTTGACCTACAAGCAGGGCCGGCACTAGCCCTAGGCAAGATTTGGTTGGGGGGGTCTCCCACCTCACGGCAAAACACTTCAGAGGTTCCCGTCTTGACGGTGGTGAGAGAAATGTACGTTTTAAAGTACATTTCCTGCAATTCTACACATTTTGCAGTTTTAAAGGCCCAGTGCAATGAAAAACAGGATTTTCATATGTTTTATATGTTGTATATTTCCACACTATGAGGTTGGAATAATACTGTGAAATTGTGAACATGAAGATAATGCCCTTTTAGCATAAGAGCTGTTTGAAAGCCCCTGAAATTTCTGCCTGTTTTGGTGGGATGGAGTTTTGGCCTGCCTGGTGACATCACCAGGCGGTAAATTGGTTAATAGACCAATAAGAAAGAGTTACAAACCTCTCTGCCAATAACCACTCATTTTCAATCAGACCACTCCCAGACAGTCCTAGAAAAATTATTGCTTGAGAAATTGTTGTTGTTAAGAAGCTATTTTTGTTTCTTTTTGACCATTTTAATTTTGCTATGGGGCAGAGAGAGAAAATATTGCAGTTACAGCTAATTTCCTGCAATTCTACAATTTTTGCCATGGGGTGGAGAGAATTGTTTGCAGTTTTAAAGCTAATTTCATGCAATTCTACACATTTAGCTTCCATGGCTAATTGAGTGACTGTCAGTGACTGACATAATAGGAAAACGTCTGATGCACAACCACATTATGAAATTGCACCTGGTTTACTCTATTATTCTTACTCTCAATAGTAAGATGAGACCCCGACTGGGTTCCTAAGCGACCGCTTATGTCGCTTATACCTGGAACCGGCCCTGCCTACAAGTTCCACTTTAAGACTGAAGTGTTTTACAAAAACAGAGACCAATGATGATTAGTCTAAACCCTGTAGTAAGATTTGAATTGGCCTTTGAAGAACTATTTCAACCCAACAGGTACAAACCTGTGTCAGTACAAATGCCGTCACTCAAACAACATGCCTGTCAGATCCAAACCTGATCCTCACTAGTTTGAATATCAACACATACGATTTATG
The DNA here is from genome assembly GCF_964263955.1 of Coregonus lavaretus. Lineage (NCBI taxonomy): Eukaryota > Metazoa > Chordata > Actinopteri > Salmoniformes > Salmonidae > Coregonus > Coregonus lavaretus. Next base: position 62,671,233 of record NC_139990.1, on the reverse strand, counting down.
ATGTTCAAACACAAACATGGACACTGCAGTAATAACACATGTATAAGCAGTACATAACACCTTAATTGATAGTGGCTAGATTTAATTCAACAACTTCATATTGATGTTGGGTATAATATGAAAAAACAACATTTGGTGGTCCACAGAAGCATGTATTAATATTTAATTTAACACAGAGGGAAGATATTTATAAGGATGCACACACACTCTGTGGGAAGTGTTTCTGTGGGAGGACACACACGTCATGGGGCTTACAAACAGACTGTAAAGCAGAGAGGTGGATACACACTCGGCGTCGAACACACTCTGTCTTCCTAACTCCCTCACGCTGGCCCGGAGGGGTGCGTTCCACCCTCTGGTACAGCAGACGTGTTTACACCCCCCCAAAGCCTCAGCGTATTTATTACCAGCGCACAAATCCCAGGTACTTACACACAGAAACACACACACACACACTTTCATGCACATACACGTACATGTAAACACACACACCCACACTCATGCACATACACACACATACATGTAAACACACACACACACACACGTAGACACACCTATAGACACAGACAAACATTCTCAGTGAGTGTGTGAATTCTCACTTATACACACCGACAGACAGACACAGCAACACACTCACACTACTCCCAGGTACTTAGCGCATCAGAGAAACAGAACAGATCTGCCACTCAGCACGCCCGCTAATCCTCAGGCATCCAGCTCTGGGATCGTGTGAGAGGGTCTGGATCTGGGGGGTGGAGATGGAGAGCATCCATAGCAGGCTGCGCTGACAGGCAGGACTCTGTGCAGAAGGATAGGTCAGCGGGCCGGCTGACCTCTCTTTGGAGGAGCCCAAACAGACACGAGGGCCCTGCCACTAATGCAGCCATCCTTCTCCAGTCCTTCCCTCTAGTCCCGCTCAGCACGGCCGACTGACTGACGGTGAGGCGCGAAAGTTCACTGGGGTCAACTGACTGATCTTCACTTAAAATAACACTTCAGGGTTTAACCTTAAATCTGAGTGTGTGTGTGTGTTTATGTGTGTGTGTGTGTGTGTGTGTGTGTGTGTGTGTGTGTGTGTGAGAGAGAGAGAGAGAGAGAGAGAGAGAGAGAGAGAGAGAGAGAGAGAGAGAGAGAGAGAGAGAGAGAGAGAGAGAGAGAGAGAGAGAGAGAGAGAGAGAGAGAGAGAGAGAGAGAGAGAGAGAGAGAGAGAGAGAGAGAGAGAGAGAGAGAGAGAGAGAGAGAGAGAGAGAGAGAGAGAGAGAGAGAGAAGAGAGAGAGAGAGAGAGAGAGAGAGAGAGAGAGAGAGAGAGAGAGAGAGAGAGAGAGAGAGAGAGAGAGAGAGAGAGAGAGAGAGAGAGAGAGAGAGAGAGAGAGAGAGAGAGAGAGAGAGAAAGAAAGAAAGAGAAAGAGAGAGAGAGAGCGAGAGGTATGTGGTATGTATCCCAGGTATGTGAACAATAAAAGGGGAGGAAAGAAAGTAAAAGTACTAAAAAGCGTGGGAAAGTAAAGAGTGTGTGGGAAGGATGATAAGGAGAGAGAGGAAGAAGCCCCTAGCCCTTCCTGTCTGTAGATCTGATGTGATTGGATAGGTGAGGGCAAACAAATCCATCCAACCTATCAGGAGGCATGGTGAAGCAAGTACCATATTTATACAGTGGGGAAAAAAAGTATTTAGTCAGCCACCAATTGTGCAAGTTCTCCCACTTAAAAAGATGAGAGAGGCCTGTAATTTTCATCATAGGTACACGTCAACTATGACAGACAAAATGAGAAAAAAAATCCAGAAAATCACATTGTAGAATTTTTAATGAATTTATTTGCAAATTATGGTGGAAAATAAGTATTTGGTCAATAACAAAAGTTTCTCAATACTTTGTTATATACCCTTTGTTGGCAATGACACAGGTCAAATGTTTTCTGTAAGTCTTCACAAGGTTTTCACACACTGTTGCTGGTATTTTGGCCCATTCCTCCATGCAGATCTCCTCTAGAGCAGTGATGTTTTGGGGCTGTCGCTGGGCAACACAGACTTTCAACTCCCTCCAAAGATTTTCTATGGGGTTGAGATCTGGAGACTGGCTAGGCCACTCCAGGACCTTGAAATGCTTCTTACGAAGCCACTCCTTCGTTGCCCGGGCGGTGTGTTTGGGATCATTGTCATGCTGAAAGACCCAGCCACGTTTCATCTTCAATGCCCTTGCTGATGGAAGGAGGTTTTCACTCAAAATCTCACGATACATGGCCCCATTCATTCTTTCCTTTACACGGATCAGTCGTCCTGGTCCCTTTGCAGAAAAACAGCTCCAAAGCATGATGTTTCCACCCCCATGCTTCACAGTAGGTATGGTGTTCTTTGGATGCAACTCAGCATTCTTTGTCCTCCAAACACGACGAGTTGAGTTTTTACCAAAAAGTTATATTTTGGTTTCATCTGACCATATGACATTCTCCCAATCCTCTTCTGGATCATCCAAATGCACTCTAGCAAACTTCAGACGGGCCTGGACATGTACTGGCTTAAGCAGGGGGACACGTCTGGCACTGCAGGATTTGAGTCCCTGGTGGCCTAGTGTGTTACTGATGGTAGGCTTTGTTACTTTGGTCCCAGCTCTCTGCAGGTCATTCACTAGGTCCCCCCGTGAGGTTCTGGGATTTTTGCTCACCGTTCTTGTGATCATTTTGACCCCACGGGGTGAGATCTTGCGTGGAGCCCCAGATCGAGGGAGATTATCAGTGGTCTTGTATGTCTTC
>NC_139990.1:62530982-62663482 GCF_964263955.1 Coregonus lavaretus | reverse complement strand
AAACACACACATCAGCGTACACACATCAGTTATCTATAATGAAGACAAATTTGGAAAGTGAGAGAGCACTTGAGGTCCCTTTCCTGCTCTAACAGGAGGGGGGTGGAGGGAGATAAGGTAGCCCAGGGAGAGTGCACTGTCTGGGGGGAAGAGGTCCAGGGAGAGTGTGGTGCTTACTGGAACTCTTGCTACTCTCCTACCATTGCTTACCTTACGGTGCAAAAGATTATGCCAGATTCAGGTACTAAATACAATATTACTAAACACAAGAGAGTGTAATGTTACAAAACAAAAAACCTTAATGTGTGTGGCTTCACAAACACAGTGAGAGTAGAGGGAAGCTGGTGTAGTCTCTGTAGCCTGCCTGTCTCCCTGTGTTATCACTGCAGTCCTCCCCTGTCGCCTATCTCTCCCACAGTCTACTTCACTCACATTCTCTCCTTTTTCACTCATTCTCACAGCCCCTCTCTCCAGCTTCTCTCCTCCTCTCTGCCTGGGTCGCAGCATTTATCTTCTCTCTCTCCTCTCTTTCCTCTCTATGCCCCCTCTCTCTCTCTGTAGCCGCCTCTATGTATCTTGGTCTCTCTCTTCCTCTCGCTCTTCCTCTCTCTCTTCCTCTCTCCTCCTCTCTTTCTTCCTCTCTCTCTTCCTCTCTCTTCCTCAAGTCTGAAAAGGTTGGCTCCCCTTTACTTCTCTCTCTACTTTCGCTACCTTTCTTTCTCTAGATCTCTCGTTTCCCCTCAATCCTTCTCTTCCTCCCAGTCAGGTTGGCATGGTTGGTCTCCCTCTTCTCTCCTCTCTCTACTCTCCATCAAACTCAGAGTTGTAGCCCCGCCCCCTGGCCCTCAGACTCTCGTGGGATTGGTCTGGCGCTGCCTGGCGCTCCTCTCTATCAGTGTGTGATGGAGCTGTGCAGCTCTGCTCAATGTCTCAGTGCTGAGAGAACACACAAACACGCACACATTTCCAAGTACAGCCACCTCTATACAGATGTACAGTCATCATCTTTAGGGTTCAACAGGAAACACAGAAAGAATCAGTGCATATATATAATTACCTTTCACACTACACTACAGTGTATAAACCTGTTTGTCCAGACAGTCTCAAACACACAACGTCACACACACAAGTCACACAAACCCGTCACACACACACACACACACACACACACACACACACACACACACACACACACACACACACACTGACCTACCACAGACTTACACTGTCTGACGTGAATCATGCCGCCACTAGTCTTCCTGTGCTTCGTCACTGAGGCGAGAAAGCCTGCCGTCAGCCTATCACCTTGTTCTGACTGTGTGTGTGGTTCAGGAGTCTGGCCTATCAAATAGACTACAGACATCCCCCACACACTGTCTGTTCCTATCTATCTAGCTCTAAGAGACACTTTGACAGCACTAATTCTTCCAGTATTTCCCCTCAAGTCAGCTGATGTTTGTTTCCCTCCATGGTTCCTTCCTCCAACCCCCCACCCCGTCCCACACACACCCCTGCCGGGGGGCTCTATCTGTCCCGTGTCACAGTGGAACGTGTCACCCAGTCACTCAGTAAGGCTAGATAGCCCCGGCTCCCCGACCCACAGTCCTGCGAACCCTCTTATCAGCCCCCCTGGCTCCAGAGTCTCCCCACCAGGCCTGATTCCCCCATCGTCCACGTCCCCAAAACACTGATAACAGAGAGGGGAGGGGGGATACTCCCTCCTGTATGGCCCCTCACTGTCTCCATTTCCAGGTGACATCATCAGAGCTGGGAATCTGTGGGTAACCATGGCGACAGCATCCATCCCATGGGGGAGAACGTTATGCTTATCACTCAAGAGCTTTTAAAAGAGAAAGAAAGTTAAGCTTTAGGAAGCAGAGGCTGATGGGTAAATAAGTTAACCAAGCCATATCCTCCATTACACAGTGGTTCCCGTATTTCTCCACTAATAATAGTGTGTGTGTGTGTGTGTGTGTGTGTGTGTGTGTGTGTGTGTGTGTGTGTGTGTGTATGTGTGTGTGTGTGTGTGTGTGTGTGTGTGTGTGTGTGTGTGTGTGTGTGTGTGTGTGTGTGTGTGTGTGTGTGTGTGTTATATATGTATGTGTGTCATCCCACAAGCCCACTATCAGAGTCCTAACTTTATGGCCACCAATTTCATAAAACCCCATTGCGTAATGATGTGTTTCCTGTCTGTCTTATAAGAGAGAGTTAATTAGCCAATAACGCGCCAGAGCAGTAGAATGTCATGGCGCGCTGTCATGGCTGATTTCATTACCTGGCCGGATAAGAGACGTGAGGCGATACGGAGGGGAGAGTCCATCATTTAGGGAGGGTATTGACAAGAGAGGAGAGCCCAGCAGTCTTACTTCCTACTGCTAATCTGGGGGTAGCAGGCCATTACAGCATCTTTCAGATACACACACACAGAGCACGAAACACACACACACACACACAAACAGACACACAAAACTAGAGCATGAAACACACACACACAGAGCACAAAACACAGACAGAACACGAAACGCACACACACACACATCCAACAGAGCCCTCACCATGTAGCCTAGCTCTATCCTTATCTCCTAATATGGAAAGCCAGGCATTGTCAACACCATCCCCGGCATCCTGATACGGCCCTCTGCCTCGCCCCCCTCCCTGGGAAAGGGTGAGAAGACACTGGCCCATCACTGACAATGTTACATACCACTCAGAGTATGGAGGAGATAAGCTGAAAGCAGCACCATCATCACACCATCTTTTATTTCTTTCATCACATTCCCAGTGGGTCAGAAGTTTACATACACTCAATTAGTATTTGGTAGCATTGCCTTTAAATTGTTTAACTTGGGTCAAACGTTTCGGGTAGCCTTCCACAAGCTTCCCACAATACGTTGGGTGAATTTTGACCCATTCCTCCTGACAGAGCTGGTGTAACTGAGTCAGGTTTGTAGGCCTCCTTGCTCGCACACGCTTTTTCAGTTCTGCCCACAAATTTTCTATAGGATTGAGGTCAGGGCTTTGTGATGGCCACTCCAATACCTTGACTTTGTTGTCCTTAAGCCATTTTGCCACAACTTTTGAAGTATGCTTGGGGTCATTGTCCATTTGGAAGACCCATTTGCGACTAATCTTTAACTTCCTGACTGATGTCTTGAGATATTACTTCAATATATCCACATAATTGTCCTTCCTCATGATGCCATCTATTTTGAGAAGTGCACCAGTCCCTCCTGCAGCAAAGCACCCCCACAGCATGATGGTGCCACCCCTGTGCTTCACGGTTGGGATGATGTTCTTCAGCTTGCAAGCACCCCCTTTTCCCTCCAAACATAACAATGGTCATTATGGCCAAACAGTTCTATTTTTGTTTCATCAGACCAGAGGACATTTCTCCAAAAAGTACGATCTTTGTCCCCATGTGCAGTTGAAAACCATAGTCTGGCTTTTTTTATGGAGATTTTGGAGCAGTGGCTTCTTCCTTGCTGAGCGGCCTTTCAGGTTATGTCGATACAGGATTCGTTTTACTGTAGATACTTTTGTACCTGTTTCCTCCAGCATCTTCACAAGGTCCTTTGCTGTTGTTCTGGGATTGATTTGCACTTTTCGCACCAAAGTACGTTCATCTCTAGGAGCCAGAACGTGTCTGCTTCCTGAGGGGTATGACAGCTGCGTGGTCCCATGGTGTTTATACTTGCGTACTATTGTTTGTACAGATGAACGTGTACCTTCAGGCGTCTGGAAATTGCTCCAAAGGATGAACCAGACTGGTGGAGGTCTACAATTTTGTTTCTGAGGTCTTGGCTGATTTCTTTTGATTTTCCCATGATGTCAAGCAAAGAGGCACTGAGTTTGAAGGTAGGCCTTGAAATACATCCACAGATACACCTCCAATTGACTCAAATTATGTCAATTAGCCTATCAGAAGCTTCTAAAGCCATGACATCATTTTCTGGAATTTTTCAAGCTGTTTAAAGGCACAGTCAACTTAGTGTATGTAAACTTCTGACCCACTGGAATTGTGATACAGTGAATTATAAGTGAAATAATCTGTCTGTAAACAATTGTTGGAAAAATTAATTGTGTCATGCACAAAGTAGATGTCCTAACCGACAAGAAATTTGTGGAGTGGTTGAAAAACAAGTTTTAATGACTCCAACCTAAGTGTATGTAAACTTCCGACTTCAACTGTGTGTGGTGCCCTGGTATAGGGGGTTACATTAACAAAGGTGTTACACAGTTTGTAACTGTACACAGGAGCATTTATGCACAGTAAGTGAATTAAATAATACTAGGCAATATGACATAAGAAGTACATTGACAGACAACATGACCTTTGGAATTGTACATCTTAAACATATTTGCCGAATGCTGCATGTATGGCTCTGGTTTGAGATGTGATAAGTATTCTAAGCCCTTCCCTGCTGCTCTGCAGTCCTGGCCAGAGGAGTGTGTCTCAGGCTAGGGTCAGGGGGGAGATATGTCAGGACCAGACCTGGGGTCAGCCTGGCTGTCTGGGGGATAATCCTGCACCCCTGACCTCCCCCCGCTAGGGCAGACAGGGGCAATGGAAAAGTGTGTGTGTGCGTGACTGCGTGCGTGCGTGCAAATTTGTGCACAAGTAAGTGTGTGGGTGTGTGTGCGTGCGCTCTGTGAAGGAGGTACACAGGGCAAAGGGCACATTGAAACAGAAGGCGCCACATCTATCCATCATCACTCAATTATTCTACACCTCCAATTTCTAAGAAGTGGAAGAAGGAATCATCAGTAAAGCAATGACCTGGCAATCAACACACTACTATTTCTCTGTAGACAACTTGTATTTCTCAGTTTACTCATGTATAAAAGCCTTTTTACAGGCATTATGCTACCAGTCAAATGGTTCAAAAGTTGTGAAATGTGCTCAACAGCTGGAAGAACAACATGCTGCTCTGATATCTTGAGGAAATGACAGAATGACAGATGTTCTTGGTCCAATAGAACACTTTTGTAACTCTATTTTCTTAAAACTGCATTGTTGGTTAAGGGCTTGTAAGTAAGCATTTCACTGTAAGGTCTACACCTGCTGTATTCCGTGCATGTGATTTTATTTGTAATCTCTAGTACAGTGTTTCCCAACTCCAGTCATCGAGTACCCCCAACAGTACATATTTTTGTTGTGGCCCCGGACAAATTTACCTGATTCTACTTTCAACTAATCAAGCCCTTAACAAGTTGAATCAGGTGTTTATGTCCAGGGCGACAACTAAAATGTGTGCTGTTGGGGAATTGGAGGACTGGAGTTGGGAAACACTGCTATAGTACACAGTAGTGGTGTGTGGGTAAAATCACTGAGGAAGCCAAGCCAGAAAGAAAAGCCATATCACAACCTGTGTGTTGTGCTAATGGCGTTGTTTGCTCTGCGTCTCTCACATGGATAGGCAGACCATTCCATAATAATTTAGCTCTATAGGAGACGCCCTGCCTCCAGCTGTTGGCTTAGAATTCTAGGGACAATAAGGAGGCCTGCATCTTGTGACCGTAGCGTACGTGTAGGTATTACGGCAGGACCAAATCAGAGAGATAGGTAGGAGCAAGTCGATGTAATGCTTTGTAGGTTAGCAGTAAAACCTTGAAATCAGCCCTAGCCTTAACAGGAAGCCAGTGTAGAGATGCTAGCACTGGAGTAATATGATCAAATTGTTTTGTTCTAGTCAAGATTCTAGCAGTCATATTTAGCACTTACTGAAGTTTATTTAGTGCTTTATCTGGATAGCAGGAGAGTAGAGCAATGCAGTAGTCTAATCTAGAAGTGACAAAAGCATGGATTAGCTTTTCTGCATAATTTATGGACAAAAAGTTTCTGATTTTGAAATGTTACGAAGATGGAAAAAAGCTGCCCTTGAAATAGTTTTACAGTTTTATTTGAGGCGACTACACAACCAACCATCAAGATTAATTGTCAGCTCAAACAGCAGATTTCTTTGTTTCTTGGGACCTAGAACTAGCATCTCTGTTTTGTCCGAGTTTAAAAGTAAAACATTTGCCGCCATCCACTTCCTTATGTCTGAAACACATGTTTCCAGAGTAGGCAATTTTGGGGCTTCACCATGTTTTATCGAAATGTACAGCTGTGTGTCGTCCGCATAGCAGTGAAAGTTGAAATTGTGTTTCCGAATGGAATCTCCAAGAGGTAGAATATATAGTGAAAACAATTGGTCCTAAAACGGAACCTTGAGGAACACTGAAACTTACAATTGATTTGTCAGAGGAAAAACCTCTGACCAACCTCTGTGTGTGTGTGTGTGTGTGTGTGTGTGTGTGTGTGTGTGTGTGTGTGTGTGTGTGTGTGTGTGTGTGTGTGTGTGTGTGTGTGTGTGTGTGTGTGTGTGTGTGTGTGTGTGTGTGTGTGTGTGTGTGTGTGTGTGTGTGTGTGTGTGTCTACATGCGTTCGTGCAAGTAGAAAAACATGTTGACTCAAGCTACTTGTAGAGAAATGCCAATGCCATCCCCCCACATGTTGACGAAAAGGTCTATGACCCTGTCATACAGTACACACTTTCATGTTTTGTTGTCCTAAACTACCTGGCTAAAATGATTGCTCGCTAGCCTAACTTGCTTCCATGGGCAATGATGAGCCAGCTAGTTAACATTAGCATTCTACAGCTACATATTGAACTTCCATCCTCTCAGGCCAGGGGATGAATTCATGGTTGGATCAGAATCTCCGTTATAATCATTGGCCAGTACGGAGAATTAATCCCTATCGCCATCCATAGCTAATTTAGGAAAGGGACAATTTTAGCTAGCTAGCTAGCCACCGGAGGACAACAACAAAAATAAACAACAATTCAAGTTGTTTCTGTCAATGACGTTTGGCTCTAGATGTGATGTGATTGGAGTGAAGCCAAATCCAAACTGGCTTCCCTTTACACTTTTTTTGGGTGCTCCAGGACAATCCACCGTTGAGCTCACTCAGTTTAGCGCAATGCTGTTTGGCTATTATTTTATACTTTTTTTGATCAAGGGAGGCCAAATGCTTGTTGGCTTCCCTTGCATTCAATGCTATGGGCGGCAACAATGTCATACTCTTTTTGACCAGACAGCATCAGATAGATGGCCTACACATACAGAGACAGAGGGGCGCTGTTTCGCTCACTCGGATGCTTTCTCCAGTGAGATACATTCAGCCTCTTTTTTCATAAGTCTTTTTCTGTTTCCGTTTTTTTGGGGAAGCCTGGCTTCCCTTGGCATCCATGAATACACGTCACTGCTAGTACATCCCATTGATTTTTATTCGCAGACATTTAGCAGATGATAGAATATTGGCTGACAAATTGTACATATCTTATGTGTGTCTGTCAGGTGTTTAATGGATATTATCTTTGTGTATCTGGTGTTTGATAGATCTCAGTTGTGTGTGCATGCGCATGTGCGCGTGTATGTATCCCTTAAAAGATTGGCCCGTTTTGGCAGTGTGTCCTGTCCGTAGATAGATCTTAGCAGTGTGTGTGTGTCCCTCTGGAGCCTGGTGAATCTTAGCAGTGTGAGTGTCCCCGTTGGGTGTTTATTTGGCACCTCTGGCAGAGTGCTAATGCTGCAGAAGCGTTTAACAGCTAAATGACCGGCACTAGGGTCACTAGGGAAGCCGCCTGCGACAAGCAGCCCGGTCCTCCCCTCCTCCTGCCAAGTGGTAATGGGAGGTGGGTTGAGGGGGGGGTGGGTGGGTGTGGGGGGCGCACTGTGCCGATCCCATGCCAGCCCCCTGCCACGCTGGATGAAAGCTCCCAACGGCCGTCGTCGCGGTAACTAATTTGCAGAGATTTTCTGCTCGGCTGGAGGCACGAGGAAGCCTTCATCTATCCCCCACCCCCCACCCCCCACCTCTCTCCTCTCACTCCTTCACCCACACACTCTCCCTTCGCCTCCATCCACTCTCTCTTTTCATAACTACAGGTCCAGCCATTTGGTTTAACCAGTATGGTTGTCATGACAATGCCATGGTATATTGCCTTTATACAAATGTGTCTATCATATGTGTCAATACAATTACTGCATAAGGTTGACTTTGGCATAATTGTATCACATTGCGCTGACCACCATCTCTCATTTTACCTCATACCACACTTTCTCCATAGAAAACAACTTCGCTCCATATTTTCGTCACCTTCAACCCCCGGCAGTGAACACGCAGGGTTATCCCACTACCACCTCCTCCCAATATTCACTAATCACTACTAGAGCACCCTTTACAGTTCAGCAGGGGTCATGGGCAGAGGGAGAGGGAGGGGTTTAATCCCCCATTTGAACCCTAACCTACAGCAGCCACTTCATGGGGGTAAATATGGAAATGAGTGGTCATTTCTCGACCACAGCATTGCCTCAGCTGCATGTTGACTTGAGAGAACGAAGGCTTTATGCATTTCACACATCTCTGTACTCCGACATTCCTGTCACAGTCACACACTCGGTGTGCGTGCGCGCACACACACACACACACACAATGTCCCACAACACCTCCACAATTATGTACCTGCAGTAGATAAACATGCGGATTAAACACAGAGAATCAATATTATTGATGGGTACACAACAGGATACATGATGACTGAGCTGATTGTGTGACACACTATCCCAAGGGTCACAGGTTCATAAAGGGGAGGCAAATGCAGAATTAATTATGTGCATAGATTAAGGTCTCACAGTCTAACAGTGAAAGTGAATTGCGCAAAAATAGCAACAGGGGTTTCGAAATGCGTGTGTGCGTGTGTGTGTGTGTGTGTGTGTGTGTGTGTGTGTGTGTGCAAACTGATGGTGTAACCAATTGCAGCTAAGACCTTGCAATAACAACATGAGGGCAACAATAGCTCTTTTCTTGTGGCCATTTGGCTCTTTTCCAGTTTCCTCACTGTTATTTTAGTGGTATTACTAATCCTACTTTTGCCACCATTCAGCCAATCCACTGGCCGGAGGACAATTAGTCCATGAGACTAAAATCAGGAAAGCGATTAGGGTTTATAGATCTATTTTCTTCTCCTCATGGACTAAGTGTGTGTGTGTGTGTGTGTGTATGTATGTGTGTGTGTGTGTGTGTGTGTGTGTGTGTGTGTGTGTGTGTGTGTGTGTGTGTGTGTGTGTGTGTGTGTGTGTGTGTGTGTGTGTGTGTGTGTGTGTGTGTGTGTGTGTGTGTGTGTGTGTGTGTGGGGGGGGGGGACATTTTGCCGGTCCCCACAAGTCAAAAGTATATTTTAGGCTTAGGGGTTAGGTTAGAAATAGGGATAGGGTTAGAGGTATGGGGTTAAGGTTAGGGTTAGGCTAAGGGTTAGGGTTAGAGAAAATATAATTTTGAATGGGAATCAATTGTTTGGTCCCCACAAGGATAGTAAAACAAATGTGTGTGTGTGTGTGTGTGTGTGTGTGTGTGTGTGTGTGTGTGTGTGTGTGTGTGTGTGTGTGTGTGTGTGTGTGTGTGTGTGTGTGTGTGTGTGTGTGTGTGTGTGGCTGCGAGAGTATACTGTATATGATTAGAGCTAAGACCTATAACACTAATGGTTGCCATTTGATTGAAATCCAGTGAAACCAAACATTTTTGGGGATGAAGCAAATATCTTAATTTCAAACGGTTTTTAAACATTTCATAAGAAAGTCTGACGTGCTGAAATATTCTCCTGATAGTTTATGCTGAGTCTGGGTAATGATATTACAGCAAAAACACTCACTTCTAATAACAGACAGAGTGCCTTCTGTGACTGTGTATGTTCACTCTGTACCTGTGGCTGGGAGAGCCAGGTAAACAGGCTAGCGTTGGACTGCTCTGTTCCTCACTCAGGGCTTTACGCTGACACGGTCCCTTCACACACTGGACACACAGCCAGGGCTTGTGCTGTGAGAGCCTGGCGGTGAGAGAGGAGAGAGGCCCAAGGGAGGGGAGGGTGTGAGGAGGGGAAAGGGAGGCGAGTGTAGGGGAGGGAGGGTGACTTTAAGTGAATAAAGGTTCAAGTCAGCACTACTAATAGGGGCTCTTTGCACATGCAGCGCCTTTGCCTCCTCTCGCTGGGCCAGCTGTTAGCACCCTGGCTCCCCGCTCGCCTGCACTTCCACACACTCAACTCCCACCACACCACCACCAACACCCCTACACACACACACACAGTCACACACACACCTCAATCCCTCTGAATCTTTCTGAACCTACACCCCCCTGTGTATCCTGTCTTACTTTTACACACACAAACACGCACCACGTATGTACGTAAAAGGGAATATATCTCACTTTGAGTCTTGTTAATTGACTGTAAACACTATGATAAATTCTCAGAAGCTTATTTTGCGTAGTTATCTTGTTCTAATTTTTTTTATAGAATATTCTTATGATATTCTGAGATTATTCTGGAAACCGAAAGTTGTCTGCTTGAAATGTGTATGCTTGGAAAATTGCAGGAATTGTCTCTAATACAGTCTGCCAAATTTGTGCTTGTATTACATTTTGCTGCATCGCCAAAGACAAAGAGGCACAAGAACTGAGATATAACAAAAGTTTATACACTTTTCTGCTCTCATACAATTTCACTCTAAAGACTATCCAAGCCATAACGCGAGACCCTGACCAGAACTCTTCAAGTTTGTAGTTTGTGTTTGAATGAGCTTTGTCATTGAGCAGGCCCAGCTGCAGTTCTCCCATGCAGAGACTTCTCTCCTTGTCAAAGTGAAAATCTGTGGAGGTGAAGTGGTGAGTTCTGAAGCAGAGGTCAAACCCATGGAAGGACACCGAGGTGAATGCCACAGTCTAACATGCGTTCCAGAATCATCCCACCTCGGCCATATTTAGAGATGTGTCTCCTCACAGGCCGGCCCTAGGGGAGCGGAGGGCGATCCAGCTCCAAGGACCAAAACACAATTAAAGCTCTCCTTAAAGAGATGTAAACGGTGAGCCAATCCACAAGAGGCTAAAGTTCCAGGCTAAGCTAACGCCAACCCCACTGTCAGCTTTTAGCACCACGCCCCTACTGCGAAAAACCCTGGGTGTGTGTGAGGCTGCAAAAAGGGTTAGGGTGTAGCAGCGCTAGTGCCCTTGTCCCTCTTGGACGTCTGTCACAAGCCTCCTTCAAAACACACACCCTCTCACACACACACAGAAGTGCCTGTAGGAGCACATTAATCCCCCTCTTAACCATCAAGCTCCTCTATTATTCATGGGAATGGCAGAGTCAAACACTCCCATTTAAAGATGTTACACTTGTTTGACCAGGAGAATGTCCGATAGTCATGTACAGACAAAGGGGAAGGCTGGGAGAGGGGAGGGGTAGAGAGGACGAGTTGTCCTTTAACATAGTGGTAGTCAAGAGAAAGAGGGAGATGGAGAGAGAAATGGTGAAAGAAAGAAAAATAAAGCAAGAGAGGAAGAAAGAGAGACTAAGAGAAAGAGTGAGGAAGAGGGAGTAATTATTCAGAAACAGAATCAGACTGAGAAGAGGGAGGAGGGAGGAGTGAGAAGGACAGCTTTGAAGCTCTGAAATCTGAGGGATTAGGAATTAGATTAGTGAGACCTCGCCATGCTTTATGGAAGGGTCAAAGGTCCTTGGCCACCATTCGTCTGCATCACAGTCAACCATCATTGCTTCTTGTGGCCCCAGTCAGCAGTGATTACGCTCCAGACTGACCCATCCACCTAGCCATGCAGGATGAACAGGAATCAAAGTCACACTCAAGGCCATGCTTCCTTTCACCAAAGCCCAACACACCCCTCCTTCACTCTGCTTGAATGGCAACTGCTCCCCTTGTCCTCTCCCACCCCTCCCTCCTTACTCACACACACTTCCCCTCGAAACCTTGTCCCCAAACTCTTGATCCGTTATATCCTAATTCTCCATCACACCCTCCCTGGACACACCCTTCATCCACCCTTCCATCTTGTTATCCCGAAGGGTCAGGGAATGGTTTGGGTTAGAATTGGAAAGAGTAGGGGGTGGGTAGGATTGGGAGGCAGGGGGTAAAGGGGGAGGCAGGGGTGGGTAGAAGACTCAGGAGAGGGGGATGAGAAGGCCCTGCATTTGAACTTAACCTCGCCATGCCCTGGGACGGACGTGGCAATTAGCACCAGGGATCAGCATCAAAAGGAACAGCGCAGCGTGAAGCTTCTCTAATTAGTCATATGAACGGAGGCAACCACTCTGCCACTGCATGCCTCAGTCTCAGCCTCGGAGGGAGGGAGGGAGGGAGGGAGGGAGGGAGGGAGGGAGGGAGGGAGGGAGGGAGGGAGGGAGGGAGGGATGGATTCTGCTGAAACAAGAGGGAGAGGCTAACCAAAGTATTCTCACAGCAGTCAGGGAAGATTATATATATTTCATTCACGGAGGACAATAAATCTATTCTATCCTTGACATGGGACTTAAACAGGTGTTAAGGAGACCATTGATTCCTCAGTTAGATTACAAATCACTGTGCAAGCATTGGGTTAAAGATACTCATTTTTTATGTTTCATTCTTTTGGTCACCTCTTTTGTAAAACAGTCTAGGATTTGTGATAGGTTCAAAATATTTCATGCTAAATGCACAAATGAAAATAAATGATTACTGGGATGCAAGATATGTCTATGGACACTTTTTCTTTTTTGGGGGGAGGGGGGGTAATTGTGTATTTTAGAACATGTTTCTGTTCTGGTTTATGAATGGATAAATGTGTATGTTTTAACATACACAGAGAGCAATCAAACTTATTTGGAAAAGTGTAATGAAAATGACAATTCATTAATTCAGCAGATATTCCAATATGATTTAGTTGAGTAAGCTAAACACACACAAGATAACTGGGCTGTAATTTTCACGTTATTGACACTTCATGAAAATATAGGCCACTACAAATACAGCTGGGTTAAATATTAGGCTACCTCTGTGTCCTTATCACATTATTTAAAAAGTACTCATAAATAAGCGCTAATTTTTACACTACAAGCTCTGTAGGTGAATATTGGGTAGTGATGTATTTAAAGGTCTGATGTGTGATAAAAGGGATTTACATGGACATGCAAGCGCATGGATTAAAAAAAGTACTGTTGAAATGTATTCCAACTGTAGGCAAATATTCGCCCTTTTGCCATGGTCTGTAATCTGGTAAAAATCGTGGGGGCGGTGAACGGGTCGGGTCGGGTGTTGGCCACTACAACCCATTTCATTACTGTGGCTCTAACATCGAGGGATTCAATTCAATCAACTGGCGATTATTTCCCTCAATTCCACTCCTCCGGGATATGCTATGATTCCGTGGGCACTGACCCTTACATGTGGCCCCAGCTCTCCCCCCAAATAATTGCTGAACTCTTTTAATCGTCATATCCCTTAAGTGCCAGGGTTGTATCTGTAGATATAACCCATTGATATATTGCTATCTGGAACGACCCACTTGGTGCCTTACCACTGGGCACAGATGTCAGTTCAATGTCTAGATTTGATTTACATTTGGTTGAAATTTCAAATAACCTGAATTCGACAGGAAATCAAGAAAACATTTCACCGTGTCATTGGATTTAGGTAAACATTTGGGTAAAATATATATATATATATATATATAATATATATTCCCTAACATTGATTACTTTTTTTCAAATCCAATCAGTTTTCCATGTTGATTCAACTTCATCACCTAGATTTTTTTTTTTTTTAATGACGTGGAAACAACGTTGATTCAACCAGTTTTTGCCCAGTGGGTTGTTGCATGCAAGAAACCCAGTGGTACTGATATGGAAGCCCTCCGTGGAAGCCGCGGGAGAAATGTCAACGTCATTAACACCATGCAGCAGAAGTGTTTCTGTTTCTTAGTTGAGCGATAAACAATAATTCTCAAATAATAAGGAGCTAGATGAAAATATAGATCATATTGATTATATAAACAGTACGAGGAAAAAGTACCTCACAAATGCCGTTAGATGCTTCCCTCATGATCCTTCCCTTATGCACAATTTTGGATAGACAACTTTACATACATAAAATATTACTAATTAATGGAAAATTATACATATTTAAACGTTGGATTACGAATGGATGTCCCTTTTCCCAGTTCAGGAGGATGACAGCTGATGTATGGACGGAAGGGAAAGTCCGCACCTTTGGACCTTCATAGATTGTTTCAAAATCAGCTTAGTAAGGCCGGGCACAGCCACTGCTAATCTCGATGGGGAATTTGACACGTTATATTCCTTATGTTTGTATTCCTCTTCCATTCAAAACATCGAAAGAAAGAATGTATAGTCTATACATACTTCTACAATCATCAATCAAACACATCGATTGTGTTAATATTCCAATTATTATGAGGGTCATATAAGCTAGCCTACAAAATGGGAGAAAGGTCCAACAGGTCCATCTCGGTTTCTTCTGGTAGCCTATAAGGCCATAATAACCAATGACCACCAGCTTTTGGATATGCTGTCTGGTTTGCTGTGTCTTTAAGAGTCGCCTTCAGCCACCAGTCCACCGGCCCCCAAAGTGTGAATAATATTCGGTAAGGAGTTACGCTAAGTGGGAAAGCTTTTAGCACATTAACCACTGGCAATTGCAAGGTAATCAAATTTGCCAGCACAGGTCCCTTATTAAATATCTGCAGCATCGTATTTGCATTCGGGAGTCGCCTTAATGGGTTTAGTGCCCTGTGGTTCTCCTACCTCAGTGTTTATGTAAGCGCCGGCCCATCTCTCCGTGAGAGTGAGTGACATTGAGGATGAGAGGTGATCCCTCCACCCCGGAAAACACGGGAGTCAGCGCTTTTGAAATATAGGCTATATTTATATGCTCGCAGCGGACATGAGTCAGTGAGTGCGACAAGTGGGGAGAACGGATATGTGAAAATAGGATCTCAACAACGACAGGGAGGGGGGCAGAGAAGGCAATGCAAGCGAGGAAGCGTTCCATGGTTTTGTTCTAGCCTGGCAATTATTTTGCATTTAGCACAATGTTATTCTAAATGTAGGTATAAGGCTAAAGCCCAGCCTACACTCTTAGAAAAAAAGGTTATGGATAGAACCAAAAAGGGTTATATTGCTTGCTTCATATATGGCACACCTAAAGGTTATTTTGTATGGTTACTTGATCAGAACCCCAGGGGTTCTTCTTCCTGAGGGTTCTATATGGAACCAATTTCGGTTCTATATAGAACCTTAAGGGTGCCATATATGAAGCAAGCGTAGAACCCTTTTTGGTTCTATCCAGAATTTTTTTTTCAAAGAGTGTAGACCTATTATACACATTTTTAGGCTATATTATTTGGGAAAATGTTACAGATTGTATGTAGGCTATGCTACTAAAGGAAATGTGCTATTACAATGTTGTGCAGGCCTACATGTTATACGCAAGCTATAACTATAGTAGGCAGAATAGGCGAGGACATTGCCTGCTTTTTAACTATGTGCAAGTGCCCCTTTCCCCTTTAAACAAACGTTCTTTACGTTTTTGTAGCTTTTGGTTAAATATAGTAGGCTGCTGGGGTGATTACAGTATTGAAATAGCCTTAAGGCTATAAAAACATAATAACAATATTAATACTAATAGGATACTAATACTGCTACTACTAATAATAAGAATAAGAATAAGAATAATAGTAGCCTATTAAACCCAACACACCAGAAAATGTCCAATCGGATGTAAACAAAATCGAAAAATAAACAAATGTAGGTGCAAGGGCTCGTGCATAAGGCTGAAGGCGGTGAAGGAGTAAAGGGAGAGCAGCCAGATTAGGTGCGCACTGGTGTGTGTCATAGCACAGATTAAGCCTGTGCTGCCCCTGCACTCTATAATGCTGCACATTAGTGGTCCGTCTGAGGAGGCCTATTCTCACAAACATTGAACACTTGCAGGGTCAAATAGCCTACCATGTGTCTCGAGATTATATATCTCTTCCCCTCTCTATTTGGAATTAAAAAATAGATATAGTTTGTATCCTAGCTATTATTATTAATCAGTTTGAGTAAATTATTAAACGTGTTGCAGAATAGATTATTTGAGCAGATTCTAATATTATCCCAGTTGAAATGTAAATTTATATTATATCATGTTAATTAGCCAGCCAAAAAGTTGAAAGTTTTTTTAAAGGTAGGCCTATGAACTCTCAAATTCTGAAGCTATGGATTCAAGAACTGTATCGACCTATTATAAACATAAATATATTCTGAAGAAAGGATTCGTTAAACTTATCGGATTCAAATTACAACAAAAAACATAGCCTATACAATTCAATATACATTATTTTGGATTATATGTGAGAAAGTGTGGCCTATATTGTTCAAGAATCAATGGGTAGGTATAACATTAATTGAAATGACCACTGAACACAGGACATCTTCCATGATTTTAAATGTATCGAAGAGATTTGCAGACTTCCACAATCATAAACAGAATGATTATTATGGGAATTTGATGGGGCGAACAAATTGAAAACGATTGCTCATCCACCTCAGAAATTAAACATTAAGACATTTTTTTAATGTAAAGGCTAAAATATGACGATTAGGCTAAAATATTGACGATTATGCAAATGCAGCATTTTTTCTCAATTAGAGATGAGTGTACATATCATCTTATCACTCAATGGGCTACATTAACTGATCGAATCAAGCTAAAAAAAAAAAAAGAATTGCGTCAGCCTATCTCTTGATGTGTGAAGTGTCGTGTCGCGGTTAGCTTCCCTCTAGATTTGGGCTAATGGTCGGAATCGGAAGAAAATGTGTTTTTAATAGGCTGTTGGGCTTGGATTCAGTTTGCAGGACAGTATGTGACGTCGATACTGAGGCGGCGATTGGCTGCGCACGATAGCGAGGGAGTGGGGTAGGCTAAAATTAAGAGCAGTGCAAAGATTCAACAGTCCCAATGAAGACTTGGCCACTGGAGTGGAGACGCACAACGATTAGTCGGTTTTTAACAATGTGTTCAACGAGTCAAAAACGGAGAGTGTTTTAATTTTGTTCTGTAAAAGGCGAAGCGCATACCTGTTCAAAAAACAGTCGAAGTAGCTTCCATTTTTCAGCGTTTTTGTGTGCAGCCTTTCAATACAACTACAGAGCTCACGGTTTGTGCTTTTGGACGTTTTACTTCTACTACTCTCACCATGGAGTACACCTCTTCCCCGAAGCCACAGCTCTCCTCCAGGGCAAACGCGTTCTCGATAGCCGCTCTCATGTCAAGTGGAAAAACGAAGGACAAGGAAACCGATGAAAACACCATCAAGCCACTTGGTAAGCAGATCGCGCCCCCATTTCACGGGGTCCACTGGCAGTGCCTTACATATAATTCACATTTTCAATATAACCTACAATCGAGCGTGATAGCTTTCTTGGCTATATTGTTTGTTAGATTGTTGAAATCAATCTTGACTTCGATTATGCTATGGCGAAAGAAAGGATTGTCTATAGGTATAGGCCTACTTCTATAGCCATAATGCCTATTGGAAAATAACTGAGACCTTCATTTAAGATGCCACACATGACATGATGGTAGGCCTATGTTTTTATAACCTTTCACATAATATTGGGACAGAAATCAGGCAGTGTATAACCCCGTTCATAGACTGCAAGTAAGCATTTCGTTGGACGATGTGTGTATATATATACACACATCGTCCAACGAAATGCTTACTTGCAGTCTATGAACGGGGTTATACACTGCCTGATTTCTGTAACTGCAACTTTTGCTGAAAAAATAATAATAATATATATATATATATATATATATATATATATATATATATATATATTATTATTTTTTCAGCAAAAGTTGCAGTTTCAAGTTGTATTAGTCGTATGTACGGGATACGCATGCCATGCGTATCCCCTACATATGACTAATAAAACTTGAAACTGAAACTTTTGCTGAAAAAATAATAATATATATATATATATATATATATACACACATCGTCCAACGAAATGCTTACTTGCAGGTTCCTTCTCGACAATGCAACAACAATAAGAAATAAAAGATACGAACATAAAGCAATATTGCATGAGCATAAAACAATATTGATGGATTTTACACATGTAGGCCTACAAACATATGTATTCAGTAGGCCTATGGTTAACTGAATAGGCTCTGAAAGAACCGATTATTGTCTCCAGTGTCAACAAAAAATGTATGGGCTAATGAAACAGAGATATCAACATTTCTCTATCCAGGAATGTCATGCTGTGTTGGCTGTAGTGTTGCTTGCTAATAATTGCTAACATGTTGCTGAATATTTTATTCAATCAAGTTTACTTTTCAATTTATCCAAGAAAAAGGTCAAATCAAACGTTTTTGTCAGATAAATATTAGCATTCAGTGAATACATGGAGACATGGGTTAGTTGACTAGACCTGTATGCAATTACTGACAGAGAAATATAACACGGACATTGCTGTTACCCAGAACTATATCATTGTGAGAAAAAAATGTTTGTTTTGAATTTAACTGAATATCTCTTCGAAATAGCGTGGCCATTTGTAGCCTACTGAAATAACCAATATGTTGTTTTTGTGATTCAGTTGCACTTTTGACATTTGTAGTAGGCAAATGTAATGTCGTTCAATGGAAAGCAAATAGAAAAAAAACATGAATCTTACTTTTAATATATATTCTTGCATTTGTCAAATACCCTTGGGCCTACATGTATTGATCATGTTTTTAATTATTTGAATACAAGACATTGTATTGGAATTTATATATCTATAGGCTACTAGGCTAGTTGTGTTTAATTGATACAATAATTCGTTCGACTACTTTCTAAAGCTAAATAATAATAATAATCAATGTATGACATTTTTGAAACAACTATGCCTATGAGTTTTTACATATATTTAAACGTCTATTAGGCTACTTGTATTATATATATATATATATATATATATATATATATATATATATATATATATATATATGTATATGTTTTGGCTGGTGTAAAAATAAACGAATGAAACCAGCATTTGAACATGGTGGTTTTTCATCCATAGAACAATTCGTGGAGAAGTCCTCCTGTAACCAGGGTTTGGGAGAGCTGGCTTCTCTAGATGCTCACGGAGATTTCAGCGGGAGCGCGCCTGCAGTGTGCACGGAGCCGCTCATCCCCACCACCCCCAGTGTGCCCAGCGAGGAAATGGCCAAAATCTCCTGCAGTTTAGAGACCAAGGAACTCTGGGACAAATTCCATGATCTCGGCACCGAGATGATCATCACAAAATCCGGAAGGTAAACTTCAATTTCTCACTGCAAAAACAAAAATTGTTACATGTTATATCCTGTGGGTCCTATATTATCGACACCACGTAGGCCTATTGGCCTACTTTACTTTTTAAATGTGAACGACAATTATACCCTAATGTAGCCTAACATGCAAACTAGAGCTACATTTTATAATATAGTTATTAGCCTATCTGATTACTCATGTCATATTAAGCATTGGGTAATTGGATGTTCTGTTTTGTATATTCAGGCTCAAGTTGATTTTTGGGGGGAGATGTAGCCCATAATAAGACTAATTTCGGCAGTTATTTCTGTTTTTTTATGTATGTAAACTGTGCGATAAATATAAGCCACTACAAAAACAGCTGGGTTAAATATTAGGCTACCTCTGTGTCCTTATCACATTATTTAAAATGTATTCATAAATAAGCATTAATTTTTACCCTACAAGCTCTGTAGGTGAATATTGGGTAGTGATGTATTTAAAGGCCTCGTGTGTGATAAAAGGGATTTACATGTACATTTACATGGATAACATTTCTGTTTTTTTATATATGTAAATTGTGCGATAATTGCACCACAAATCATTGTAGCGCACCTGCCATGTGTGGAAATGTTTATAGCCTAAGGGTAATTATGTAATCGATGTACAACTCTAAATGTTGAGAAATAGAAACATATTTATATAAATATTAACATAATTTAAGCAAAATACTTTTCCTCGAAAAACGTCATGCTGTTCTAAAGATATTGCAGGCAAATATTCTCCCTGCCATGAATATCTATTAAAAAAGATATAGGGAATATGCCTCACGCTAAAAACATGTTTCATCAAATAGCCTACAGATAAAGGAAACACATAAACCTCATACAAAACGGGAGCTATTAAGAATGATTTATGGACGAAGGAATTCAGTGAAATATGACTCTCATCATCTTATATTTTACTTGGAGCCTAGGTTTGAGTAAATATTTATCTCTCAACGAAAATAGTTGGCGTGGGTTTGTGCAGTCGTTGCGTTGACCGTCTCTCTTCCCCTCCAACAGAAGAATGTTCCCCACCATCCGTGTGTCCTTCTCCGGGGTGGACCCGGACGCCAAATACATCGTGCTGATGGACATTGTTCCAGTCGACAACAAACGCTACCGATACGCCTACCACAGGTCGTCCTGGCTCGTGGCGGGCAAGGCGGACCCTCCTCTGCCTGCACGGTAGGTTACTTTTTTTACACTCGTCTCTCTCATCACTGCGAGGCTTTTACGCACGAGTCGTTCATGTCAAAATCATTCACAAAATGGTATGTGGTATGTTGCCAATGACGCTAATTATTGTTATATGGATAGCAAATACATTATATTATAGGGCTTAGATAAATACATTTGGGAAGTATTTTTTTAACTTGACTGACAACGGTCTGCATTGGGACAAATCCGCCCTTTTGATTTTGAATAGCATGATAAAACGTTTTTCTGTGTTTGCATAGGTCTTTTCAATGATAATGTGTATTTTAATATACATATTGAATTTATATTGCAGGTTATACGTGCACCCTGACTCTCCTTTCACTGGGGAACAGCTGCTCAAACAAATGGTTTCTTTCGAGAAAGTAAAGCTCACCAACAACGAACTGGACCAACATGGACACGTATGTTATTGATTTGTCATTGGTATTGAAACATTGAAGCATATTCATGTTATTTCTCACATTAACTGAAATGTTAAATCATTAGAACTATAGTCTATAAAAGCTGTATAGCCTAACCCGAGATAAGCCCATATGGGCTATCCTCGTCGTATAACTGATCATTAAATACCAAAGGACTTGTGGAGAGTTTCCCCATGCAGTCAATATTGGAATTATTATTATTATCTCAAAGTGTAAACAATATTGACAAATTAAAATGATAATTTGGGGGATATTTCTAAAAGAAGTAGGGCAATTATTTGTGTTAGATGGGATTATAATGATTTAAATAAATAAACATACTTGCAGGTGATTTATGAAATAATTGCTCAGTAAACTTTCCATAAAATCTCGTGGAAGTTTCCCATGGGAAATTATTTTTTCCAAATCTCTTTCACATGTCATTGGGAAATGAAATGTTCTCAACTGTAAATCAGAGACTTGTAAGGTGTTGGATTCAAAATCCACACGATGCTTGGTTTCACCTGTGAAGATCCAGTTACATTTTAACATTTAAATTCATATTTTGTTTATATTCAAATCATATTTTTTTTCCGTAAGGGAAATTAATACGGCCTACGTGTTTACGAGAAGCAGAAACAAGTGCTAAACTATAGAACTATAAGCCTATTGTGCAGAAACGAAAACAATAATGCAGCACCATTCATTTACATTATAAACACTATTAGGCTAACATCATACACTGATTAGCCTACACCATACCAAACCAACAGGTAGTGCGGAAAAACTTCTCCTTGATTTTACGCACAAACACGTTTAATTTCGAGGGCATGTCCGTGGTATTCGATATATAAAAAGAGTAGGCCTATAGGCGAGAGCAATGGGATATGATTACAACAC
The DNA here is from genome assembly GCF_964263955.1 of Coregonus lavaretus. Taxonomy (NCBI): domain Eukaryota; kingdom Metazoa; phylum Chordata; class Actinopteri; order Salmoniformes; family Salmonidae; genus Coregonus; species Coregonus lavaretus. The sequence goes on along the minus strand of NC_139990.1, from coordinate 62,641,763 downwards.
CAGATAGATATTTGCTAAACAATGTGAATGATGTCATGGGATTTTGATTTTCATGACGCAAGCAAAGACCGATATAGCTGATTGGATAGGATAAAATAAACAGTTTTTTTCTGTTGATCCAAAGATTATCTCTAACGGTGACCAATATGGAATTTAAGAGAGATTTATGCAAGCTTTTAACCCCACCAATAATTGGCATTCAAATATAATCATTTTCGAAAACCTTGACAGTGAATGTTGTTTTGTAGGCTAGTCATTTGAAATTGCACTGACACAAAGACACATCAGGTTATAGTGCACCTGGTAGCTTTTAACAGGCAGCTTTCAACAGCTCACTCTGTTTCATCATTCTCAGGAACAATAATTCTGTATTGAGATAAGCTTGCATATTTCAAACAATAAATCGTTTTTTATTCCCATTGCTTCGTATACATGCAGAAGTTCAAGTTGAGATGTGTCAATTGTGAGGATTTTAGCTGAACGTTGATAAAGGCAGGCAGGAACTCCTAGTTCTTAGGACACCATACCACACCACATCACTTTTGCCCAGTCCAGTTTCACATATGCTGTATGAATCTGAATCATATTAATCTGAACCAGAGTATAGCAGGCTAATTCCACACAGCCACACAATATAACATTCTTGCTGAGCCACTGTATAGGCTATGGAGTCAGATAAAGGAGAAATGCTCCTCATCAAATCAAATTGTATTTGTCACATGCTTCGTAAACAGCAGGTGCAGACTAACAGTGAAAAGCTTACTTACGGGTCCTTTTCCAACAATGTAGAGTTAAAGATAAAGATAACAAATATAAAATAAAAATAGAAATAGTGACATGAGGAATACTGTAAATACACAGTGAATAACAAATGACAATAACTAGTAAAAATAACATGGCTACATACAGGAAGTAACAGTACTGAGTTGATGTGCAGTCGATGTACAGGGGTAGGAGGTAATTGAGGTAGCTATGTAGATATATAGTGCATTCGGAAAGTATTCAGAGCCCTTCACTTTTTCCACATTTTGGTAGGTTACATCCTTATTCTGAAATAGATTTTTAAAAAAATAATCCTCATCAATCTATGCACAATACCCCATAATGACAAAGCAAAAATAGGTTTTCTGAATTTTTGCAAATTTATTCAAAATCAAAAACAGAAATATCACATTTACATAAGTATTCAGACCCTTTAATCAGTACTCTGTTGAAGCACCTTTGGCAGCGATTACAGCCTCAAGTCTTCTTGGGATGACGCTACAAGCTTGGCACACCTGTATTCTCCTCTGCAGATCCTCTCAAGCTCTGTCAGGTTGGATGGGGAGCGTTGCTGTTCGAACGGGTTCAAGTCCGGGCTCTGGCTGGGCCACTCAAGGACATTCAGAGACTTGTCCCGAAGCCACTCCTGCGTTGTCTTGTGCTATCCTCATCGTTGAAAGGTGAACCTTCACCGCAGTCTGAGATCCTGAGCGCTCTGGAGTAGGTTTTCATCAAAGATCTCTCTGTACTTTTCGCCGTTCATCTTTCCCTCGATCCTGACTAGTCTCCCAGTCCCTGCCGCTTAAAAACATCCCTGAAAAACATCCCCACAGCATGATGATGCCACCTTCACCGTAGGGATGGTGCCAGGTTTCCTTCAGACGTGACGCTTTGCGTTCAGGCCAAAGAGTTCAATCTTGGTTTCATAAGACCAGAGAATCTTGTTTCTCCTGGTCTGAGAGTCCTTTAGGTGCCTTTAGGCAAACTCCAAGCGGGCGGTCATGTGCCTTTTATTAAGGAGTGGCTTCCGTCTTGTCACTCTACCATAAAGGCCTGCTTGGTGGAGTGCTGCATAGATGGTTGTCCTTCTGGAAGGTTCTCCCATCTCCACAGAGGAACTCTGGAGCTCTGTCAGAGAGACCATTGGGTTCTTGGTCCCCTCACTGACCAAGGCCCTTCTCCCCCGATTGCTCAGTTTGGCTGGGCGGCCAGCTCTAGGAAGAGTCTTGGTGGTTCCAAACTTCTTCCATTTAAGAATGATAGAGGCCACTGTGTTCTTGGGGACCTTCAATGCTGAATAAATGTTTTGGTACCCTTCCCCAGATCTGTGCCTCGACACAATCCTGTCTCAGAGCTTTACGGACAATTCCTTCTACCTCATGGCTTGGTTTTTGCTCTGTCATGCACTGTCAACTGTGGGACCTTATATAGACAGGTGTGTGCCTTTCCAAATCATGTCCAATCAATTGAATTTACCACAGCTGGACTCCAATTAAGTTGTAGAGACATCTCAAGGATGATCAGTGGAAACAGGATTCACCTGAGTTCAATTTCGAGTGTTATAACAAAGGGTCTGAATACTTATGCAAATAAGGCATTTCTGTTTTTCATTTGTTATTAATTTGAATTGTTTAAAAAAAAAACTGTTTTAACTTTGTCATAATGGGTCATTATGTGTAGATTGATGAGGATTTTTATTTATTTAATCAATTTTAGAATAAGACTGTCACGTAACAAAACGTGGAAAAAGTCAAGGGGTCTGAATACTTTCCGAATGCACTGTAGGTAGGGGTAAAGTGACTAGGCAACAGGATATATAATAGACTGAGCTGCACCATATGTGGTGTGAGTGTGTGTGTGTGTGTGTGTGTGTGTGTGTGTGTGTGTGTGTGTGTGTGTGTGTGTGTGTGGCGTCAGTATGCATGTGTTTACATGTTATGTGTATGTGGGCATATTTAGGGTGTGTACGTGTATGTGTGTGTTGGAGTGTCAGTGGAAGTATGCATAAGTGTGTGGGTAGAGTCCCAGGCAGGTACTTCCTGTTTGAGTCTTTGCTTGTAAGCAGGAAGCAGGAGGATAGAGTTATGGTCTGATTTGCAAAAGGGAGGGCGAGGGAGTGCCTTGTATGCATTTCTTTGTGTGGAATAAAGGTGATCTAAAGTTGTCACCTCTAGTTCCACAGGTGACATGCTGGTAAAAATGTAAAACGGATTTCAGTTTCCCTGCATTAAAATCACTGGCCACGAGAAACTCTACCTCTGAATGTGCATTTTCTTGTTTGATTATAGCCCTATGCAGCTTGTTGAGTACTGTCTTAGTGCCAGCATCGGTTTGTGGTGGTAAATAGACAGCTATGAAAAATATAGATGAAAGCTCTCTTGGTAAATACTATGGTCTGCAGCTTATCATGAGGTATACTAACTCAGGAGAGCAAAAACTTGAGACTTCCTTAACATTAGAGATTCCCCACCAGCTGTTGTTAACAAAAAGACACACCCCTCCTCCCTTCGTCTTACCTGAGTCTGCCATCCGGTCTTGATGATGCATAGAAAAACCAACGAGATGTATATCCATGTCCTCGTTCAGCCACGATTCTGAGAAACATAGGATATTACAGTTTCAGGTCCCGTTGATAGAATAGTCTCCAACAGATCTCATCCAGTTTGTTCTCCAGTGATTGCATGTTCGCCAAAAGAACAGAGGGCAATGGCAGTCTATTTGCTCGCCGACAGTCTCGTCAGGGTGCCGGCTCGCCTGCCTCTCTTTCGCCGCCGCTTCCTCTTTCGATTCCAGGGGATAAGGGCCTGGTCCAGAGTAAGCAAAACGTCCAGAGCTGCTGACTCGTTAAAGTAGACATTTTTGTCCAGATTGAGATTAGTGATAGCGGTTCTGATGTCCAGAAGCTGTTTTCGGTCATAGGAAGTGATGTCGGAGACATTATTTACAAAAAAAGTTAAGATCAGCATAAACAAAACACACAAAATAGCAGAATTGGTCAGGAACCCGTAAGACGGCTGCTATCCACTGCAGCGCCATCTTCACAGAAGATCAAGATCAAGCAGAACAGCTAAGAGCTGAGGAAAATGTTTCTCAGACTCCGTAGTGTTAACATGATTATCTTTTCACACTCCTCTCTACTGCCACCCCAGTCATCCTCTCTCACTCTTTCTGCTTGCTCTATCACTCTGCCTCTTCTATCACAATGCTCTCTCTTTCTACTTTCTGTCATCTCTCTCCACATCTCTCTCATCTATCTAACCCTGTGTTTTGCCCTCTCTGTGTCTCTATAGATCATACTAAACTCCATGCATAAGTACCAGCCGCGGGTCCACATTATCAAGAAGAAAGACCACACCGCCTCCCTTCTCAACCTTAAGTCAGAGGAGTTCCGCACCTTCGTCTTCACAGAGACTGTCTTTACGGCGGTCACAGCCTACCAGAACCAGCTGGTGAGCAGTAAATCACTACTCAACTGTTCTGTACCAGGGTCTTATTTATTAACGCACACAATGGAAAACCAAAACAAGCGTTTTGTATTTGGCTACAGTTCAGGTACCGTTACTCCCTCTTTCATTCTTCCGAATGGTGCCTAGTGAACATGACCCTGGGGTCACCAGGGAGGATGTGTTCTGTTGCTGGATAGTGTTCATGGGGAGAGACAATACAGTATGTTGAATATAGGGGGTTGTGTGGCTGGTTTACAGACAGCATGCATAGGGAGTGTGTTCAGCTCTGTCTAAAGACAGTTCTGCCACCCAGGCCCTCCCTGACTCCCTTTGTGTGTTTAGTCTGGCTATCCCATGGAAAAAGATAGAGAGAGCGAGACAGACAGAAAGGGAGAGGGATAAGAGTCTGAGACAGAGAGAAAGGAGAAAATGGCATCTAATCTGTTTGCGGGCCTCTTTCTTTCCAGATAACCAAGCTGAAGATCGACAGCAACCCATTTGCGAAAGGCTTCCGAGACTCCTCCCGACTGACGGACATGGAGAGGTACAGGGAATTTTATGTCCTTGCCTGTTTGTTTATTTCTGTCCGGCGCAGATAAGATAAACAAGGGGAATGGAACTGGGAGAGAGGGGTGAGTGTAGTCGTGTTAGGAGCTAGCTATGGAGCTGTGTACACAGGCTACTAATTAGCAAGTGCACATGCCGGGTTGTTTATTTATTTCTGCTCATTAGTAGTGTGTGTGGAGGGGGGTATGCATGTGTGTGTGTGTGTGTGTGTGTGTGTGTGTAGTACAATTTTGCATACGTGTGTGTATGTTACAGAGAAATTAAGAGAAAAAGGAGGAGAGGGGACATTGAATTCGTTTTGCCACTAGATAGAGGACTGTGTTACTGTATAGTGTTGGTTTTTATTTCAATGCCAGTAATTGTCTGAAATTGTTGTTTCTATATATATCTTGTGGTTATCTGAGTGACTTCCCAGGGTGCAATGCCAACCCACCCTAGTATAAACTTCTGGCTAACACACACACACACACACACACACACACACACACACACACACACACACACACACACACACACACACACACACACACACACACACACACAGAGTCCCATCCAAAGGATTTTATGACCTTTTTTTTCAGATCAACCAATTCCAGCACTATTGCCAAAATCAGCTGATAAATCAGACCATCCCAGGCCATTTCCCAACCAAACAAGCAAAGTCAAAGACTGCCAAGAGACAGCTAGACAACCAACTCCCCCTTTCTGGCTTTCTCTTTTTGAGGGCTGTGAATTAGATCTGATCAATTGATCTTCAGGGAGCTGCAGAAATCACATTAGTCTGGAGTCGGCCACTGCACTAAAACACGGTGTAATTTGATTGGCTGCTGTGACTGATTGAAACCAGCCCCCCTGCATCGTGGCCTACTGTGGCCTCTGTGCTGGACAGGCCAGAGCTGATAAAAACACACACACATTTGTACTGCGCCGCTGACAGATATTGCACTTTCCTAACCTAATTGGGGGGCTAATGTGGATGCATGGCTCTTGTGATGCAGACCACTCCTGTCCAACCAACCCTCCTCCTCCACCACCACCATATCTGTCCCTCCCTGTGTCACTGAGGCGCTGTCTGACAAGACTCACAGGAACTAATGCACTTTTTGTTAGAGTACACACACTAAGACTAAGACTAAGACACACACACACACACACACACACACACACACACACACACTGCTTTAATTATGTACTTTGATACTTAGAAAATAATGATCTTTGCTTTTATGCTCCAAAGGGGTAGCACAACTATTGAGACAAGTTGTGTATTCTGGTGTTTTCTATCTTTATCTACATTTAGTGTGATTTTGTTGCACAGGCATTTTATAAACCATACACTTGCCTTTATATCTATAATGTAATGGGCTCGCTATTTTTACATACCTAATGTGTACAGATATATTGACTGTGTGTACAGATATATTGACTGTGTGTACAGATAAATTGACTGTGTGTACAGATATATTGACTGTGTGTACAGATATATTGACTGTGTGCAGATATATTGTTTGTGCTGATATATTGTGTATCTATTGTCTACATACTGTACATTCAGTATTGTCTGTCATCAGTGTAACTATAAAAGATATAATTTGGGTTATAGGTTACTGCAAAGACATGATATATCTTGGTGAGTTGTTTTGGGGTATTGGTGTGAATGCAGATACAGTACAGTGAGGGAAAAAAGTATTTGATCCCCTGCTGATTTTGTACGTTTGCCCACTGACAAAGAAATGATCAGTCTATAATTTTAATGGTAGGTTTATTTGAACAGTGAGAGACAGAAGAACAACAAAATAATCAAGAAAAACGCATGTCAAAAATTTTATAAATTGATTTGCATTTTACTGAGGGAAATAAGTATTTGACCCCCTCTCAATCAGAAAGATTTCTGGCTCACAGGTGTCTTTTATACAGGTAACGAGCTGAGATTAGGAGCACACTCTTAAAGGGAGTGCTCCTAATCTCACCTTGTTACCTGTATAAAAGACACCTGTCCACAGAAGCAATCAATCAATCAGATTCCAAACTCTTCACCATGGCCAAGACCAAAGAGCTCTCCAAGGATGTCAGGGACAAGATTGTAGACCTACACAAGGCTGGAATGGGCTATAAGACCATCTCCACGCAGCTTGGTGAGAAGGTGACAACAGTTGGTGCGATTATTCGCAAATGGAAGAAACACAAAAGACCTGTCAATCTCCCTCGGCCTGGGGCTCCATGCAAGGTCTCACCTCGTGGAGTTGCAATGATCATGAGAACGGTGAGGAATCAGCCCAGAACTACAAGGGAGGATCTTGTCAATGATCTCAAGGCAGCTGGGACCATAGTCACCAAGAAAACAATTGGTAACACACTACGCCGTGAAGGACTGAAATCCTGCAGCGCCCGCAAGGTCCCCCTGCTCAAGAAAACACATATACATGCCCGTCTGAAGTTTGCCAATGAACATCTGAATGATTCAGAAGAGAACTGGGTGAAAGTGTTGTGGTCAGATGAGACCAAAATGGAGCTCTTTGGCATCAACTCAACTCGCCGTGTTTGGAGGAGGAGGAATGCTGCCTATGACCCCAAGAAAACCATCCCCACCGTCAAACATGGAGGTGGAAAAGTTATGCTTTGGGGGTGTTTTTCTGCTAAGGGGACAGGACAACTTCACCGCATCAAAGGGACGATGGACGGGGCCATGTACCGTCAAATCTTGGGTGAGAACCTCCTTCCCTCAGCCAGGGCATTGAAAATGGGTCGTGGATGGGTATTCCAGCATGACAATGACCCAAAACACACGGCCAAGGCAACAAAGGAGTGGCTCAAGAAGAAGCACATTAAGGTCCTGGAGTGGCCTAGCCAGTCTCCAGACCTTAATCCCATAGAAAATCTGTGGAGGGAGCTCAAGGTTCGAGTTGCCAAACGTCAGCCTCGAAACCTTAATGATTTGGAGAAGATCTGCAAAGAGGAGTGGGACAAAATCCCTCCTGAGATGTGTGCAAACCTGGTGGCCAAATACAAGAAACGTCTGACCTCTGTGATTGCCAACAAGGGTTTTGCCACCAAGTACTAAGTCACGTTTTGCAGAGGGGTCAAATACTTATTTCCCTCATTAAAATGCAAATCATTTCATAACATTTTTGACATGCGTTTTTCTGGATTCTTTTGTTGTTATTCTGTCTCTCACTGTTCAAATAAACCTACCATTAAAATTATAGACTGATAATTTCTTTGTCAGTGGGCAAACGTACAAAATCAGCAGGGGATCAAATACTTTTTTCCCTCACTGTATATATTGGACTGAATGTACATTTTATATTAGAATAGGAATTTTCATATTTTGGTGTGAATGTAGCAATATATTTAAGTGTGAACATAGAGATATATTTTGGGCCTTTCTCTTTGGTTTTTGCTGCAGGGAAAGTGTTGAGAGTTTGATCCACAAGCACTCGTATGCCCGGTCACCTATACGCACCTACGCAGGAGAGGAGGAGACACTGGGGGATGAAGGCCACGCTGCACACAGGGGTAAGAGAGTTTGTCACACACTGATGATGTCATCACACACACGTTTCACAAGATGTACATCATGCTAATGAGCCAAATGAGGGTCGTTCAGAGGTACTACTACCACATAATTTTACCAACAAATTCAAACAACAGTCATTCACATAAATGGAGCAATAAAATGCTGCTGAGTCAATGTAGTGCAACATATTTATATTTTTTATTTAACCTTTATTTAACTAGTTAAGTCAGTTAAGAACAAATTCTTATTTACAGTGACGGCCTACCAAAAGGCCTACATCAGTGACAGTATTATAATAAGAGATGTCTAACAGCGTCTCTCTCTCCATCTCACTCTAAGGTTCTGCATTCACCGCCTCTGACAACCTCTCCCTGAGCTCCTGGGTCACCGCCACCTCTGGTTTCTCAGGCTTCCAGCACCCCCAGTCCCTCTCTGCCATGGGCTCCAGCAGCAACTCCCTGGCGACCCCCCTGCCCCACCCCATCCAGGGCTCCCTGCCCTCCTACAGCCGGCTGGGCATGCCCCTGACGCACTCGGCCCTGGCGGGCACCATGCAGGGCAGCGGGCCCTCCTTCCCCTCCTTCCACATGCCCCGCTACCACCACTACTTCCAGCAGGGCCCCTACGCTGCCATCCAGGGACTGCGCCACTCCTCCACCGTCATGACCCCATTTGTATGACTCCCTCTGGGGTGACTGCCTGGCCGAGTAGCCCCTCATCAGCTACAGCTAAGCTTATAGACGCACACTTCCACACACAAGTAAATAGGCTCACTGATTTGTCCCCTTCAGCATCATCACCACCATGTCTTTGTAAATAATAAGCCCCCTGGCCGAGACGACTGACTGGACGACCTGGAGAGGCTGCCTGGCTGCTGCCCTGCATGCTGACAGCTGAACCGGAGAGGAAACAGACTCCAACGGGACCTGGTGAAACAGACACAGAGACCCACAGACTGATATGAACACTAGATATGAACACTAATGACCTGCATATGAACATTTACGACCCAGATATGAAAACGGATGATCCAGGTATAAATAAAAAATCTACAACAGAGATGCTGAGGACTGATGACCATGCAAAGTGATGTGTTGTGGGAAAGAGGTAAGGGCCTGCTTGTGATGACTGTCGTTTGTCCCTGCCCTCCAACTGTTGGTCACAATATTCATTTTGCACCCACTCTCCAGAAAAGCATGGATAGGAGAACAAGTGAACTGTCTGGCTTACGGACATTAAAACTAGAGGGTGTGGTAATTGTTAGTTCTCTCACAGCTTCTGAGGAAAATGAAGAACATGGGACTCCAAAAGTTACGGGAGTGCACAACTTCCAATCCTGGGCACCGCTTGTGGCCACGGAGGAGAACTGTCTTCACTCCAGCTGCTGGGGCATGGAGGAATGGCAGCCATTTTATACTGAGTCAAAGGATTCCCCCTGCTTGCTGACCAAAACTCACAGGGAGGGTAGAAGCAACATCTCTCCTCTCCTGCTTGAACTCAAATGCCGCCATGCTTCCTCTGCAGGCATAATCCTATAGCCTCCTCCAGTCAGGCTGGCTGTTGCCATGGTAGTCAGATTTGTGCACATAGATGCCCTAGAGACATAGAGAAGCCAATTGTCTCTTTCCCATCTAAAAAGCCAGCCATGTATACAGTGAAGAAGTTATAGTGGAAGATGATCATGTTTGATAGCAGTACATAAAGATGTCCACATACACACACATCACACACACACACACTATAAGACGAATGTCACATTAGAGTGCCATATCATAGGACGCATGCTGTTTGCAACAGATAACACAGAAAATATTTGTTTAAAACAATTCTCACCCTGACTGGGTCTCAAACTACTTTTTCAGTTTGCTTTGTCATCCGAAAAGCTTATATTCACCTCATATTTTTGTATGTATTGCATCCAATTAGTAAAACATGTATTAGATTTGTGGGGTCTATGAAAATAGATTTTGGTTCATGTGTCACATGTGGATGGGCCCTAGAAGACCTTTGGAGAACCTCTGTATCAAAGTCACAGAGGGTTAAAATTACACTACGTCGTATCGTATCCCCAACACCAGCGGATTGTCTTCTCTAACCAATCAATGGCAACTCAGTAATGTATCAATGAAGTACCAAGAGGGAGAGAAAACCAGCAGACTCTGTAGCCCTGAAAGGCTAAGATGGACTTTCTCTTGCTGTATTGTCCTAAAGCTTGATTCACCACCTAACCAACACCTAACCCCTGGCGCCACACTATAGCCTGATTACTGTAGCCTGATCTATGTCTGCCTCAGGCTGTGTCGACACTACAGCACTCTGGGAGAAAGTCCACACCTGTAAATAATGACTCAGTGGTGCCGCCTCTTAGAGGAGGGAGATTTGTTTTGGTCGTCACACCGTTGGTGATTCGTCAGCTTGCCCCTTCTAACCAAATGACACAGAAGCTAAGATAGTGACAAAATGCAGTGTATGCATCGGTGCCTTTGTAGTGTCACTCCTCTCAAAAAATAATAATTGCAGATTGATTTATCCACTCAATGATGCCTCATGCAGTTTGTTACCACCGTAAAACCAATGTTATTGTAAAATGCCCGTTCCTATTTTGGCAAGAAAATAACACAAAAGGCAGCTTTGTAAACCTCTAATTCACAGCTAAGATATCCTGACAATTATTTTTAGTATGAAGATCTTTCTTTCGGAAAAATGGGACAAACTTGGATGGAAGTGAAGGTCTAATACACTATTTCATTGTGAGTTTTGTTTTCAATGCTGAGACTCTCAATTTCATTATGCTGAACGAACCAATCACAGGGAGCCAAAACACACACATAAATTAGGCTACAATTTGGCCATATAATTGTGGGCACTAACTCTGCATTTTGCCTACATTACTGTTGCCACTTACTCACCATTTGCATACCATGTGTCCACAAGCAGTCAGCAGGTTTGGAGTTGGAATGAGTTCTGCAGTTTTCTTTTTGTTGAAAACGTGTTGTAAGACAACTCTCAGTAGCCTACACAATGCATGGACTTGGATGCTTTATTGAGGTGCTATCAGAGGTGATGATTGCCAGTGAGGGCACGAACTCTAATGCTTTCACTTGAAAGAGGCAAGTGTTTTCAATGTTAAACAATTTCGCATAAGACCTCTAACAAAGGTCTTCAACTGGTGTTTTCGTCAATCTATAGCCTACATCTGGACTTCCCCATCTTTGAACATTTCCTGTTGTATGCAGCTGCCAATCTCTCCATGTCTTGGTAGGAGGAGGGATTGTAACTTTCAACCTTCCATTTTGAACAATGTGTACGCACACTCAAAGTATGCCATGGGAAATAGATCTGCAAGGATTTTGTCATGTTTTTGTTGTGTTTTTATTATTATGTGTAATCTAAATATACAGTATGACATCTAACAAGATTTTGTTTTGTTGATTTTTTAAGTGCAATATATTTATTTCTGCTCTGAAAATGATAATGTGTAATGTACTATCTGACGCTTAAAAATACACTGCTCAAAAAAATTAAGGGAACAGTAAAATAACACATCATAGATCTGAATGAATGAAATAATCTTATTAAATACTTTTTTCTTTACATAGTTGAATGTGCTGAAAACAAAATCACACAAAAATTATCAATGGAAATCAAATGTATCAACCCATGGAGGTCTGGATTTGGAGTCACCCTCAAAATTAAAGTGGAAAACCACACTACAGGCTGATCCAACTTTGATATAATGTCCTTAAAACAAGTCAAAATGAGGCTCAGTAGTGTGTGTGGCCTCCACGTGCCTGTATGACCTCCCTACAACGCCTGGGCATGCTCCTGATGAGGTGGCGGATGATCTCCTGAGGGATCTCCTCCCAGACCTGGACTAAAGCATCTGCCAACTCCTGGACAGTCTGTGGTGCAACGTGGCGTTGGTGGATGGAGCGAGACATGATGTCCCAGATGTGCTCAATTGGATTCAGGTCTGGGGAACGGGCGGGCCAGTCCATAGCATCAATGCCTTCCTCTTGCAGGAACTGCTGACACACTCCAGCCACATGAGGTCTAGCATTGTCTTGCATTAGGAGGAACCCAGGGCCAACCGCACCAGCATATGGTCTCACAAGGGGTCTGAGGATCTCATCTCGGTACCTAATGGCAGTCAGGCTACCTCTGGCGAGCACATGGAGGGCTGTGCGGCCCCCCAAAGAAATGCCACCCCACACCATGACTGACCCACCGCCAAACCGGTCATGCTGGAGGATGTTGCAGGCAGCAGAACGTTCTCCACGGCGTCTCCAGACTCTGTCACGTCTGTCACATGTGCTCAGTGTGAACCTGCTTTCATCTGTGAAGAGCACAGGGCGCCAGCGGCGAATTTGCCAATCTTGGTGTTCTCTGGCAAATGCCAAACGTCCTGCACGGTGTTGGGCTGTAAGCACAACCCCCACCTGTGGATGTCGGTCCCTCATACCACCCTCATGGAGTCTGTTTCTGACCGTTTGAGCAGACACATGCACATTGGTGGCCTGCTGGAGGTCATTTTGCAGGGCTCTGGCAGTGCTCCTCCTGCTCCTCCTTGCACAAAGGCGGAGGTAGCGGTCCTGCTGCTGGGTTGTTGCCCTCCTACGGCCTCCTCCACGTCTCCTGATGTACTGGCCTGTCTCCTGGTAGTGCCTCCATGCTCTGGACACTACGTTGACAGACACAGCAAACCTTCTTGCCACAGCTCGCATTGATGTGCCATCCTGGATGAGCTGCACTACCTAAGCCACTTGTGTGGGTTGTAGACTCCTTCTCATGCTACCACTAGAGTGAAAGCACCGCCAGCATTCAAAAGTGACCAAAACATCAGCCAGGAAGCATAGGAACTGAGAAGTGGTCTGTGGTCACCACCTGCAAAACCAGTCCTTTATTGGGGGTGTCTTGCTAATTGCCTATAATTTCCACCTGTTGTCTATTCCATTTGCACAACAGCATGTGAAATTTGTTGTCAATCAGTGTTGCTTCCTAAGTGGACAGTTTGATTTCACAGAAGTGTGATTGACTTGGAGTTATATTGTGTTGTTTAAGTGTTCCCTTTATTTTTTTGAGCAGTGTACATGTTATTTGTAAACCATAGGAAATATATACCACCCCCAAAATGTCTCTCAGTGTTATTTCTTTCTATGCAGTGAGTTGATCATCATGTATAAACTGAAGGGTCACTGTTTCATGACTATAACTAGAGTTGTACACAACTGTAACAGCTAATGAGATCAATCTAAAGTGCATTTAAAGACATGCTCCGGAACATTAGGGACTAGTAAGTATTTTTTAAACCTCCCGCTTTGGGTTGGATGTGTCAATGTGTAGTTCATACATGCATAATCTATGAGCAGAATTACTGTTTTACCTCAATTAGCCACAAAACCCCTAGTTTCAAAGCGACAGTTTTCTAGAAGCTGTGCAGCGCCATTTTCTCTACATTTCCCCCCCATTTGGGCCATCCCCAAGCAATTTGAGTATCAGCCAATGAGCCCCAGCCCCTCGCCATTTGAGTGACAGCTAGCAAGATGCACACACAGCAGAGTGAGAGAGAGAGCAATGACAGTGGTGCACATACAGTATCTGCACATATGTGATGTAGGATGCAATTTTCGGGAACACTTTTTGCTCGTGAGAGCTACTTTCAGAACTACTGGCTAAAAAATATACACAAGTATCGGAGAATCTCTTTAAATATCTCAATACACTTGAAAGTAACATATACCCTTGACATGACTCATTCCTTTCAGCTCCTAGTGAAGCAAAGGGCCTCAACGGTGCATCTCCACGAACTTCGTCCTTCTCTGTGTCTTCTTTGGGCGGCCAAAGTTTCACCTGGCTCTATAAACAATAACAGAAAAAGTTTCACCTAGCTCTATAAACAATAATATAACAAGTTTCACCTAGCTCTATAAACAATAATATAACAAGTTTCACCTAGCTCTATAATCAATAACAGAAAAAGTTTCACCTAGCTCTATAAACAATAATATAACAAGTTTCACCTAGCTCTATAAACAATAATATAAAAAGTTTCACCTAGCTCTATAATCAATAACAGAAAAAGTTTCACCTAGCTCTATAAACAATAATATAACAAGTTTCACCTAGCTCTATAAACAATAATATAAAAAGTTTCACCTAGCTCTATAAACAATAATAGAAAAAGTTTCACCTAGCTCTATAAACAATAACAGAAAAAGTTTAACCTAGCTCTATAAACAATAACAGAAAAAGTTTCACCTAGCTCTATAAACAATAATATAAAAAGTTTCACCTAGCTCTATAAACAATAACAGAAAAAGTTTCACCTAGCTCTATAAACAATAATAGAAACAGTTTCACCTAGCTCTATAAACAATAACAGAAAAGAGAGTCAAACAACATCACTTCAAAACAAAATAATTGTCAACAAGTTACGGTTCATTCACAAAACATGTAAGTTATATTTGGAAAGTCAACATTATTTACTTCAGTGCTCTTTGACTAGAATGTAACACGGTACTGTGCACAGGTTTGTTCAAGTGTTACATTTGAAGAACGTTCAGTGTTTCTTTGATTTGCCCTCTTGAGAATGAAGAAATTGTAGATCGTCGAAAGATTAGGGTGAATGGTCAAATCACCCCATAACAGAATCACAACTCAATCCTTCATTTCTAAAAATACATGTATCCATCCTCCCTTTGATGACACAAAGCCCATCTTTACTGGCTGAGACTGCTGGGGTAAGAGGAGGGAAATCCTAGACTACCTCCTAGTGGCTGATAGAAAGACATATTTTACCGACTCAAAAACACACATTACCTGATCATGCATTGCATGTACAGAGAGATGGTGATTCATGTGCACTCTATTCAGCTAGGCTACTGATGAGACAGACACGCATCATCAACTCCAACAACACACTACACTTGGACCACACTGGCTAGTGCCCAAGAGTAACTGGAAACACACCAAAAACAATTCATGTTGGTCCAGCTGTATTTCTGATCAATTTGATGTTATTTTAATGGACAAAATAATTGCTTTTCTTTCGAAAACAAGGACATTTCTTGTGGTTTCTCTGTAGCAATTCGACCATGAAGGCCTGATTCACACAGTCCCCTCTGAACAGTTGATGTTGAGATGTGTCTGTGACTTGAACTCACTGAAGCATTTATTTGGGCTGACATTTCTGAGGCTGGTAACTCTAATGAACTTATCCTCTGCAGCAGAGGTAACTCTGGGTCTTCCATTCCTGTGGCGGTCCTCATGAGAGCCAGTTTCATCATAGCGCTTGATGGTTTTTGCGACTGCACTTGAAGAAACCTTTAAAGTTCTTGAAATGTTCCAGATTGACTGACCTTCATGTCTTAAAGTCATGATGGACTGTCGTTTCTCTTTGCTTATTTGAGCTGTTCTTGCCATAATATGGACTTGGTCTTTTACCAAATAAGGCTATCTTCTGTATACCACCCCTACCTTGTCACAACACAACTGATTGGCTCAAACACATTAAGAAGGAAAGATATTCCACAAATTAACTTTTAAGTAGACACACCTGTTAATTTAAATGCATTCCAGGTGACTACCTCATGAAGCTGGTTGAGAGAATGCCAAGAGTGTGCAAAGCAGTCATCAAGGCAAAGGGTGGCTATTTGAAGAATCTCAAATATGAAATATATTTTGATTTGTTTAACACTTTTCTGGTTACTACATGATTCAATATGTGTTATTTCATAGTTTTGATGTCTTCACTATTATTCTACAATGTAAAAAAAATAGTAAAAATAAAGAAAGACCCTTGAATGAGTAGGTGTGTCTAAACTTTTGACTGGTAGTGTAAGTATTCAGAATTTTTACTCAATACTTTGTTGAAGCACCTTTGGCAGCGATTACAGCCTCGAGTCTTCTTGAGTATGACACTATAAGCTTGGCACACCTGTATTTGGGGAGTTTCTCCCATTCTTCTCTGCAGATCCTCTCAAGCTCTGTCAGGTTGGATGGGGAGCGTCGCAGTACAGCTATTGTCAGGTCTCTCCAGAGATGTTAGATCAGGTTCAAGTCCGGGCTCTGGCTGGGCCACTCAAGGACATTCAGAGACTTGTCCCGAAGCCACTCCTGCGTTGTCTTGGCTGTGTACTCAGGGGTCGTTGTCCTGTTGGAAGGTGAACCTTCGCCCCCAGTCTGAGTACTCTGGAGCAGGTTTATATCAAGGATCTCTCTGTACTTTGCTCCGTTCATCTTTCCCTTGATCCTGAGTACTTTGCTCCCAGACCCTGCCGCTGAAAAACATCCCCACAGCATGACGCTGTCACCACCATGCTTCACCGTAGGGATGGTGCCAGGTTTCCTCCAGACATGACGCTTGGCATTCAGGCCAAAGAGTTCAATCTTGGTTTCATCAGACCAGAGAATCTTGTTTCTCGTGGTCTGAGAGTCCTTTAGGTGCCTTTTAGCAAACTCCAAACTGGCTGTCATGTGCCTTTTACTGAGGAGTGGCTTCCGTCTGGCCACTCTACCATAAAGGCCTGATTGGTGGAGTGCTGCAGAGATGGTTGTCGCATATCCACAGAGGAACTCTGGAGCTCTGTCAGAGTGACCATCGGGTTCTTGGTCACCTCCCTGACCAAGGCCCTTCTCCCCCGATTGCTCAGTTTGGCCGGGTGGCCAGCTCTAGGAAGAGTCTTGGTGGTTCTGAACTTCTTCCATTTAAGAATGATGGAGGCCACTGTGTTCTTGGGGACCTTCAATGCTCCAGAAATGCTTTGGTACCCTTCCCCAGATCTGTGCCTCGACACAATCCTGTCTCGGAGCGCTATGGGCAATTCTATCGACCTCATGGATTGGTTTTTGCTCTGACATGCACTGTCAACTGTGGGACCTTACATATATAGGTGTGTGCCTTTCCAAATCATGTCCAATGAATTGAATTTACCACAGGTGGACTCACCTGTAGTAACATCTCAAGAAAAATCTCAAGGACGATCAATGGAAACGGGATGCACCTGAGCTCAATTTCGAGTCTCATAGCAAAGGGTCTGAATACTTATGTAAATAAGGTATTTTTTTATACATTTGCAAAAATGTCAAGAAACCTGTTTTTGCTTTGTCATTATGGGGTATTGTGTATAAATTGATGAGGAATTGTTTTTATTTATTCCATTTTAGAACATGGCAGTAACGTAACAAAATGTGGAAAAAGGGAAGGGGTCTGAATACTTTCTGAATGCACTATATATATATATATATATATATATATATATAAAGAGAGATATACACACACACACATACACACACACACACATACACACACACACACTATATCTCACACCCCTTAAACGCACTAAACATGGACATTGACAACCCGTCTGTCTCCTTCTGAACACACAACACATCCCCTGCCTCTCTCTCGCTCCAAAGCCATGACCATCAGCGCAGAAGCAGACAAACCGAGGGATCGATCGCAGGACGTTAGTCACCGTTTCACCAGGAAGAAGGGGCCCACTTCTACCCCTGATAAGAATCAGTTACATCCTTTGAAAATAAATAAATAAACAAATAAATAACATCCAGTACGAGGCTGATTGGATTAAAAGGATGGGGAAGGGCAGGCGAACCACCGTGAGGTATGGACAAACAAATTGGAAGGAGCACTTGGGCCAGAGAGTCCATTTTGGAGCATTACGGTATAATTTACACACGGAGGAGCGCGAGACGAATCTAATGTCATTTCCATCAATTTTGCATTTTCCCTCTGTCCTTTTAGTGGTCGGTCGTTTAAAGCGTCTGGGATGGAGGACAGGCTTACATTACAATGTCGGAGACAGACAAGTGTTCACCGCACTGAGAGGCTGTGGTTTATGGTGTGATGACCTGTAGTTTATCTAACGGTCCTGTACAGCTAGAGGTGGAGTCAAGCTATTTATAACGTGTTAGGTCTACATCTGCAGGAACAAGGTCTGGCCATGTACAAAATGTGTGCAATAGTCCTTTCCTTGTCACATTTTCTCTGTGAGCACTGATTTGAAAGAAGTATGAATTGAAGAAAAATAGACTCCAACCTTGCTACTCTTTTGTGCTCGATTGTATAACATCTGTTCAAAGTCACAGGTTCTAGGCCAATTTATAAATACATTATTGCAGTGGCATAACTTTACACAATATACATTTAAATGTTGTCAGACTTGAATAAACACAGATCCAAATAAACCTTATCAGCAAACTCTCGACCACACCTCAAACACTTTGTCACGGTTTCGGCCGAGGCTGCCTCTCTTCCTTGCTCGGGCAGGCTTCGGCGGTCGTCGTCTCCGGAGTACTAGCTGCCACCGTTGAATGTTTCTATGTTCGTTTGGTTTTGTCTTTATGTTGTACACCTGTTTTCGTTTAGCGCTAATTAGTGTCCTATAAGTTCTCGTTGTGTTTGTCAGGTGTTGTGTGTGATTGTTTCGCTGTCGTGTTTGTGCGCTACTGTTGCCCGTTTGCTCTTCGTGGTTTTCCTCCTCTGTTTAGGAGGGTATTTTCGCACATGTTAGTGCGCCTTTTGGTTTACGCCTGTGTGCGTATTTTCTCGCCTCCGGGCTTTTTGGCTCGTGTATTGAGTGTGCTTTCACTAAAGTCTTTTGGACTAATTTTCTGCGTCCTGCGCCTGATTCCTGCACCACACCCACCTACAGCACCCACTGACAGAATCACACACCTGAAGGATGGAATCAGCAGGAGCCGCAGCAGCACATGAGTCTCTGGAGGATCGGGTCCGTGAGCAGAATGACCAGATCCTTCGTATCGGGACCGCCCTGCAGGACGCTATAAACACCCTTCAACGCTGGGAGACCAGAGGGACACCCCCAACTCCACCTCCCCTGCCATCACCATCGGCCAGTCAGCCCATTCAAGCTCCGGAACCCAGGGGAATTCGACTCTCGCTCCCGAGGGCCTATGATGGGACCGCTGCCGGGTGTCAGGGCTTCCTTCTACAGGTGGAGCTATACCTGGCCACCGTGCACCAGGCGCCCTCTGGACACGAGAGCGTGTCCGCCCTCATCTCCTGTCTTACCGGCAAGGCGTTGGAATGGGCCAACGCCGAGTGGAGGAGAATAGACGCCACCACCATCACCTACTCTGAGTTCTCCCGCCGCTTCAGGGCTGTGTTTGACCATCCACCTGAGGGGAAAGCGGCGGGGGAGCGTCTGTTCTACCTCCGGCAGGGGAGGAGGAGCGCCCAGGAGTTCGCTTTAGAATTCCGTACTCTAGCGGCGGATGCAGGGTGGAATGAGCGGGCCCTCATCGATCACTACCGCTGTAGTCTACGAGAGGACGTCCGTCGGGAGCTGGCCTGCAGGGATACCAGCCTCTCTTTCGATCAGTTAGTGGACATGTCCATCAGGCTGGACACCCTGCTGGCTACCCGCGGACGTTCCGAGGGGGGTCCGTCCATTTCATCCTCCAGCGCCTCCGAGCCGAGCCCTATGGAGCTTGGGGGCGCTGGCGCTAGAGAGAGGAGGGGTCGGAGTACGAGGGGGGCCGTCCCCTGCACCAACTGTGGCCGTGAAGGACACACCGCGGCCAGGTGCTGGGGAGGGTCTCCTAGGGGAGAAGACGACAGGCTCCGCACTGGGGAGTCCTTCCAGGTGAGTAGGCACCCCACTTACCCAGAGCTCTCTGTTGCGCACTTCTGTATACCTGTGCGTTTTCCACAGGTAGCACCTCATTCCCAGCATAAGGCGCTGGTAGATTCAGGCGCGGCTGGGAATTTTGTTGATAGAAAATTTTGTTTAGAATTAGGGATTCCCCTTCTTCCTGTTGACGTCCCATTCCCCGTTCATGCCCTAGATAGCCATCCGTTGGGATCGGGCTTGATCAGGGAGGTCACGGCGCCACTTAGGATGTGTGCGCAGGGGGGTCATGAGGAGATTATCCAGCTATTTCTGATCGACTCGCCTGCGTATCCGGTGGTGCTGGGCATGCCCTGGTTGAGTATCCATAACCCGTCTATTTCGTGGCAGGAGAGGGCTCTGATGGAGTGGTCTGCCCAGTGTGTGGGTCGATGTTTAGGCGTTTCCGTGGGGGCTACCTCGGTGGAGAGTCCAAACCAGGTGCCCGCATTGCACATTCCCCCTGAGTATGAGGATTTGGCTATTGTGTTCAGTAAGTCGAGGGCGACGCAGTTGCCTCCCCATAGGCAGGGAGATTGTGCGATAGACCTCCAGGCAGGAGCTGCACTCCCACGGAGCCATGTGTATCCTCTGTCTCAAGAGGAGAAGAGAGCTATGGAGACTTACATAGACGAATCTCTGAGACAAGGATACATACGGCCATCCACTTCCCCTGCGTCCTCAAGTTTATTTTTTGTGAAGAAAAAGGATGGAGGGTTACGCCCGTGCATTGATTACCGTAGTCTCAATCAGATCACGGTGAAGTACAGTTATCCACTTCCTCTGATTGCGACCATGACGGAGTCATTGCACGGGGCGCGTTTTTTCACTAAATTAGATCTCAGGAGCGCTTACAACTTGGTGCGCATTAGGGAGGGCGATGAATGGAAGACAGCATTTAGTACCACCTCGGGGCATTACGAGTATCTTGTCATGCCATACGGGTTGATGAACGCTCCTTCAGTTTTCCAATCATTCGTGGATGAGATATTCAGGGACATGCAGGGGCAGGGGGTGGTCGTGTACATAGATGACATTGTCGTGTACTCGTCTACCCGAGTCGAGCATGTGGCCCTGGTGCGCCGAGTGTTGAGGAGGCTGTTGGAGCATGACCTGTATGTCAAGGCAGAGAAGTGTCTGTTTTTCCAGGAGTCGATCTCCTTTTTGGGTTATCAGTTGTCTGCGTCAGGGGTGAAGATGGAGGTTGACCGGGTGTCAGCCGTGCGTAATTGGCAAACTCCAACCACTGTTAAAGAGGTGCAGCAGTTTTTGGGGTTTGCGAATTACTACCGGAGGTTTATCCGGGGTTTTGGACAGGTGGCAGCTCCCATAACGTCTCTTTTGAAGGGGGGTCCGGTGCGTTTGCAGTGGTCAGCCGAGGCGGACAGGGCTTTTGGGAGGCTGAAGGACCTGTTTACTTCGGCTCCGGTGCTGGCGCATCCGGATCCCTCTTTACCATTTCAGGTAGAGGTGGACGCGTCAGAGGCCGGTATAGGAGCCGTGCTTTCGCAACGGTCCGGCACGCCACCTAAACTCCGCCCCTGTGCTTTTTATTCCAAAAAGCTCAGTCCGGCGGAGCGAAATTATGACGTAGGGGACAGGGAGCTGTTAGCCGTGGTACAGGCCCTCAAGGTGTGGAGGCACTGGCTTGAGGGGGCTCAACACCCTTTCCTCATTTTGACTGACCACCGTAACCTGGAGTACATCCGGGCAGCTAGGAGACTGAACCCTCGCCAGGCGCGGTGGAACATGTTTTTGGCCCGGTTCGTATTTAAGATCACGTACATCCCTGGGTCACAGAACGGTAAGGCAGACGCACTGTCTCGGCGGTACGACACGGAGGAGAGGTCCGTGGAGCCCACTCCCATACTGCCGGAGTCTTGTCTGTTGGCACCGGTAGTGTGGGAGGTCGATGCTGAGATCGAGCGGGCGTTGCGCACCGACCCTAGTCCTCCTCAATGCCCAGAGGGTCGGACGTACGTCCCGCTCGAGGTTCGGGATCGATTGATCTATTGGGCTCACACGTCACCCTCCTCTGGACATCCTGGTATAGGCCGGACAGTGCACTGCCTTAGTGCTAAGTACTGGTGGCCCACGTTGGCGAGGGATGTGAGGGTTTATGTCTCCTCCTGCTCGGTGTGCGCCCAGTGTAAGGCGCCTAGACATCTGCCTAGGGGTAAGTTACAACCCCTGCCCGTTCCACAACGACCATGGTCTCACCTCTCGGTGGACTTCATCACTGACCTTCCCTCCTCGCAGGGGAATACTACTATACTGGTCGTTGTGGACCGGTTCTCTAAGGCCTGTCGTTTGCTCCCTATGCCGGGCCTTCCTACTGCCCTACAGACCGCCGAAGCTCTATTCACCCATGTTTTCCGGCACTACGGGGTACCCGAGGATATTGTGTCTGATCGAGGTTTCCAATTCACCTCCAGAGTCTGGAGAGCCTTTATGGAGCGTTTGGGGGTCTCGGTGAGCCTCACCTCTGTCACGGTTCAGACAGACGACCAGAGGACCACAATTGCGTCACACCAGAAAGTTTATTAAAACTTAAGGGAAAAGGGAAGTAGGGAGTGAGTGAAGGCTCCAGGGGTAACAGGGATCCCGTCCAATGTGCTGGGTCTGTGCCCCCCCCAGTGGCAGCGATGCGTCCTATGACGCCGGTGGTGGGTGGTCCAGAAGTCCTGGGGGGGGAAACACAGACACAACGGGGCGGATGAAACAAGGCAGCAGTACAGTTCAAGGGAAATCCAAATACGTTGTAGCAAGGCAGAAGGCTGGTCAGAGTTACCGGGATTGAAGAGTAGTCTGGAGTCGTTATAGCAGAAAGCAGGTCTGGTTTTCCTGGGGCAGAAGAGTTTCCAAGAATCAGGCAGGTCCGGGGTCACAAAACAAGGGTGAGCCAGAAGCGTGAGCAAACAGGTTCCGGGTGTGAGCTTTGCAGACGATCTGACAAAGGAGAGCTGAAAGACAGGGCTTTAAATACTGGGAGAGGTTAGTGGGTAATGCAGCGCAGCTGGCAGAGTAATTAGAGCAGAGCAGAGCAGGGACAGGTGGAGCTAGTTAGGCTGAGTAGAGAGAGTGGTGAGCAGAGTGGAAGATAGTGGAAACAAATTAAGGTGGTAACCCGGTGGAGTGAGAGGGCTCATGACAACCTCGGGTTACCATCCTGAGAGTAATGGGCAGGTGGAACGTGTGAACCAGGATGTGGGTAGGTTTCTTAGATCATACTGCCAGGACCGGCCGGAGGAGTGGGCACGGTACGTACCCTGGGCAGAAATGGCCCAGAATTCCCTACGCCATTCCTCAACTAACCTAACCCCTTTCCAATATGTGTTAGGTTACCAGCTGGTTCTGACACCTTGGCAGCAGAGCCAGATCGAGGCTCCTGCAGTGGATGAGTGGGTGCGGCGCTCGGAGGAGACGTGGAACGCTGCACACGTCCACCTGCAGCGGGCCCTCCGTCGTCAGAAGGCGAGCGCCGATCTCCACCGCAGTGAGGGGCCGGTGTATGCACCTGGTGATCGAGTCTGGCTCTCTACCAGAAACCTGCCCCTCCGCCTGCCCTGTCGGAAACTGGGTCGGCGGTTTGTGGGGCCGTTTAAAGTCCTGAGAAGATTGAACGAGGTGTGTTACAGATTACAACTGCCTATTGAGTATAAAAATATTAACCCCTCGTTCCATGTGTCTCTTCTCAGGCCGGTGGTAGCTGGCCCACTCCAGGAAGATGAAATCAGGGAGACTCCTCCGCCCCCATTGGACATCGAGGGGGCACCGGCGTACTCCGTGCGGTCCATCTTGGATTCGAGACGTCGGATGGGGGGTCTCCAATATCTGGTGGAGTGGGAGGGGTACGGCCCGGAGGAACGGTGCTGGGTGCCGAGGAGAGACATTTTGGACCCGTCTCTCCTGACAGAATTCCACCGTAGTCACCCGATGCGCCCTGCTCCGCGTCCTCCTGGTCGTCCCCGAGGCCGGAGTCGGCGCACATCTGGAGCCGCGCGTCAAGGGGGGGGGGGTACTGTCACGGTTTCGGCCGAGGCTGCCTCTCTTCCTTGCTCGGGCAGGCTTCGGCGGTCGTCGTCTCCGGAGTACTAGTTGCCACCGTTGAATGTTTCTATGTTCGTTTGGTTTTGTCTTTATGTTGTACACCTGTTTTCGTTTAGCGCTAATTAGTGTCCTATAAGTTCTCGTTGTGTTTGTCAGGTGTTGTGTGTGATTGTTTCGCTGTCGTGTTTGTGCGCTACTGTTGCCCGTTTGCTCTTCGTGGTTTTCCTCCTCTGTTTAGGAGGGTATTTTCGCACATGTTAGTGCGCCTTTTGGTTTACGCCTGTGTGCGTATTTTCTCGCCTCCGGGCTTTTTGGCTCGTGTATTGAGTGTGCTTTCGCTAAAGTCTTTTGGACTAATTTTCTGCGTCCTGCGCCTGATTCCTGCACCACACCCACCTACAGCACCCACTGACACACTTCCTCAAAACAGCATGATCAGAAAACGGTTGTTGCCAAATAACACACCAGACTTTCAGGACAAAAGCGCTCACCACTACAGGTCTAAGGGGTGCTTTTATATGTTTCAGATGTTTCCACTAACTAGGGTCCCTTGGGAAACATGGTCCAAAACTATGGTTCCTAACCTGTCACAGTATAGTAAGCTGATCGTTACACTCAGGGTTTAAATCAGTTTAGGTCTCTCCAACCCTGTTCCTGGAGAGCTACCGTCCTGTCGGTTTTCACTCCAACCCTAACTGATTCTAATGATTAGCTGGTTGATAAGCTGAACCAGGTTAGTTACAGCTGGGGTTGGAGTAAAAACCTAATATGTATGGCACATATTATCTATTCAAAGGTTATGGTCTCCTATTCTTAGGTTGTGGAACTTACTTTCCCCCTCAATTAAATATTGGGTCTACCATGCCAGATTCTCCTTTCTCACTTTATGGCAGGTGTCCAAACCACCCACAGATTCTCCAGACAACAATGTATGATAGGAGAGAAATAGAGGGGAGCACTGCATAACAAGAGTTATAATGATGATGAAATGTCATACAAGACCCCAAACACCCTGTATAAAATCTCCCGTCCTAATAAGGATAGTCCAACCTTGGGTGGAGTGAGGGACAGTAACCCGATTTGATCAGTGGCTTAGAGCGGGGCATGTAACTAAATGAAAGGCCCGTCAAGCCGCTGTCATGCATAATTAATTGTGCTTCTACAATGAACTACACAAAATCCATCCTCATTTGATTAGAGGATTTTGGAGGATCCCGAAGTGCATTGCTGTCTATGCCATTTCCCACTCACCTCCCTATCTGAGTGTCCAGGAGAGGGATAAAGATGGGATAAGGATGTGTGTGTGTGCGCGTGTGTGTGCGTGTGTGTGTGTGTGTGTGTGTGTGTGTGTGTGCGAGTGTGTGTGTTCAGTGGAGGCTCTTCAGAGGAGGAAGGGGAGGAAGGGGAGGACCATCCTCCTCAATGAATTTCATAAAAATAAAAATAGTGAAACATAAAAAATGTCACGTCACAAAATAATTAATTAAAACACACTGTTTTGCAATGAAGGTCTACAGTAGCATCAACACCACTATCTGGGGTAGCACCATGGTGTAGTCGGAGGACAGCTAGATCCATCCTCCTCTGGTACATTAACTTCAATACAACATTTCAATACAAGCATTTTGCTACATCCACAATAACATCTGCTAAATATGTGTATGTGACCAATACAATTTGATTTGATTTGATTTTAGGAGGCTCATGGTTCTCACCTCTTCCATAGACTTACACAGTAATTATGACAACTTCCGGAGGATGTCCTCCAACCTATCAGAGCTCTTGCAGAATGAACTGACATGTTGTCCACCCAATCAAAGGATCAGAAAATTAATCTAGTACTGAAAGCATAAGCTACTGCTAGCTAGCACTGCAGTGCTTAAAATGTGGTGAGTAGTTGACTCAAAGAGAAACAGAATAGTTGAAGAGTTTTGATGAAAAATGAAGGAAAAGCAAGAGAGAGAGTGCTAGCTATATGTTATATATTTTTTCACTTAAATCACTTTCAGCGAATGCAGCTAGCTAGTTTAGCCTACTCAAACATCCGGCTCAAACAGAGCGGGATGCTATGTTAGCTAGCTGGCTATGGCTATCCAACACTGGAACTCTTTCAAGTCAAGGTAAGCTTTTGGCTTTATAAATGTATTGCCATCGGGGCCTGCCGGTGTAACTTCTAAACTGTTTGCTGTACACTGTACTGCATGATTGTGGCGGGTTAACGAACGCGTTAGTTCTAGTAGCTATGGTGACAACGATGTAGGCTGTGTGCAGTGGTTAGCGGTTATGTTTTGAAGGTTTGGCTTGGAATATTTCTTTCACTTGGTCACAGACAGCTGTTGTGTTGTGCAATTAAGTTCACAAGCAAAGGGAAAAGGTGAGAGGAGGAGAGCACGTGGATGCGAGAAGGAATTATACAATGAACAAAGTGATCATGCTGTTTGTATGTGGCTGGTATGAAAGTGAACTTTGTTTGCAGGTGATCAGTGATATATTCATTCCACCAATTCTGTTGAAAAGCGTTTCTTAATTAAACGGAAGCAAATAGAACTAAACGGGGATAAACATACCTGAATTTGTCCAATTTAAACTTTTGTTTGCAACTGTTGGACTAATGACTAGACCCTAGATCAGCTAGATGCAGGCAAGAGTTTACAAGGGGGTATTGAATGTGTCACTGTCTGTCACCTTGATTACTCAAATATTTATCTCGACCTGTGCACCTAGGTTGTAAACTTCATTTGTAGGCTAGGTTATAGCAACCTCATGATGGGTATAGGGAAAATGTTAGTATCATGTAATAGCCTAAACCCATTGATGTTACATTGAGCTGGGTGAATGGAATATGACAGTCATCCAATATGCTGTTATAAAAATAAGGCCATGCTCATTAAAAAAAAAACATTTCTCCCTCATCTTAAACGGCACCGACCGCCACTGGGGGTGTGTACATGTTTTACTATACTTGTGAGTACCAGAAGTCCTCACAAGAATTGTAAAACCAACTAAAACTCAGAGAAGTGAGGACATTTTGCTGGTCCTCACTTGTAAAAAGGCTTGGGGGTTAGGTTTAGGGTTAGAATGAGTTATTAGTTATTTTAATTGTTTTTATACTGGCCCCCCGTAGGAAAATATCCAAATCCAAATCATGTTGTTGACTCGTTCTTTTCTTGTAGTTGTGACTAAAGCATCCGATAGAGATACCACTCGGTAAACCCCCACCTCAAACGTATCTGCAGTAGCCTACTTGGGAACGGTACACGAGACTTGGAAGTGCACACTTACCAAAATGAGCTACAGTGGGGAGAACAAGTATTTGATACACTGCCGATTTTGCAGGTTTTCCTACTTACAAAGCATGTAGAGGTCTGTAATTTTTATCATTGGTACACTTCAACTGTGAGAGACGGAATCTAAAACAAAAATCCAGAAAATCACATTGTATGATTTGTAAGTAATAATTTGCATTTTATTGCATGACATAAGTATTTGATCACCTACCAATCAGTAAGAATTCCGGCTCTCACAGACCTGTTAGTTTTTCTTTAAGAAGCCCTCCTGTTCTCCACTCATTACCTGTATTAACTGCACCTGTTTGAACTCGTTACCTGTATAAAAGACACCTGTCCACACACTCAATCAAACAGACTCCAACCTCTCCACAATGGCCAAGACCAGAGAGCTGTGTAAGGACATCAGGGATAAAATTGTAGACCTGCACAAGGCTGCGATGGTCTACAGGACAATAGGCAAGCAGCTTGGTGAGAAGGCAACAACTGCTGGCGCAATTATTAGAAAATGGAAGAAGTTCAAGATGACGGTCAATCACCCTCGGTCTGGGGCACCATGCAAGATCTCACCTCGTGGGGCATCAATGATCATGAGGAAAGTGAGGGATCAGCCCAGAACTACACGGCAGGACCTGGTCAATGACCTGAAGAGAGCTGGGACCACAGTCTCAAAGAAAACCATTAGTAACACACTATGCCGTCATGGATTAAAATCCTGCAGTGCACGCAAGGTCCCCCTGCTCAAGCCAGCGCATGTCCAGGCCCGTCTGAAGTTTGCCAATGGCCATCTGGATGATCCAGAGGAGGAATGGGAGAAGGTCATGTGGTCTGATGAGACAAAAATAGAGCTTTTTGGTCTAAACTCCACTTGCCGTGTTTGGAGGAAGAAGAAGGATGAGTACAACCCCAAGAACACCATCCCAACCGTGAAGCATGGAGGTGGAAACATCATTCTTTGGGGATGCTTTTCTGCAAAGGGGACAGGACGACTGCACCATATTGAGGGGAGGATGGATGGGGCCATGTATCGCGAGATCTTGGCCAACAACCTCCTTCCCTCAGTAAGAGCATTGAAGATGGGTCGTGGCTGGGTCTTCCAGCATGACAACGACCCGAAACACACAGCCAGGGCAACTAAGGAGAGGCTCCGCAAGAAGCATCTCAAGGTCCTGAAGTGGCCTAGCCAGTCTCCAGACCTGAACCCAATAGAAAATCTTTGGAGGGTGCTGATAGTCCGTATTACCCAGAGACAGCCCCGAAACCTGAAGGATTTGGAGAAGGTCTGTATGGAGGAGTGGGCCAAAATCCTTGCTGCAGTGTGTGCAAACCTGGTCAAGACCTACAGGAAACGTATGATCTCTGTAATTGCAAACAAAGGTTTCTGTACCAAATATTAAGTTCTGCTTTTCTGATGTATCAAATACTTATGTCATGCAATAAAATGCAAATTAATTACTTAAAAATCATACAATGTTACAGACCTCTACATGCTTTGTAAGTAGGAAAACCTGCAAAATCGGCAGTGTATCAAATACTTGTTCTCCCCACTGTAGCTACTAACTATAACCAACAAGCAACGTCCAGAAAGCTGGTGTTGGCCAAAAAGACCAACCATCTCGCCAATCACTTGTAGGCAGTGCTTGACTTGGGATGGAACAAGTGCAGGAGCTGTCTTTATCCAAGTCGGACCATTGGACCAGATGTTCCCAAACTTTTTCACTCGGGGCCCCCCTTCCAGCATTGCGGAACATCCCACGCCCCCCCTCCCCCCTGCATGTGCACCCATGTGCACCCATTTGCTATGTCTATTTCTATGGCACAAGCACTGTTCATGACACAAACTGTTCACACCCCTGTTGTGGAGAGAATTTTGCACGTTTAAAGCTTATTTCCTGCAATTCTACACATTTTGTCATGGGGTGCAAAGAAAATGTTGCAGTTTTAAAGCTAATTTCCTCACAATTCAATATATTTTGCCATGTCTACTGTGTATTCATTTGATATTTGAGTGACAAAAAATTACAAAAATATCTATGGGCTAAAAAACCTAAATGAAAAAATGTTAGCTGACAAGGGCTAGTGTATCTGGACATTTCTGTTATAAATAGCTCTCTAAGGTATGCAATGACTAACATTACAAGAGGAACTGATGATGCACTACCCAATTTCGAAACGTTACCTTGTGCATTCTATTGGTTAAAGGGCTCTGATTGACTGATGCATTTCCCACTATGTCACCTGCACCTGCACCAGATGAAAAAGAGCACTGAAATGAATCCACTCTGTTACTGCCAAAATCTAAGTTTTGTTCACTGAGCAGAGCCACCTGTCTGGTCGCATGAAAGATTGGAAGTTGGCCAGGCCATGCACATCATGTTTAACTGTTTAAAAAGCACCGATCCAGCTTATACTGAAAACCACTCAGGTACAGTGGACACTGAAACGGCCATAGCATGCACTGAAGATCACCCAGAGACAGCTGAACAGTGCTGTTCTAAAATCCAAACCGCTGAGCTTTTCTGATCCATTGCATAATGGCACCACCTGCAGGACAAATAGAGAACCTCTCTCAATATGTCCTTCAACTGACCCAATAATAATTTATTACATTTGTTAAGCGCTTTTCACTATACGGAATGATCTCAAAGTGTATAAAATAAAAAATGAAAACAAAATAGCAACAAAAAAATAGAACTAAGTTCACAACGTCTGTGCTCACACACACACCTTTTGCATCTTTAGAGAAAATAAAGACCTGCACATTGCTTACATTTACATTTTTTTAAAAACATTTTCGTCATTTAGCAGACGCTCTTATCCAGAGTGACTTACAAATTGGTGCATTCACCTTATGATAGCCAGTGGACAACCACTTTCCAATATTATTATTATTATTTTTATTTTAATTTTTATTTGGGGTGGGGTAAAGGATTACTTTATCATTTCCCAGGTATTCCTTAAAGAGGTGGGGTTTCAAGTGTCTCCGGAAGGTGGTGAGTGACTCCGCTGTCCTGGCGTCGTGAGGGAGCTTGTTCCACCATTGGGGTGCCAGAGCAGCGAACAGTTTTGACTGGGCTGAGCGGGAACTGTGCTTCCGCAGAGGTAGGGGGGCCAGCAGGCCAGAGGTGGATGAACACAATGCCCTCGTTTGGGTGTAGGGACTGATCAGAGCCTGAAGGTACGGAGGTGCCGTTCCCCTCACAGCTCCGTAGGCAAGCACCATGGTCTTGTAGCAGATGCAAGCTTCAACTGGAAGCCAGTGGAGTGTGCGGAGGAGCGGGGTGATGTGAGAGAACTTGGGAAGGTTGAACACCAGACGGGCTACGGCGTTCTGGATGAGTTGTAGGGGTTTAATGGCACAGGCAGGGAGCCCAGCCAACAGCGAGTTGCAGTAATCCAGACGGGAGATGACAAGTGCCTGGATTAGGACCTGTGCCGCTTCCTGTGTAAGGCAGGGTCGTACTCTGCGAATGTTGTAGAGCATGAACCTACAGGATCGGGTCACCGCCTTGATGTTAGCGGAGAACGACAGGGTGTTGTCCAGGGTCACGCCAAGGCTCTTTGCACTCTCAGAGTTGTCAACCGTGATGGCGAGATCATGGAATGGGCAGTCCTTCCCCGGGAGGAAGAGCAGCTCCGTCTTGCCGAGGTTCAGCTTGAGGTGGTGATCCGTCATCCACACTGATATGTCTGCCAGACATGCAGAGATGCGATTCGCCACCTGGTTATCAGAAGGGGGAAAGGAGAAGATTAATTGTGTGTCGTCTGCATAGCAATGATAGGAGAGGCCATGTGAGGATATGACAGAGCCAAGTGACTTGGTGTATAGCGAGAATAGGAGAGGGCCTAGAACTGAGCCCTGGGGGACACCAGTGGTGATAGCACGTGGTGCGGAGACAGATTCTCGCCACGCCACCTGGTAGGAGCGACCTGTCAGGTAGGACGCAATCCAAGAGTGAGCCGTGCCGGAGATGCCCAACTAGGAGAGGGTGGAGAGGAGGATCTGATGGTTCACAGTATCAAAGGCAGCAGATAGGTCTAGAAGGACGAGAGCAGAGGAGAGAGAGTTAGCTTTAGTAGTGCGGAGAGCCTCCGTGACACAGAGAAGAGCAGTCTCAGTTGAATGACCAGTCTTGAAACCTGACTGGTTTGGATCAAGAAGGTCATTCTGAGAGAGATAGCAAGAGAGTTGGCTAAAGACGGCACGCTCAAGAGTTTTGGAGAGAAAATAAAGAAGGGATACTGGTCTGTAGTTGTTGACATCGGAGGGATCGAGTGTAGGTTTTTTGAGAAGGGGTGCAACTCTCGCTCTCTTGAAGACGGAAGGGACATAGCCAGCGGTCAAGGATGAGTTGATGAGCGAGGTGAGGTAAGGGAGAAGGTCTCCGGAAATGGTCTGGAGAAGAGAGGAGGGGATAGGGTCAAGCGGGCAGGTTGTTGGGCGGCCGGCCGTCACAAGTCGCAAGATTTCATCTGGAGAGAGAGGGGAGAAAGAAGTCAAAGCATAGGGTAGGGCAGTGTGAGCAGGACCAGCGGTGTCATTTGACTTAACAAACGAGGATCGGATGTCGTCAACCTTCTTTTCAAAATGGTTGACGAAGTCATCCACAGAGAGGGAGGAGGGGGGGGGGGTGGAGGATTCAGCAGGGAGAATGTGGCAAAGAGCTTCCTAGGGTTAGAGGCAGATGCTTGGAATTTAGAGTGGTAGAAAGTGGCTTTAGCTGCAGAAACAGAGGAAGAAAATGTAGAGAGGAGGGAGTGAAAAGATGCCAGGTCCGCAGGGAGTCTAGTTTTCCTCCATTTCCGCTCGGCTGCCCGGAGCCCTGTTTTGTGAGCTCGCAATGAGTCGTCAAGCCACGGAGCAGGAGGGGAGGACAGAGCCGTCCGGGAGGATAGGGGACATAGAGAGTCAAAGGATGCAGAAAGGGAGGAGAGGAGGGTTGAGGAGGCAGAATCAGGAGATTGGAGAGAGAAGGATTGAGCAGAGGGAAGAGATGATAGGATGGAAGAGGAGAGAGTAGTGGGAGAGAGAGAGCGAAGGTTGCGACGGCGCATTACCATCTGAGTAGGGGCAGAGTGTGTAGTGTTGGAGGAGAGCGAGAGAGAAAAGGATACAAAGTAGTGGTCGGAGACTTGGAGGGGAGTTGCAGTGAGATTAGTAGAAGAACAGCATCTAGTAAAGATGAGGTCAAGCGTATTGCCTGCCTTGTGAGTAGGGGGGGACGGTGAGAGGGTGAGGTCAAAAGAGGAGAGGAGTGGGAAGAAGGAGGCAGAGAGAAATGAGTCAAAGGTAGACGTAGGGAGGTTAAAGTCACCCAGAACTGTGAGGGGTGAGCCATCCTCAGGAAAGGAACTTATCAAGGCGTCAAGCTCATTGATGAACTCTCCAAGGGAACCTGGAGGGCGATAAATGATAAGGATGTTAAGCTTGAATGGGCTAGTGACTGTGACAGCATGGAATTCAAATGAGGAGATAGACAGATGGGTCAGGGGAGAAAGAGAGAATGTCCACTTGGGAGAGATGAGGATTCCTGTGCCACCACCCCGCTGACCAGATGCTCTCGGGGTATGCGAGAACACATGGTCAGACGAGGAGAGAGCAGTAGGAGTAGCAGTGTTCTCTGTGGGACTGGAGGGTAGCATAGGCTGAGATTAACTCTGCTTTGTTGGCTGCAGAACGGCCGGAGACCTGGAACAGAATCGTCTAGAATGTCATTGTATGCTGTAGCGTTAAGATTACCCTTAACTGGAACTAAGGGGCCTAGCCCGAACCATGAAAAACAGCCTCCACCAAACTTTACAGTTGGCACTATACATTGGGGCAGGTAGTGTTTTCCTAGCATCCGCCAAACCCAGATTCGTCCGTCGGACTGCCAGATAGTGAAGCGTGATTCATCACTCCAGAGTCCAATGGCGGCAATCTTTACACCACTTCAGCCGACGCTTGGCATTGCGCATGGTGATCTTAGGCTTGTGTGCGTGCGGCTGCTCGGCCATGGAAGCCCATTTCATGAAGCTCCCGATGAACAGTTCTTGTGCTGAAGTTGCTTCCAGAGGCAGTTTGGAACTCGGTAGTGAGTGTTGCAACCGAGGACAGACGATTTTTATGCGCTATGTGCTTCAGCACTTGGAGGTCCCGTTTTGTGAGCTTGTGTGGCCTACCACTTCACGGCTGAGCCATTGTTGCTCCTAGATGTTTCCACTTCACAACAACAGCACTTACAGTTGACCGGGGCAGCTCTAGCAGGGCAGAAATTTGATGAACTGACTTGTTGGAAAGGTGGCATCCTATGACGGTGCCACGTTGAAAGTCACTGAGCTCTTCAGTAAGGCCATTCTACTCCCAATGTTTGTCTATGGAGATTGCATGGCTGTGTGCTCGATTTTATACACCTGTCAGCAACAGATATGGCTGAAATAGCCGAATTCACTAATTTGAAGGGGTGTCCACATACTTTTGTATATATAGTGTTGGTAACAGAATGATCAAAACATTTGTA
This sequence comes from Coregonus lavaretus, assembly GCF_964263955.1. Lineage (NCBI taxonomy): Eukaryota > Metazoa > Chordata > Actinopteri > Salmoniformes > Salmonidae > Coregonus > Coregonus lavaretus. The sequence goes on along the minus strand of NC_139990.1, from coordinate 62,607,983 downwards.
ACAGAATGACTGCAACTAAATTGGCTACAACAATTTATGAGAAATATCACTGTGAGGAAAATTCCAGATTGTATGCATAATCAAATAACATTCAGCTCAGACACCCATACATACCCCACAAAACATGCCACCAGGGGTCTCTTCACAGACCCAAAGTCCAAAATGAATTCACGGCAACACACAGTATTATACATAACCATGATCGCATGCAACTCCAATTATTCAAGCAAACAGCAAAATGACCTTTAAGACATTTATTAAACAACATCTCATGGAACGACTGGGACTGTGAGGGGACACACACTAACACACATTCTTTTTTGGTTGTATTGTTTGTGTATCGTTGTATTTAAAATGTGTGTCACTGTCCTTGTCTATCAGTGTACCAGTGTTTTGTTACTTGTCATGTTTTGTGGTTTTTTGTGGACCCCAGGAAGAGTAGCTGATGCTTCTGCAAAAGCTAATTGTGAACCAAATAAACAAATGGGCACCGACCGACACCGGATGTCCATGGACATTGAAAAGTAGTTTTTGGTCAGTCCAAATCTGAACCAATCTTGTTTGAACCTCCTGAGTGGCGCAGTGGTCTAAGGCACTGCATCGCAGTGCTAACTGTGCCACTAGAGATCCTGGTTCGAATCCAGGCTCTGTCGCAGCCGGCCGCGACCGGGAGACTCATGGGCGGCGCACAATTGGCCCAGCGTCGTCCAGGGTAGGGGAGGGAATGGCCGGCAGGGATGTAGCTCAGTTGATAGAGCATGGCGTTTGCAACGCCAGGGTTGTGGGTTCGTTTCCCACGGGGGGCCAGTATAAAAAATATATATATAAAAAAAAATATGTATTCACTAACTGTAAGTCGCTCTGGATAAGAGCGTCTGCTAAATGACTAAAATGTAAATGTAAAAATGTTTGGACAGCAAACTGGAGAGTACAGTACAGTAGAGTAGAATATAGGTCAGTACAGTAAAGTACAGTACAGTAGAGCACACAAGTAGAGTGCAGTTTAATTTACTGTACTGTGCTTAGCTGTGCAGTGCTGTACTGTGATGTCCAAACTTGTGAAACATAGATGTCTAAGATTCTTACAGATTTGGTCCGGTCCTAGTAAATTTTTTCTTGTTTGTGGGCAGATCTCATTAGAAAACATGCAAATAAGGATATTACATTTTTCTACCTTTGTGTACCTATTCAGGATACATCACCATGAAGAGAATGACAATGATTCATTTCTGTATAGTACAGATGAAGGACCCATGAAGTAATTCTGTTACCATCATTCTGTTACCGGGTGTTAATCTACTTTACTGTAGCTCAATAACCAAAATAGATTTTTTCAAACTTATGGTGTCATATCATAGCTGACACCCACCCCATTCTTTCCGTAGACATCTTTGAATCTTAATTCGGAATAGAGTCTTTGGAAAAACATAAAAAACGGAGGGATATTTTACCATCATTCTGATACCAAATTTGAGATCTGCACTGTTCTTTGAGTAAATACGTTTTTGTAAAATGTTCTGTGCAAATTTTTTAAAGTACTCATTGTGTATAGAGTTGTATGGTTTGTTTAACTTTACAATCAATGGTTCTTGTTTGGCATACTTTTAAAGTGAACAATCTGAGTCTCAGTGTCATTCTGTTAGCATTGAAATGACCAATTAGAACAGATGGTCACCTCTCTTTCACAAATAAGCCTTATCATGGAAATATGTCCATGTGGGAATCATGTTGTGGGTGTGTGGTAATTTTACCTTTTGTTTTATGAAAATTATTTCTCGATTACATGTAAGTAAAGTTCCAAAGGTTTTCAAAAACCATATTATTAACGTGTAGACGAGCGTCAGGATGGTTGTACACATACCTGTGCTGTCATCAATACTTCAACTGAAACCAAAGAGGGCGCTAACCTCTGCCATAGAGTAGTCCTACCCTGATGTAATGATGGTAGCCACCAGAAGATGGTGGCAGAGGCTTATAAATGCAGGGAAGGATGTATCCAACTACAATGCTGCTTATTGTCTTCTACAGCAGGGTTTCCCAAACTCGGTCCTGGTGCCCCCCCTGGGTGCACGTTTTGGTTTTTACCCTAGCACTACACAGCTAACTCAAATAACCAACTCATCAACAAGCTATGATTACCGAGTATGGGAAACCATGTTCTACATTAGGTTCTGTTTTCCAGGTCCAAATTGGTTCCTGACTATAATGTTATGAATGAAGACATATACAGTACCGTGTGATTCTGATAGAACATATTCTTTGACAAAAATAATATGTATTCTCAGAACTGAAAAAAACATCTGGCCTAGAGGGGTTCTGACTAGGTGGAATACATCTATGACCTTTTTGTAGCAGGTTAGGATAACTTCCGCAGCAGGTTAGGATAATTAACGTGGCAGTTTAGGATAATTAGGTTAAGGTTAGGAAATGGGGTTAGGGTTAGTTAAAATACTCTCCTAACCTGCTATGAAAAGTCACTTCCGGTCGTAGCTGTACTACATCTAGTCAAAACCGCCTAGATGGGCACATGTATTCTGGCATTTAAGCAATGCTACCGTACCTGTAGACTTCTAGTCATTGTGCTAATGCTAGTTAGCATTGTCTTGCGAAACTACCGCTAACTTCCTTCATACTGCACGCAGAGACATAAAAATGGTATCCACGTGTTCATCTGACTCTGTAAATTCCAGAATGTCACAGTATCCCTCTAACTTCTACCTGGTACAGCCAGGCGACTATAGGCCTCCCCTCTGAGTCTAGTTCCTCTCAAGGTTTTTTCTTTCTTGAGAGTTTTCCTTTACCATTGTGTGACATCTGATGATGTAAAAGGGCTTTATGATTAAACGTTGATTGATTGAGTGATTCACAATTATACAGTTGAAGTCGGAAGTTTACAAACACTTAGGTTGGAGTCATTAAAACTCGTTTTTCAACCACTCCACACATTTCTTGTTAACAAACTATAGTTTTGGCAAGTCGGTTAGGACATCTACTTTGTGCATGACACAAGTAATTTTTCCAACAATTGTTTACAGACAGATTATTTCACTTATAATTCACTGTATCACAATTCCAGTGGGTCAGAAGTTTACATACACTAAGTTGACTGTGCCTTTAAACAGCTTGGAAAAATCCAGAAAATGATTTCATGGCTTTAGAAGCTTCTGATAGGCTAATTTACATCATTTGAGTCAATTGGAGGTGTACCTGTGGATGTATTTCAAGGCCTACCTTCAAACTCAGTGCCTCTTTGCTTGACATCATGGGAAAATCCAAAGAAATCAGTCAAGACCTCAGAAAAAATATTGTAGACCTCCACAAGTCTGGTTCATCCTTGGGAGCAATTTCCAAATGCCTGAAGGTAACACGTTCATCTGTACAAACAATAGTACGCAAGTATAAACACCATGGGACCACGCAGCCGTCATACCGCTCAGGAAGGAGACGCGTTCTGTCTGCTAGAGATGAATGTACTTTGGTGCGAAAAGTGCAAATCAATCCCAGAACAACAGCAAAGGACCTTGTGAAGATGCTGGAGGAAACAGGTACAAAAGTATCTATATCCACAGTAAAACAAGTCCTATATCGACATAACCTGAAAGGCCGCTCAGCAAGGAAGAAGCCACTGCTCCAAAACCGCCATAAAAAAGCAAGACTACGGTTTGCAACTGCACATGGGGACAAAGATTTTACTTTTTTGAGAAATGTCCTCTGGTCTGATGAAACAAAAATAGAACTGTTTGGCCATAATGACCATCGTTATGTTTGGAGGAAAAAGGGGGCCGCTTGCAAGCCGAAGAACACCATCCCAACTGTGAAGCACAGGGTTGGCAGCATCATGCTGTGGGGGTGCTTTGCTGCAGGAGGAACTGGTGCACTTTACAAAATAGATGGTATCATGAGGAAGGAAAATTATGTGGATATATTGAAGCAACATCTCAAGACATCAGTCAGGAAGTTAAAGCTTGGTCGCAAATGGGTCTTCCAAATGGACAATGACCCCAAGCATACTTCCAAAGTTGTGGCAAAATGGCTTAAGGACAACAAAGTCAAGGTATTGGAGTGGCCATCACGAAGCCCTGACCTCAATCCTATAGAACATGTGTGGGCAGAACTGAAAAAGCGTGTGTGAGCAAGGAGGCCTACAAACCTGACTCAGTTACACAAGCTCTGTCAGGAGGAATGGGCCAAAATTCACCCAACTTATTGTGGGAAGCTTGTGGAACGTTTGACCCAAGTTAAACAATTTAAAGGCAATGCTACCAAATACTAATTGAGTGTATGTAAACTTCTGACCCACTGGGAATGTGATGAAAGAAATAAAAGCTGAAATAAATCATTCTCTCTACTATTATTCTGACATTTCACATTCTTAAAATAAAGTGTTGATCCTAACTGACCTAAGACAGGGAATCTTTACTAGGATTAAATGTCAGGAATTGTGAAAAACTGAGTTTAAATGTATTTGGCTAAGGTGTATGTAAACTTCCGACTTCAACTGTACCTGTTATAGGAGGAAGAACAGGAGTTAGGGAACAAAGATCTAACATCTGAAGGAAGGCCAGCAGCAGGGAGTTGCATGTAGACATCCCTGGTACTGTTCAGTCAGCAGGAGATGTACAGAGACATGGAGCCAAACATTGAGTGGTGGTGGTCCCTGGCTGATGACCCTGTAGCTGGCCTATGGTCTGTGGGAGGTGCGATAGGCAGAGATGCCCGGCAGGTAACCATTGAGCCTTCTGTATAAAGTATTTTAGCTAAAGAGAACACATTCTCACTAACATCAATGACTTAGGAAAGAGTTGCAGGGGGAGTAGTACACTCTAAAAGTTATATTCTTGCTGCACCAGACCAAATTCAAATTGATTAAATTTCCTGTGCACATGTTTTTAACATAGGAAAGTGTGTACATACGTGTGTAGTGTGTACATTAATCTGTGGGTTAGTCTCCGTTTGAGACGGCACAGCCAGGGTAATAAAGTGGTATTTGAGCAGTCGTATCAGAGGCTGACCCTGACCCCACAGTCTCTCCCTCTCGCCAAACAAACAACCTGGTCACCATTGTAAACGTCCATCACACACCTACACATTAACCACATCTGCTGTGTGTATGTGTGTGTGTGTGTGTGTGTGTGTGTGTGTGTGTGTGTGTGTGTGTGTGTGTGTGTGTGTGTGTGTGTGTGTGTGTGTGTGTGTGTGTGTGTGTGTGTGTGTGTGTGTGTGTGTGTGCATGTTGCATGCTCTAAAGGGGCTCGCAAAAGGTCAGAGTTTGTCCGAATCGCCGCTGGGGTGAAGCATTTGACCCAAAGGTGAGGTCAAAAGGGCATCACCCGACCAGTACCCACAATTCACCACTCAACTAAGCAACAGTTGGTTGAACTTGAGCATAGTGTGTATGTTGGTTTCCCCTACTACCTACCCTATTTCACAACAGCAATATTAATTTACTTCAATATTTCAATTTCGTCAATTGAAGCCAAACTATTTTAGTTGGGGGACAAAATTGTATCATAAGTAATGATATATGGTAAACCATACATATGAACTGTGTGTTTGTTGTGTGTCAATACATACATGTGTTGGACAGCACTCATCACCTGATTGGTCCTTTTGTAAGTTCAGAGGTCACTGGATTTCCTGGAGTCTGAGGGGAGGTAATTTAACCAATTTAATTAGAAAAAAGATGATCCGATCTGGAGTGTGTTTGTCTTACTCTCTGGTTTCCTGGACAACCGTGTAGAACCTTGTCACTTTGTGTATGTGTGTGTGTGTGTGAGTGTGCATGTGTGTGCGTGTGTGTGTGTGTGTTTGTGTGTGTGTGTGCATGCGTGCAAAAGAGAGAGAGAAATAGCAGTTACCCATTAACAGCCATCTTATTTAAGATGACTTTGTCTTGCTTTATTTGAAGTAAAACCTTCGCTTCACACCATCCCTTCTTTTTAATCTCTCTCTCTCTCTCTCTCTCTCTCTCTCTCTCTCTCTCTCTCTCTCTCTCTCTCTCTCTCTCTCTCTCTCTCTCGCTCTCTCTCTCTCTCTCTCTCTCTCTCTCTCTCTCTCTCTCTCTCTCTCTCTCTCTCTCTCTCTCTCTCTCTCTCTCTCTCTCTCTCTCTCTCTGTCTCTAGTGATTAGCACTAGTCTTTATTTGCAGAGTTATCCTTTGAGAGACGGACACAGTTAAGCGGCTATAGGAGTCAGATGAATGTTTGCTTCTCACCTTTCTTATCGCTTTCCAAGTTTGCCATCTACCCAGAGGGCCTTTGCTCTCCATTTTCTCTCTCTGTCTTTCTCCATTTCTCTCTCGGTCTCTCTCTCTCTCTCACGTTCACTATGATAGGTAAGGATGTTGTTGTGTCCGTAGGCACTGTAATAAACAGGTGAAAACATATGTATCGTTGCAGTTGGGCCTTGCATGTTGGCTGACAAGTTTTTTTGAAATGGTGACATGTGTTTGTGTTTTCTTCAGCGGTTTATGTGTGCATGTGTATACTGGGTATGAGTATGCCAAGATGCCACAAACATGTTGCTTTGTTAGACCTTCATATGAAAGTATAGCATCTTCCCTCCATTTTTTATTACCATGACCCCTCTGTAATCTCTGTATGGGTCGAAGGTCACCGGACATGCTCGCTACGTCTCCATATCTTCTTTACTCACTCAGTCGTGACTCCCTCTGTCTCTCCCCCGGCCATGGTTCGTCGTTCATCGCTTCTCTTTCTCTTTCTACCCCCTTCCCTTCCCTCTCTTCTCTATCATCACAGATACACTGGTGTCCCCCCCCTGACCTTCTTAAACCCCCTTTGGACCCCTCCCCCCCACTACTCCCCTGTCTTTCCCCCTGCCCACCCCAGATTCAGGGGCTATCAGAGTCATCACATTTCTTCTGTCATCATCGTCATTCATCAAAGAGAGAAGAGCGTTAAGAGCCCCTCTCTCAACCAATGGCCTTTCCCCATTCGACATGTCTCCCACCCTCTTGGTTTTCTTCTGCCAATTACCTCTGTTCAAGCCTCCTTAGGTTGATCTCCACCAATCATGTCTCTCCATCTATGGCCTTTGTTGGTCTTAGTCTGTCCACCAATGACCTGTTTCACTTTAATATGTCTCTTACCCTTTGAATGCAACCTGCTAACACACATACAGTACATACACATGAGAATATGGTGATGTGTGTGTGTCTGTGTGTATCTGTGTGTGTTTGGTCAAGTGCGTGAGAGCAGACAATGTCCCAGTCAAAGCATGTCTTCCCTGCACCACAACAGACACGGTGTCTAGAGAGAGAGGGCAGGAAAAGAGCAAAGCGATAAATATGGCCTAATGCGTCATCAAACTGTCACATAGAACTGAACAACAACACACACGACTCCATTTTGAAAGAAAGGAAAGAAACCCTAAATTAAGTGCAGGATGTGAAGCATCATCTAGTGTTACTCAATAGATGGTGGGTAACAGAAAGTGTGTGTGTGTGTGTGTGTGTGTGTGTGTGTGTGTGTGTGTGTGTGTGTGTGTGTGTGTGTTGGTTGGGGTGCAGGGGGGGCCGCGGAAATGTTTATTAGGTGAGAATGAGTTCAACCTAACAAGTTTGGAGTAGGACTCATGCATGTTACGGGAATAGCCACAGGAAACCACAAAGTGTATTGACTCAGAACTAGAATTTTGCGTAATTACGTCAGATGCTCGATTATGTTCAGGGGGCAGACATATTCAAAAATAATACTAGAACAAGGAGCGGTAGCAGGGCGATAGCTCCACCCCCCTTTCTTTGCAAGCTATGGCAAGTCTATGGGTCAAATGTCCCCTCCCTTTTCGAAATATGCGAACACCTGCGAAATCAAGCTTTGTCCAAATGATCAGTTGTGAAAAGTCTGTCACTGGATCAAAATTCCTTGTTAATCGTCGCATTCCACAGTCTGTTGACAGACACTATGATACCAGTTATGTTACGTGCGTCTGTCCACGAGAGATTATCCATTCGGTATGGATGGAAAGGGGTGCTGACAACATCAAAGTGGTGGCTTCAGTTCCTGCATGTGCCAACCACGTCTAAACACAGCATCAAATTGTGTCCTATGGTCAGACCTGCTACAAGCATTCAATATTGCAGCCTCTAATACACCCAAGAAAAAACTCTAACATGGAAGGATGGATGGAGGGGGTCTGGTGCCACACCTCTCTCTCACCTTCATCTCCCCTCTTCACTTCACCCCTCAACTTCCTGTGACCGTATCCCCTTTCTGAAGGCGTGGGGTCAGAGTTAATCTATTAGCCCCCTGAAACCCCTCCTCCCTCAGCCCCAATCACGCCTGTAAGGCTTGCCCCGTGCAAGGCATTGTGGGCTGGGGGGCCGAGGGGGCAAGAGAGAGGGCAGGGTGGGACAGCAGCTATCATCGCTCTTCAGCCCCAAACCCATCGCCCCAGGGGGATGGGAGTCCCCTCGATGCCCCCTACTGACCTTCTTACCCTAGATGAAAAACCACCCCATATACCAACACCAGGCTGGCACAGGACTTCAGAAAGTCATGCTGGCTGGTCAACTTACTGGGACACATTTAAACAAACAAAGATACACAAACATGCACACATGCATGCATGCATGCACGCACACACACACACACACACACACACACACACACATACACACACACACACACTCACTACACCCCCCACAACCCCAATACAAACCCCACAACACAGAAAACCTTGGTCCTGTCCCAAAGTGCTCGTTGGGCTACCAACCACTCTCTGATTGGTTGAGAGATTGAGATCCCACCCCTGCCCTGACCTTTGGGCTGTAGTTTAATCTACCCCCAGGGGTCAAGGCTGGGTCACCATGGCGACATAATGACTTCCTCCTAATAAAGGTTTGATGTATGGTTGTACTGATAGGCCCCTGCGATGACCACTGTGTCACCCCGATGCTAGGTTCCGGAGTCTAATTTTCTCCAAATATGAGGCCAGGATCTGTCTATCTCAGAAAATGAGAGAGATACACCAACTAAGTTTGTAATTGTTTCCAGGGTCCATTCAGAAGATTCAAGAATTTAAAAATCCTCATAGAAGATAATTGGAATTTAAATTCATGTCCTGATATGACTGAACTGAAATGGTATTGACCTCAACTTATTTATAATACTTTATTATTCTTTAGAAAAGTATATGTTTACGGGTCGACAATGAATCATTACACAGAGAGAGACAACATGTAGCACAACAGCAACATGCATGTATTCTCTATAAGGATGTTGATTAATGGTGGACAATTGTGCCAAAATAGCCTTGAAAGTGTCAGGTTTTATGGTTGGACATTTAATCAACTTGCATGATTGGAAGAATGATTGGTCTACAGAGAAACAATCCTGGCAGATAACCTGAGACTGGACGTAGAGTAGAGTAGAGTAGAGTAGAGTAGAGTAGAGTAGATCACCCTGTTGCAGGAGAACTTTCCTGCAAAGCAGGAAATTTAAACTTGTAGTGTATTTCAGGTTTTAAAAGGCTTCTGAAGTTTGTAAATTCCACTTTGAAATTTCAAACTTGATTTTCCCTTACAAAAAATACATCAACCCCTACAAAAATGTCCATTAATTATAATCCACATAATAATTAAAATGTCCTGTTGTTGTAGGATTATTTTCCTGCTGTAACAAACTGGCTCAAATTAAGATCCTACATCTGTTCACAAAGCTAGGTTATGTCCTTGTCTGGAGTGTGCCGTCATGGTGATAGAGTTTTATCTGTTTTGGTGCTGACTCACTGCCCATTATGCCTGTGGTACGAGAGAGAGACACTGGATACTAGAAAGTCATCACTACGGAATCTCCAGAGCACACTACTCTTTAATGTAATACTGTACTGGGAGAGGGAAAGGGCTAGAGACCGACACAAAGGAAGGATGATGGCGACAGAGAGAATAGATGGAAAAATATACATTTGCAGAGAGTTAGAAGAGACATAAATACTGAGAGAAAGAGACAGGGATAGAGACATAGAGATAGATATGTAGAATGATAGAATGTGAGAGGAGGTGAGAGAGAGAGCTTGCAGCTTGTTGCTACATTGAATATGGATGGCTGTAGGTGTGTGGCTGTACTGCCTCTGCCCAGTAGATGGCGATACATTGACACTCATGCAGACCAAATGAAGCCAACACAAAACAACTCGATGCAATATAGGAGTCATAGAAGTGGTCACCAAACCTGGTCCTGGAGAACAACAGAATGTCCCTAGTTAGTACAAACAGCAAAGGAGTATAGTGCACACTACACTACACAGTTGATGGCCTGATCTTGCAGCTGCCCAAATGATGAAGAATTTATATCAAAGGATCCTCTGGTTCCATGGGCAATGTTAGTTAAATCAGATAAAAAATGAGGTCTAGAACATGTTCGGCTTTGCAACCATTGGTACAGTACAAGAGAACACAAGCTGTGGCCAAAGACAGACTCTAGTGACAGAAGATTGTTGCAGCTTTATGTCTCAACCGGGGCGAAGAGGACTAAGTAAGCAAGTAAGTAACATTTACATTTACATTTTAGTCATTTAGCAGACGCTCTTATCCAGAGCGACTTACAGTTAGTGAGTGCATACATTTTCATACTGGGGACCTTATATAGACAGGTCTGTGCCTTTCCAAATCATGTCCAATCAATTGAATTTACCAAAGGTAGACTCCAATCAACTTGTAGAAACATCTCAAGGATGATCAATGGAAACAGGATGCACCTGAGCTCAATTTTGAGTCTCATAACAAAGGGTCTGAATACTGATGTAAATAAGGTATCTTTATTTTTTATACATTTGCATAAATGTCTAAAACCCTGTTTTCACTCTGTAATTCTGGGGTATTCTGTGTAGATTGATGAGGAACATTTTTTATTTAATCCATTTTGAATAAGGCTGTAACGCAACAAAATGTGGAAAAAGTGAAGGGGTCTGAACACTCTCCGAATGCACTGTAAATACATAATGGTGTATGTTGAAATTTGTACCCCAGGCAATAATATTGTACCCTAACCACACCCTTTTTTCTGAAAGCGTGTGTTCTGTCATGCTTACAGGTGTTTGAACAGGAGTGTGACTTCCCTGAAGACTCAGGTGTTCCTCGGATGAAGAGCATAGTGAATGAATGGTGCACAACTTCAAACACCACATTTCTTGCCCACTCATAATAAGGAGGTGAAGTTGATTAATGTCCCTGCTTCCCATATGCTTCCAGAAAAGGTTATGGCAACATCATAGCAAATGAGTGCATTTAGTGATGTCTTTTCAATGAATGAGAACAGCTTTGTGCCTGTAGACCTACGTAATTGTTTTCAGGGCTTCAATGTAAATTGACCAATGTAGGCAAATCACAAACACACATACACATTGTCCTACTGTGGGAGAAAAACGGCAACATCCTCCTCTGTCCGGCAACAATGGCCGCCGTTCTCTCAGTGAGTGGGAACAGAGAGGAGGACAGGTGTCCCTTCCACCAGCTGGACCAGGGACACAGAGAGGGAGAGAAGGAGGAAAGAGAGAGAAAGGGGACTGAGAGAGAGAGGGAAAGAGGGAGAGCGGGCATCTGTTTCCCGTCTGGGACACATCTGGAGGAAGAACAAACAAAACAGAATGGAGGAGTGGAACCGCACCGGGCCGTGAGGGGAAACGGTAGGAGTACCTGTCACATACACTTCCTGGGGAAAATAATACTGCTTCCTCTCTCTCTCTCTCTGAGTAGGAAAATCACTGCTTGGTTGCTAAGAGACGATGATGGGTGTGCGGGCTGCAGAGTCATGTTCACACAGTGTTTCAACCACAGCAGCTCTCATAACTGCATGGTTTCAGGCTAGTGGCAAGGCCCCCAATTTTTTTGGGATACCCCTATCCGAGGTGTAACAAAACACAACCATGTTTTTCCATATCTCTAAGGTCTCCCATATATGAAATGGATGGTTGTGTAAAAATATTTTACTGCAAACGTGGTTAAATTGATAGGTATTGTGACACACCCCCTTAACTCAAACAGTGCAGAATAATACCTGGCTGGAGGGGGGAGGCCGCATAAACTCATCTAACCCAATATTGCAACCACTGATATTGCTAAAATTTGGAATACAAGTAGTCAATTGTCTGCCCTACATAGAGAAACAAACAACATGAGGATATCTTAAAGCGTTTTGGAAATATAGACCTGTAAACACACAGATACAATAGGCGGAAATTATTAATCTAAACTTAACTTTTTGGTAGCTGTTCATTAGACAACTTTCCAAGTGAAATTTGCTCCCATTCAGTGCTGTATGGTCCTGCTTGACAAAAATGCACACAGTGCATGTTGTGGCTATTGTAATTGGCTCTTAGGAAAATACAGTGGGGGAAAAAAGTATTTAATCAGCCACCAATTGTGCAAATTCTCCCACTTAAAAAGATGAGAGAGGCCTGTAATTTTCATCATAGGTACACGTCAACTATGACAGACAAAATTAGAAAGAAAAATCCAGAAAATCACATTGTAGGATTTTTAAGGAATTTATTTGCAAATCATGGTGGAAAATAAGTATTTGGTCAATAACAAAAGTTTCTCAATACTTTGTTATGTACCCTTTGTTGGCAATGACACAGGTCAAACGTTTTCTGTAAGTCTTCACAAGGTTTTCACACACTGTTGCTGGTATTTTGGCCCATTCCTCCATGCAGATCTCCTCTAGAGCAGTGATGTTTTGGGGCTGTCGCTGGGCAACACAGACTTTCAACTCCCTCCAAAGATTTTCTATGGGGTTGAGATCTGGAGACTGGCTAGGCCACTCCAGGACCTTGAAATGCTCCTTACGAAGCCACTCCTTCGTTGCCCGGGCGGTGTGTTTGGGATCATTGTCATGCTGAAAGACCCAGCCACGTTTCATCTTCAATGCCCTTGCTGATGGAAGGAGGTTTTCACTCAAAATCTCACGATACATGGCCCCATTAATTCATTCTTCACAGTAGGTATGGTGTTCTTTGGATGCAACTCAGCATTCTTTGTCCTCCAAACACGACGATTTGAGTTTTTACCAAAAAGTTATATTTTGGTTTCATCTGACCATATGACATTCTCCCAATCCTCTTCTGGATCATCCAAATGCACTCTAGCAAACTTCAGACGGGCCTGGACATGTACTGGCTTAAGCAGGGGGACACGTCTGGCACTGCAGGATTTGAGTCCCTGGCGGCGTAGTGTGTTACTGATGGTAGGCTTTGTTACTTTGGTCCCAGCTCTCTGCAGGTCATTCACTAGGTCCCCCCGTGTGGTTCTGGGATTTTTGCTCACCGTTCTTGTGATCATTTTGACCCCACGGGGTGAGATCTTGCGTGGAGCCCCAGATCGAGGGAGATTATCAGTGGTCTTGTATGTCTTCCATTTCCTAATAATTGCTCCCACAGTTGATTTCTTCAAACCAAGCTGCTTACCTATTGCAGATTCAGTCTTCCCAGCGTGGTGCAGGTCTACAATTTTGTTTCTGGTGTCCTTTGACAGCTCTTTGGTCTTGGCCATAGTGGAGTTTGGAGTGTGACTGTTTGAGGTTGTGGACAGGTGTCTTTTATACTGATAACAAGTTCAAACAGGTGCCATTAATACAGGTAACGAGTGGAGGACAGAGGAGCCTCTTAAAGAAGAAGTTACAGGTCTGTGAGAGCCAGAAATCTTGCTTGTTTGTAGGTGACCAAATACTTATTTTCCACCATAATTTGCAAATAAATTCATTAAAAATCCTACAATGTGATTTTCTGGATTTTTTTTCTCAATTTGTCTGTCATAGTTGACGTGTACCTATGATGAAAATTACAGGCCTCTCTCATATTTTTAAGTGGGAGAACTTGCACAATTGGTGGCTGACTAAATACTTTTTTCCCCACTGTAAGTGGGTTCAGACATCGAAATTACATTTTTGGGGTTCCTGAAAGGATTTTGAATCTTTAGCCCCTAATCTTGCAATTAAGTCAAAGGAGCAATCACAGATTATCTTTATATTTTGCCTCAAATCCAAAATGGCATCGTAATAACATTTGATGAAGGTTAAATCACCTGTAAATATGAATTGTGTACAACACTCATACCTATAAAGACTGTTGGTGTGAATAAATGTGATTCTGAATCCAATATGGCCAACACGATAACACCTTAGCCTTTATATAAGTAGCACTTGTTAATTTTGTATTGTGTTATTCTGTCTTTAAAATTGTTTCATAAGGCTCTTGGTATATCTAGGGTAGGAGTGGCACTGTCATGCCTCTGTTGTGTCTGGATAGCCGAAGCCAACTAGTTTTTAAATAGGTGTTCATGTTTTAATCTCAGTCACACACTTACAGCATATCAACAATGGGCAATTCCATAAAATATAACAACAAGCCTTTCACCACACAAGCACACAGTAGCATAACCAAGTTACAGGAAAGCAACCGTAACACAACAGTCAGCTACTCTAGTAGTGTATATGTACAGCCCTCTTTTCCCCGCTAAAACAAAGAGTGCAAGGTTGATTCGAAGTCTTTGAGGTGACCAGGACATGAGTGAGTCCTTAAAGGGTGAAGAAACAAAGTAGCCAGTGGTGGTCATAGTTCTGGGGCCAGCTTGCACAGCTAACTGGTCATTCTGGTCAAACTGCAGCGACCAAGGTAGTATCCTTCCAGTATGGCTGGCGGTGTATTGGTGCTGTGGGGTGATCAGTTTCCATTTCTACAGTTCGCTTTAGGCAGTCAGCTGATGCAGCTTGCAAACCAAAGAGACCTATTGACTAACTGGAATGTTATCCCAGCCTGAATGATGCTGGGGATACTCCAGTAGTGGAATGGTTGGTTGTCTGATTGTGAAGGAAAGTCTGTGAAAGGGCTGTCACAAACAGACTTGCCTTTAGATCTTTCCAACACCTAATTGGCCTGTGGGAGGAGTTTTTTATGATGAATGTGGCAAAAAGTCCTGCAGGTCACGTCGTAGTCAGAGTGTAGCTAGGTCATAGACTATGACTAAGAAGCGTTGGTTGTAAGGGATGTAGCACAGCTCCATACACATACAGTGCAACCATCTCTGCAGCACTCCACCAATCAGGCCTTTATGGTAGAGTGGCCACTCCTCAGTAAAAGGCACATGACAGCCCCCTTGGAGTTTGCCAAAAGGCACCTAAAGGACTCAGACCATGAGAAACAAGATTCTCTGGTCTGATGAAACCAAGATTGAACTCTTTGGCCTGAATGCCAACCGTCACGTCTGGAGGAAACCAGTCACCGCTCATCACCTGGCCAATACCATCCCTATGGTGAAGCATGGTGGTGGCAGCATCATGCTGTGGGGATGTTTTTCAGGGGCAGGGACTGGGAGACTAGTCAGGATCGAGGGAAAGATGAACTAAGCAAAGTACAGAGAGCTCCTGGATGAAAACCTGCTCTCAGGACCTCAGACTGGGGCGAAGGTTCACATTCCAACAAGACAATGACCATAAGCACACAGCCAAGACAACGCAGGAGAGGCTTCGGGACAAGTCTATGAATGTCCTTGAGTGGCCCAGCCAGAGCCCGGATTTGAACCCGATCTAACATCTCTGGAGAGACCTGAAAATAGCTGTGCAGCGATGCTCCCCATCCAACCTGACAGAGCTTGAGAGGATCTGCAGAGAAGAAACTCCCCAAATACAGGTGTGGCAAGCTTGTAGCATCATACCCAAGAAGACTCGAGGCTGTAATCACTGCCAAAGATGCTTCAACAAAGTACAGAGTAAAGGGTCTGAATACTTATGTAAATGTGAGCCAGCAGAAGGTCATGTTGGATTCAGGCAGACGTATTGGACAACCAATAAATCAAAGCTCACTTCTAAATGATAAGGAGGTGACTTAAGAGCCCAATCTCGGGGAGAGCTAGGAAGAAAGTGTCAGTCCAGGGTCGAGAACACCATCCCCACAGTGAATCATGATGGTGGCAGCATCATCCTGTGGGGATGTTTTTCATCGGCAGGGATTGGGAAACTGGTCAGAATTGAAGGAATGATGGATGGCGCTAAATACAGGGAAATTCTTGAGGGAAACCTGTTTCAGTCTTCCAGAGATTTGAGACTGGGACAGAGGTTCACCTTCCAGCAGGACAATGGCCCTAAGCATATTGCTAAAGCAACACTCAAGTGGTTTAAGGGGAAACATTTAAATGTCTTGGAATGGCCTAGTCAAAGCCCAGAACTCAATCCAATTGAGAATCTGTGGTATGACTTAAAGATTGCTGTACACCAGCGGAACCCATCCAACTTGAAGGAGCTGGAGCAGTTTTGCCTTGAAGAATGGGCAAAAATCCCATTAGCTAGATGTGCCAAGCTTATAGAGACATACCCTAAGAGACTTGCAGCCCGGCCCGGCCTGTTCCTGCTCCCCGCACCAAGCCTATGGTGCGCGTCGCCAGCCCGGCCCGGCCTGTACCTGCTCCCCGCACCAAGCCAATGGTGCACGTCGCCAGCCCGGCCCGGCCTGTTCCTGCTCCCCGCACCAAGCCTGTGGTGCGCGTCGCCAGCCCGGTCCGGCCCATTCCTGCTCCCCGCACCAAGCCAATGGGGCGCGTCGTCAGCCCAGCCCGGCCTGTTCCTGCTCCCCGCACCAAGCCTGTGGTGCGCGTCGCCAGCCCGGTCCGGCCTGTTCCTGCTCCCCGCACCAAGCATGTGGTGCGCGTCGCAAGCCCGGTCCGGCCCGTCCCTGCTCCCCGCACCAAGCCTGTGGTGCGCGTCGTCAGTCCGGCACAGCCCGTGCCTGTTTCACCGGTGCCTGGTCAGGTACCGGTCAGCTGCTCCACACCGGAGCCTAAGCAATCCGCTCCACCGATGTCCAGTCCAGCTCCAGCTAGTGGGGCCAGACCAGACCAGGGGTGCTACGGGGGGGGTCGCAGTCCGCGCCTTTGGGGGGGGGGGGGGGGGGTACTGTCACGCCCTGGCTCTGGGGACTCTTGTATGTTGAGCCAGGGTGTTAGTTTCTTTGTGTAGTGTCATTGTTTCGTTTTCTATGTTCTGTTCTAGGTTATGTGTTTCTTTGTTGGCCGGGGTGGTTCTCAATCAGAGGCAACGAGAATCAGCTGTTGCTTGTTGTCTCTGATTGGGAACCATATTAGGCAGCCTTTTGTGCACTTGTGTTTCATGGGATCTTGTTCCGTGTTGGTTTGTATTGTATACCGAGGACTTCACGTATCGTTTTGTTGTTTTGTAGTTTGTATCGTGTTTATAGTACACTATTAAAGTAAGATGTACGCATATCACGCTGCGCCTTGGTCCGTTCATTACGACGATCGTGACATCTATTGAACAGCTACCAAAAGGTTAATGGGGTGTGTCACAATTTCTATAAATGTAACCACTTTTGCAGTAAAATATTTTTATGCAACCATGCATTTCATATATGGAAGACCTTAGGCATATGGAAAAACATGGTTGTGCTTTGTTATACCCCGTAAGGGTATCTCAAAAACTAAAGCCCTTTTTGAGGATTGGCCACTATTAGTAAGAGTGTGAGTGGCGCTCTTCTCTGTGTGTGTGTGTGTGTGTGTGTGTGTGTGTGTGTGTGTGTGTGTTTGTGTGTGTGTGCCTGTTTGATACTCATATACTTTAGCTTTCATAACAGCCAAGATAAGGGTTTGATGAGGGTGGGTGGAGTTCAAGGACCAATTGAAAGAGTGCATAATAGATAGATAGAGAGAGAGTGAGAGAGAGAAAGCGAGAGAGCGAGAAAGAGAGATGGAATTGGCCAGAAAATCTTAGTGAGGCACTGCAGTTATGGATTTGCAAATGAGAGATGGAGAGATAGAGAGAAAAAGCCAGTGAGAGATGAGGAGAGGTTTGAGAAAAAGCGATCGAGAGAGATGGACAGAAATTAGACAAAAGGAGAAGGCAAAAGTGGACAGAGAGGGAAAGAGAGAGATAGATGGAAAAGAGTGGAGGGGTAGTGGAGGATTTCCTGATTTGTTTGTTCCTCTCACACACTTTTCTTCCTGGGTGGCTGTATTTAGACTTCCTCTTCCACTGGGGCTATTCTGAGACACCTCACTCACTGCTGTTGTTCCCCAGCCAGCTCTGATTACCCCTCAGCATACTGGGCTGGTGTGTGTGTGCGTGTGCATGCATGCGTACGTGTTTGTGTGCTCGTGCGTGTTTGAGTTTGAGCGACTGGGTAAGTATTTAGAAGTGTGTGTGCTGCGACAGAATTGAGTGGGAGGATTATGTCCCCCAAACTCATTAACGGATAATTACCTTTTTTCATTTGTCTGAAAGACTGAAAGAAAGAAGGAAAAAAAAGATAGAAGGAAGGAAGGGACATCAAGAGAATGGCAGCAGGTGCGATCAAAAACAATACCCACATCACAGGTGCCACAAAACAGCGGATCTTTGAGTTTTGAGATCCCTGTTGGCTCTAGTCTCTGTGTGGAAAGTGAGGAGGCCAATGCTGAACTCACAGGTGCAGAGGCCTGAGAAACAGCCCATTGACTAATACACATGAGGCACTGAGGCACAATCATAGGATGTGCTATGCTCTGAGAGGCTGTTAGTGCTCTCTCTTTCACACACACACACACACACACACACACACACACACACACACACACACACACACACTTATGCATCGTCTTGATTATCAAGGTTTACACAAGTGCTTTTCTCATACTGTGTTTTCTCCGATTGTGTTTGTGTGCGTGTGTGCGTGCATGCTTACAACAGACCTGCAGTGGGAACCCCCATCTGGAACCTTCTACCCTCTCTTCCTGTTTACCACGATAGCCTACGTACAGATCTGAAGCCCATGTCCCCCTTAACAACAACATCTTTCCTCTCCAGTCAGTCTATGTCCTTTATGTAAGTGCTTCCCAAGCCATTTTGCATTGTGATCCACCTTTTAGCATTGTGGTCCACCTAAAGCCTATTGAATTTATATGGCCCGACAAACAGTTCCAATGTGGGCCATTTTGAATAGCACTGAAAACATGAGTTAAATGCAGAATGTCTAATACTTCAACGTGATTGATCGAACCATTAGCTGAAAAGAAGCAGAAATAAAAGTCCAAACATGTAGCTGTCCAGGGATTGAGTTGGTCTAAAGCAGAAGTCAGTATAGTTGTTGATAGAGCTGATGCTTTGATGACATTAACATTTCCCCCAGCCAGACTTCTGCTTTGGCAGACTGTGAGCTCTCTAATCAGCACACTGAGTCACTGTGTTCCTCATCTAAAGGAGGGAAGAATAGACAGGAATGGTCAAGAATCCTTTGCCAACTTTAGATCGTTTAAGCAATATGGGATGGTGAGATATGCTCTAAAAGTCTGAAATAGTCAAATATAGTGGAGGAGCCATATTTGCATATTACTTATCTGAAATAACCTCCTCTCATTGTTTCCTTTCCTTCCAGAATGCAGATCAATAAGGACTACTAAATAACTATGGTAACCAAGGAGAAAATAAAAATAAACCATTCAAGACTAATGAGACACAGTTTTGAACCTGTTGAGGAAAGAATGGCTAAGAAAGAAACCATTTTAGAGTATTGGGACCAGGGTTGTTGAGTTTTTATATGTGTGCACCAAACTACCCTGGGTTTGTCCATGCAGCAGACAGAGGGGAGAAAGCAGACATACACAAACAGATGTTCATGTTAACGATCCTTGTCAACATTTATGTCAGCCGCTTAAATAGCGTGAAAGAAGAATCATCATGTCAAAAAGGGAAAAATTATCTCCTTACCACGTCTGGACCGTTAAACTTGATCCCAAAAACGTTGTGGTTTGAAAAATGAAAGCAAAACCAGGCCTCAAAACCAACCTCGCTTGGTATGTCACACAAACATTCACACATAAAGTAGTTATTTTCACCCTTTTCTGCCAACTCACTCACTGAGCCGCTTGCTGTGGGTACAAGTTGCCCAGGCACAAATCTAGGATCAGCTAACTCTCTTCAATGTTTCACCGTTAACCATTGGAGGGGAAACCACAAAACTGAATTTAGATCAGTGTCTAGGGGCAACTTCATTCTACTTTGACTGGGTTCAGGAGGGGGGTTGGTTGAGCTGTCAAAGGGCCGGATTAACCCTTTACACTCGTACGGGTTGAAAATGGCAGACTTGGCCACTGATAAGCACCTAATTTGGAAAGCAGTGGATGTACAGTAACATGATATAAATGACATCAGAGCTCAGGCTCTGCACTTCACAGCTCTGTATGGGTTTTGACAGACAGCCGTTCTGAACTTGAGCACTGCATGCGACAAGAAGTTGCCCCCATTCCTCCCGCTAATTGGGAAACTTTTGCACATTTTGTCTAAGTGAGGGAAATGCTGTAAATTAAGAGGACTCAGTGTATTTTGAAAGATGAAATGTTGAGGATTATAATAAATACCACTTTGATATCATACAAGCAAGCCATACACCCGTGAGCCCAAATGTGCACTTCACATTTCCATATCATAAAACTCATGTCATATAGAGTGTCAATGTTTATGATCCCTATGTTTGATGTACAGTTTCAAGATGATATGGCGTCATAGCCTGGGTTGTTCATAACAGAACAAGCCTATATGTTTGTCTATTGTGAAGAAAATTCGGCACAGAACATGCCTCTGAATGCACGCATGACCCCTTTCTATGCGCACCAAAATTACAATATGTTTCTCTGAATTGCCCTGTGAAAGCCTAACACTGTAAGATTGTATTTTATAACTTAGCTAGTCATGTTGGCAATTAACAAGCTTTCAAATGATGTCCACCTGACCCAGATTGCGATTTATAATGGGCTGTTTTTGTGTGATGGCGGGGATGCAGGGCTGTGCTCCAAACAAAGTGCTCTTGCTCTAGTTCCTCAATGGCACAGCTAGGAGAGCTCAATAAAGTTATATAGTTGAAGACTTCTTTGAGTCTTAAAAGTGCATTGAAACTACTTAGGAACTGTGTACACTTTGGAGAGGTGTGTGGCCACTTGGAGACACCGGTTTGACCTCTCACTCAAACCCTTTTTTTATCTTATGTTGCACCTACCCCACATTTTCCAGGAGAATTCTTATCATGTTACTGAATGTATCCAGAGAATTTTCAGATTTTGTTATCAACAAATGTGGCGAAAAGTACAGTAAATGTAAAATGCACATAAAATCAACATTTTCCCATAATCTCCAAACTGTTCCCTTTCAATTGCTACCATGCTTATGCATTTCATATTTCTTCTGTAAGAAACATTTCAATGTAGCCCTATCTGTATAGGCCAATTCCCACAAGTGTAAAGAGTTAAGTCAAAATACCAGTTTCTTATTGGTCGAAAGAGACTTGTCAGTCGTCAGTAGCCACGGAGACAGTAATTACTGTTCTGGATGTGTGTGTGTCTGCAGGATCCTCCAGCGACAAAACAAAAAACCACAACAGAAACTTCTCTCCTGTTTGCTTCCTCCTCTGATGTTATTTATAGGCCTGTTTATTAGACAGAGAGCCAGTGTGTGTGTGTGTGTGTGTGTGTGTGTGTGTGTGTGTGCATGTGTGCGTGTGTATGTGTGTGTGTGTGAGAGAGAGAGAGAGAACAGAGGGAGAGAGAAAGACAGAGATGGAAAGAGGTACAAAGCTATAAAGGAGGACAATGAAATAGTCACAATGAGCTTATAGGCCTGACAACAGTTACAGGTTGTGCATTAACATCAAGTTCCAGTAATGACTGTGAAAGTTGCATGCATGCACACACGCCCTGATACGATACATACACACACACAGGGTGAGTCAAAAGGCTTGATTAATGAGAGTGGCCAGATGAGAGAACACACTCAATTACCTGTGGTCAGGTCACGACATCTCTGTTTGGGAAACATGCTGTAATTACCGTCATCAGCGATGTGTGTGTGTATGTGTGTGGGTTGGTTCTTCTATCCTTGTAGGAACCTAAAATCCCCCAAATTCCCCACAAATCAAATCACATTTTATTTGTCACATAAATTATACAAGGAAGTAAAACAAGGAAAATCTCCCTCGTGGGGACATTTCCCACATCCCCATGAGAACAAAGGCTATTTTAATCTTAGGGGTTAGGTTTAGGGTTAGGGTTAGAATTAGGGTTAGGGTAAGGGTAAGGGGTTAGTGCTTAGGTTTAGGGTTAGGAATTTGTTTTAGGTTTAGGGTTTGGGTTTGGGTTAGGGTTTTGGATTAAGGTTAGGGTTAAGGTTATGATAAGGGTTAGGGTTAGGGGTTAGGGAAAATAGGATTTTGAATGGAAATGAATTTTAGGTCCCCACAAGGATAGAAGAACATAACGTGTGTGTGTGTGTGTGCGTGTGTGTGTGTGTGTGTGTGTGTGTGTGTGTGTGTGTGTGTGTGTGTGTGTGTGCGTGTGCATGTGTGTTTGAAGTTATTCTTCACAAGGCAGTCTTCTGTTAATGCAATTTACTCTGTGACATTTTCAACCACAGAATTTGACCATATGACACCATGGTCAATGTCTAACGCATGCTTAAACCACTCACAGGGAGTGCTACTACTATATGGTCAGATAGGATACATTGTTCATGACTACATCCAACCCTAACCTTAGACATGGATATGTGTCACAGTCATAATCCATATGTGTTTCATAGCCACATAACACTGGAGGACTATGAGGACTGGGAGTGGACTGAGCTAATAGCCACAGGGCTAGGCCTTTAAGCCAGAGGCTTGAGTTCTGGTCATTGCAGGGAGGAGAAGCTTGTCTGTGGGCATGGGAAGGTCTCTGAGGTGGGTGAGTGTCCAAGGTGTGGTGATCAGGATATATTTGGAACTTAGATGAGTCTATGATGCCTTATGATGACCAGCTTTTGGTCATGTACAGTGCTGTATGTGGGTGTCAGTGTAGCTGTGGAGGTAGGAAATTAATGCATTACAAACAGGTGGTTGTGTGTGTGTGTGTCGTGCATGTGAGAATTTGTACATGTGTTTCATGTGCATTTGTGTTAATTTGTCCCTCTTTGCCTTATTTTGGATGTTCAAGGCTAGCGAGAGATCCAGGTGCCTTCATTCAAAACACTGGTTTCATTCATAATGAGAGAGGGAGCAAGGTTGGGGAAATAGGAAGGATGTGGAGGGGGGAAAGGGATACATTGTATTGCCGCTCCGCAACCTTCATCCCCCGGATTTCTCACACTTTTCATTAAAGAGCAGGTTTGAAAAATACATCTTCATCACACACCATATTTCAGAGTAAATACATAAACATAACGGTATACTGAGGCATTTATGTTGATACAGATAGTTTAGCCAACAACACAGTAATGTACCTAGGTGTAAAAATGAACAAACAATTTGACATTTGAGTTCAATTTATTGACATAAAATAACATGAGTTGAAGACACATTTCAATTGACCCTATCAAATACTTTCTTAATATTCCCTCTCTCTGCTTCCCCATCTTTATCCCCTATCTTTCTTTATCTTCCTCTTCTTCTCTCTCCCTCTTCATCCTATTTCCCATAGGATTCCAATGTTATGCCCTCCTGTCACAGACGTCTGAATCATCTGAATGACACGTATAGTATCACTGGTGAAGGGAATACCTTCAGTATAGTATAACTGGTGAAAGGAATACCTTCAGTATAGTATCACCGGTGAAGGGAATACCTTCAGTATGTTCTGTACATGTATGCTGCTAACCCAAGTGTGTTTTATGTATACATCAGTGGAGGCTGCTGAGGGGAGGACTGCTCATAATCATGACTGGAATGGAGTCAATGGAATGGTATTAAACACATCCAACATGTGGTTTCCATATGGTTGATACCATTCCATTGACTCCATTCCAGCCATTATTATGTGCCGTCCTCCCCTCAGCAGCCTCCACTGGTACACGTGTATCTGTGTACATGACACTCTGCGCATAACACACTTCCATTATCAAATCCTTCATGATTGTGAGTGTGCGTGTCAGTGACACAGTCAGACAGAGATGTTGATGCAATGTATAAAACACACAAACACACTTCTATTAACAAATAACCCAGATGTGAGTAAGACAGTCAGTCAGACGGACAATACATTCACCCATGGGCTACAGACATAAACATGGTATTCCCCAGATCTGATTACATATAGTCATCACACAGTCGTATACAGGATCCAAACACTTAGTACCCTCCCAAAGAGGAAGACATTTATCTAACTATTACATAGGTCAGCTTTGTCACCCACCCCACTCCCACAACTCCCCAAAAACCCCAAAAAATCTGTTCCCGTTTGTTTCAATCTGTGGATGTGAGAGAAAGAGATATTACTTTTTTATAATTTGTTCTGTTATTATCTTGTTATGGCAATGGCGGTAAACAAAGAGATAGATGATAGATATAGAGATAGAAACAGAGAGGCTTAGGTCCTAGGACGTGTCCAGTGTGCCTGGTGTCTGTGTGGACGTGTGCTGACATCAGATGTTTTTCCTGTTAATCAAGGAGCCCCTGGGAATTTGACAGAGAACGAGGACACGCAGAGGCCACTGTGTGTGTGTGTGTGTGTGTGCGCGCGGGCAAGCGCGTACATGTGTTTGAGTGACTTCTGCATCTTCACTCTCCCTTACACTCAAACCTGTGCCTGACCCTCTGCTTAATTATCAGTCTTATATCTCACCATCTTTCTTTTTCTGTTTATCTCTGATCATCTATCTCTCTCACATATTATCCTCCCTCTCTTTCACCATCTTTTCCCCTCTCTCTCTCTCTCTCTCTCTCTCTCTCTCTCTCTCTCTCTCTCTCTCTCTCTCTCTCTCTCTCTCTCTCTCTCTCTCTCTCTCTCCCTCTCTTTCTCTCAATTTTTCAGTCATGGGTCTTGTACAAATGTAGGATCTTAATTTGATCACCCCAGGACATTTTAAACCACCTCGCTCATCAACTCATCCTTGACCGCTGGCTATGTCCCTTCCGTCTTCAAGAGAGCGAGAGTTGCACCCCTTCTCAAAAAACCTACACTCGATCCCTCCGATGTCAACAACTACAGACCAGTATCCCTTCTTTCTTTTCTCTCCAAAACTCTTGAGCGTGCCGTCTTCAGCCAACTCTCTTGCTATCTCTCTCAGAATGACCTTCTTGATCCAAACCAGTCAGGTTTCAAGACTGGTCATTCAACTGAGACTGCTCTTCTCTGTGTCACGGAGGCTCTCCGCACTGCTAAAGCTAACTCTCTCTCCTCTGCTCTCGTCCTTCTAGACCTATCTGCTGCCTTTGATACTGTGAACCATCAGATCCTCCTCTCCACCCTCTCCGAGTTGGGCATCTCCGGCGCGGCTCACTCTTGGATTGCGTCCTACCTGACAGGTCGCTCCTACCAGGTGGCGTGGCGTGAATCTGTCTCCGCACCACGTGCTCTCACCACTGGTGTCCCCCAGGGCTCAGTTCTAGGCCCTCTCCTATTCTCGCTATACACCAAGTCACTTGGCTCTGTCATATCCTCACATGGCCTCTCCTATCATTGCTACGCAGACGACATACAATTAATCTTCTCCTTTCCCCCTTCTGATAACCAGGTGGCGAATCGCATCTCTGCATGTCTGGCAGACATATCAGTGTGGATGACGGATAACCACCTCAAGCTGAACCTCGGCAAGACGAAGCTGCTCTTCCTCCCGGGGAAGGACTGCCCGTTCCATGATCTCGCCATCACGGTTGACAACTCCATTGTGTCCTCCTCCCAGAGTGCAAAGAGCCTTGGCGTGACCCTGGACAACACCCTGTCGTTCTCCGCTAACATCAAGGCGGTGACCCGATCCTGTAGGTTCATGCTCTACAACATTCGCAGAGTACGACCCTGCCTTACACAGGAAGCGGCACAGGTCCTAATCCAGACACTTGTCATCTCCCGTCTGGATTACTGCAACTCGCTGTTGGCTGGGCTCCCTGCCTGTGCCATTAAACCCCTACAACTCATCCAGAACGCCGCAGCCCGTCTGGTGTTCAACCTTCCCAAGTTCTCTCACGTCACCCCGCTCCTCCGCACACTCCACTGGCTTCCAGTTGAAGCTCGCATCTGCTACAAGACCATGGTGTTTGCCTACGGAGCTGTGAGGGGAACGGCACCTCCGTACCTTCAGGCTCTGATCAGTCCCTACACCCAAACGAGGGCATTGCGTTCATCCACCTCTGGCCTGCTGGCTCCCCTACCTCTGCGGAAGCACAGTTCCCGCTCAGCCTAGTCAAAACTGTTCGCTGCTCTGGCACCCCAATGGTGGAACAAGCTCCCTCACGACGCCAGGACAGCGGAGTCACTCACCACCTTCCGGAGACACTTGAAACCCCACCTCTTTAAGGAATACCTGGGATAGGATAAAGTAATCCTTCTACCCCCCCAAAAAAATTATATATATATATATATATATATATATATATATATATATATATATAACAATTGTAAAGTGGTTGTCCCACTGGCTATCATAAGGTGAATGCACCAATTTGTAAGTCGCTCTGGATAAGAGCGTCTGCTAAATGACGAAAATGTAAATGTAAAACATTTTAAACGGGAATGTACTTGAGATTTAAACATTTTCCCTTACGAAAAATGTATCAACCCCTACAAAAATGTCCATTCATTATAATCCACATTTCCTGTTGCTGCAAGATTATTTTCCTGCTGTAGCAAACTGGCTCAAATGAAGATCCTACATCCGTATCATCTTTCTATATCTCTTTCTGTTTCTCCGCCTCTCTCTCTTATCTCATGTTGGTGTGTGCTACAGATGATTTCTGGCTGTGTAGATACACGAGAGAGTGAGACTTCAGTTGTCTGGCTTTGCCATGACCCTCAGGGCAGTGGACTTAACATGAGAGTGATTTAGGGATGGCCACTCATAAGGAGGATTGGGCCAAAATCCCCCCTTTTCAACAACTCATCTCCCACCAAGGACAATGTGACACAGGCCAACGTTGGGACGAACATAACTCTCCACTCCCAACGAGCTCACCGACACAGCTTAATCTGCCTAGACACACACACTCACACACACTCGCACGCACACACACACATAAACACTTTCCAGCACTGTTACCAGTAATGTAATTAGTCCAAACAGAAACTAAAGCTGACAGACTGGAACAGTTTCAACACTGAGAAGTAATCCCTGTTAAGATACAAAGAGTCACAAGCAGAGAAGCTGGCTGGAAAAAGTGAAAAAAACGAGGCGGAGAGAAACTCCACCAACGCTCCACAGCTTGTTCCATAGAAAGAGAGTGGAACTACCTTCAGCAAAACAAAACTAATCTCAGTTAAAGGTCCCCACTTACATCTTGAGTAAGAGTGTGAATAGAATATAACATAATAGGATGGGATAGAATAGAATAGACATGTTTACAGTACAATCTCTTACAGTCCCGTCTGCTAGCGTCATGGCTTTAAAGTGGCAAACAAGAATTTCAAGACACGCGCCTGTGTGGTAGTAGGTGCGTGTGTTTTCGCAATACAGAGAGCGAAGGAAAGAGACAGAGAGAGAGGGAAAGAGACGGAGAGAGAGGGAAAGAGAAACAGACAAAAACTCAAAGATAGTTGGAGAGGTTCCAGGGCCCTGTAATTTGAAGATGAGACTGTCCCTTGAAAGCTGTGAGACACACACATATACACACACACACACACACACACACACACATACACAGGTTAATGACAGGAGAGGTGCAGCCGTGGGGATAGGAACATAGTGATTGACAGGCGACAGCTCAGAGTGACACACAAGACCAGGCCAGACTCGGTGGCACCCAGCAACCACCCCGTCGTCCCCGATGATGAATGAGTCACTCCCAACTAGATCATTCAGGGTCATAAATGTGCTTTTAAAGACCAGAACCCCTGAAAGATTAAACAGAGACGAATAAAGGGAAAAAGAAGAGAGACTCTGGGTCTTGAAGACACATGTCATCACCCACTTATTTGGCACCAACAATTGGTGACCAAAGCACAATGGTGTTTAATGTGTGTGTGCGTGCGTGTGTGGGTGTGTGTGCATCAATGCATGTAAAATCAGGTTTGTCTCACACACTTGTATTAAAATCAGGTTGCAGATCATCGACATGTTGACAAAACAACAATGTGGCTCGGCCTCTTCCTCCACCTAATGAAACACAGCAGTGTGTGTGTGTGTGTGTGTGTGTGTGTGTGTGTGTGTGTGTGTGTGTGTGTGTGTGTGTGTGTGTGCGCGTGTGCGTGTGATGTGTGACGTTCCACACAGGAAGAACATCTGACAGACACAAACATCCCGTTGCAACAACATTAAAGGCTGATATTCATGTTTGAGGAATGAGTAGGAAAACACTCCATTGGGGCACTGGGATGCAGAGATCCAACACCTGGTGACACCCACACACACACATTCACACACATACACCACTCATAGACACACAAACACACACCACTCACAAACACACATGGAAACACAAACACACACACATAGATAAACACATGCAGGTAACCTGAGCAGCCTTGCTGACCCGTGTATATGGGACACACAGTGCCCACACCTTCTGAACGACCCCTGACCCCAAACAATTAAACTGGACACCCAGTACATTTTAAGTGACACGGAGCCAGGTGTACACACACAAACACACACACACATTAGGAATAACACCAGTCCTCTATGATCTGGTCACGGTGGTTCTTGCCTAGTGAATTCCCTTATTCAGAGTGTTATGTGGCACCAAGCACGTGTTTTTGTATTAGTATTGACTGCTTGGTAGTGGTTGAATTCAACCATAAGTATTAAAATGCCCAGACCACTATTTTCAGAGCACCCACAGTGGTCAATGTGTCATTACAACCTTACAAGCATCAATGTTGAGTCACATGCAGTGTGTCTGTTTGATAGCTGTATGGACTGAATAATAGACAATTCTCATGGATTTCCAGTTAATGGACAGCTATATATACCACTGACCTAACCTTATTGTTATATTATATAGGTACACAGATCTACAATCATTAGTCAGTGTCTGTGTTATAGCTGTAAGTATGGACTGAATCATGTAATGACTATTGGGCCAGGTTTTGTTCCTGGTCAGGTCTCATGGTTGGTAAGAACTCATAGCCCAGTAGTTGTCACTCTATTGTGTGTGTATGTGTGTACAGTGGGGGAAAAAAGTATTTAGTCAGCCACCAATTGTGCAAGTTCTCCCACTTAAAAAGATGAGAGAGGCCTGTAATTTTCATCATAGGTACACGTCAACTATGACAGACAAAATGAGGAAAAAAAATCCAGGAAATCACATTGTAGGATTTTTAATGAATTTATTTGCAAATTATGGTGGAAAATAAGTATTTGGTCAATAACAAAAGTTTCTCAATACTTTGTTATATACCCTTTGTTGGCAATGACACAGGTCAAACTTTTTCTGTAAGTCTTCACAAGGTTTTCACACACTGTTGCTGGTATTTTGGCCCATTCCTCCATGCAGATCTCCTCTAGAGCAGTGATGTTTTGGGGCTGTTGCTGGGCAACACGGACTTTCAACTCCCTCCCAAGATTTTCTATAGGGTTGAGATCTGGAGACTGGCTAGGCCACTCCAGGACCTTGAAATGCTTCTTACGAAGCCACTCCTTCGTTGCCCGGGCGGTGTGTTTGGGATCATTGTCATGCTGAAAGACCCAGCCACGTTTCATCTTCAATGCCCTTGCTGATGGAAGGAGGTTTTCACTCAAAATCTCACGATACATGGCCCCATTCATTCTTTCCTTTACACGGATCAGTCGTCCTGGTCCCTTTGCAGAAAAACAGCCCCAAAGCATGATGTTTCCACCCCCATGCTTCACAGTAGGTATGGTGTTCTTTGGATGCAACTCAGCATTCTTTGTCCTCCAAACACGACGAGTTGAGTTTTTACCAAAAAGTTATATTTTGGTTTCATCTGACCATATGACATTCTCCCAATCCTCTTCTGGATCATCCAAATGCACTCTAGCAAACTTCAGACGGGCCTGGACATGTACTGGCTTAAGCAGGGGGACATGTCTGGCACTGCAGGATTTGAGTCCCTGGCGGCGTAGTGTGTTACTGATGGTAGGCTTTGTTACTTTGGTCCCAGCTCTCTGCAGGTCATTCACTAGGTCCCCCCGTGTGGTTCTGGGATTTTTGCTCACCGTTCTTGTGATCATTTTGACCCCACAGGGTGAGATCTTGCGTGGAGCCCCAGATCGAGGGAGATTATCAGTGGTCTTGTATGTCTTCCATTTCCTAATAATTGCTCCCACAGTTGATTTCTTCAAACCAAGCTGCTTACCTATTGCAGATTCAGTCTTCCCAGCGTGGTGCAGGTCTACAATTTTGTTTCTGGTGTCCTTTGACAGCTCTTTGGTCTTGGCCATAGTGGAGTTTGGAGTGTGACTGTTTGAGGTTGTGGACAGGTGTCTTTTATACTGATAACAAGTTCAAACAGGTGCCATTAATACAGGTAACGAGTGGAGGACAGAGGAGCCTCTTAAACAAGAAGTTACAGGTCTGTGAGAGCCAGAAATCTTGCTTGTTTGTAGGTGACCAAATACTTATTTTCCACTATCATTTGCAAATAAATTCATAAAAAATCCTACAATGTGATTTTTTGGAGAAAAAAAATCTCAATTTGTCTGTCATAGTTGACGTGTACCTATGATGAAAATTACAGGCCTCTCTCATCTTTTTAAGTGGGAGAACTTGCACAATTGGTGGCTGAATAAATATTTTTTTCCCCACTGTATGTGTGTGTGTTTTGTATTTGTAATTATTATGGATCGCCATTAGTTCCTGCCAAGGCAGCAGCTACAATTATAAATATTACATGACATTACATTTCATAACACTCTTCACAACACATTAAGTGTGTTCCCTCAGGCCACTACTCTATTACCACATATCTACAATACAAAATCCATGTGTACGTGTGTGTAGAGTGCGTGTGTTATCATGTGTATGCGTGTGTGTGTGTGTGTGTGTGTGCACGCACGTGTGTGTGTGTGTTTGTCATGCATGTCTGTGTTTCTGGTTAGTTGTCAGCACAGAAGAGAGCCAGTCCATCATCCATTTCGTATGATATGTTACAAATTACAATTCGTATGATATGTTACGAATTGCAATTAGGGGCAACAGTAAGCACTATTACCACCAAGTAGGCTTGTGTGTTGTGGACCAGGGTGGCGGATGGGCTTCTCCAAACATCACATTTCAAAGTTTTTTTGACACCCTGGGTTGACTCCTCCTGCTCAGTATCGTTCCGTTTCTCCAAACATCACATTTTGAAGTTGCTCCAATAGTACAATTTAGAAGGTTAAGGTTTTGGATAGGGTTAATACATTAAGTTTAGGCATTCATTCCGAATGGCTAAGGAAAGGGTTAAGGTTTGGAATAGGGTTAAAACAAAAAAATTAAAAAGAAGTGTTCCCCACTGCAGACTGGTCTCATAGACTAGACGTAACATAGTAAATGTACATCCGGCACACTCAAATTAGTATGATATGTTACATTTGGTATGGTTACATAAGACAGAAGGTTACATAAGGCAAAAACAAAAGTAGGGTGGTTGATCGGGGGGATGGGTGGGCATATGACGTGAACGTCTAGCAACCCAAAGGTTGCTTGTTCAAATCTCATCATGGACAACTTTAGCATTTTAGCAACTTTGCAACTACTTACTACTTTTTAGCTAATTTGCAACTACTTAGCTTGTTAGCTAACCCTTCCCCTAACCCTAACCTTAACCCTTTAACCTAACTCCTAACCTTAACCCTAACTTTAACCCTAACCTTAACCCTAACCTTTAGCCTAGCTAACGTAAGCTACCTAGCTAACATTAGCATTAGCCACCTAGCTAATGTTAGCCACAACAAATTGGAATTCCTAACATATCATACGTTTTGCTAATTCGTAACATATTGCACGAATTGCAATTCATAACATATTATATGAAATGAATGATGGACATCCACAAATTAATACATACCATACGAAACATAACATATCATACTAATTTACATTTACTATGTTACATTTACCCCTGAGGTTGACCACTGGGATCAAATACGCAACTTTCTGATCCAGAGTCATGGGATTAGATCAGAAGGTTGCGTTTTGATCCCAGTGGTGGACACAAAGTTTTTTTTAAATGAATGAATGCCTAAACGTAATGTTTTAACCCTATCCAAAACCTTAACCTTCTAAATTTGACGTTTGGAGAAACGTGGATAAATGTCTAATTCTGCATTTAGACTGTGAGAGCTTGTTGATTTTGTTTCCTGGACCCTATTGTCAAAGTAGCGAGAGAGGCGCTTTTGATTAAGGGTGCTTTGAAGTGTGGACGGAAGTGTTTTGAGGCTAAAGGGGGGTTGGTTAGTACAGAAGAGGGGGATAGGGGACAAGACTGGCAATTTAGACTACAGGTGTGCCTGGTGTTTTTGGGAAAGACGCCAGCTTCAAAAACCACACTCCTCCTCCTACTCGCAGGATGAAAGAAGTGTCTCTCTAATTGTACTTCAGAGACGAGACACAACAAACCAAGAAAGAAAAGGGAGAGAACTTTCTAGACACGTTGTGTTTTTTTATTAAAGGTGCTCCTCTTGCTGACCACAACAGGCTGAGAGGAGGAAGTCCCCAGCACGAGCCAGTTTGGCTGCAATCCACACACCCCACCAGAACACATAGACATGCATACATACGCATTCACATATACACACATGTACAGTACACACACATGTAAACACACAATATGCACATAAGATTTACAAACATATTGGATGTAAACGCACTGGCGGCAGGCTGACAGGCAGGCAGACACACACACTTACACACATTCACACTCAAAATACAAACCCAGACAGCATGGAGAACAACAAAGATTAGAAAACAAAGAACCAGATTTATGGATAAATACACAAAGACAACACATTCTCACACACACACTCTCACAAACACATCATAAACACAGGTTGTTAGGGTGTGGACAGGGCAATACCAGTCAGCTAATCCAGTCTCTAGGGGAAACAAACACAACTATCATTGTTTACGTCAGTTTGTCTAGAATTCCCTCTGTGACATCAGTCCTCCAAAAAGTGTCTCTGGTGAGCTCTGTGGAAAAACTCCTACTTGAAAACGTCTATGGTTGCATTGTGAGGAAACCTCCCAAGGGGGATTATTGTGGAAGCCTGCCAAGAGACCTCTAGTCCAGAAGAATCCCCATCATAGTGATAGAGTGTGTTCTTCATCCATCCCTACCAGAGGATGAAAAGTGTCACTGGAGCAGGTGCCTTGTCAGATCAGTGCAGATGAAGGACAGGAGGCGAGGAGGGGAAGCCATTTCAGACTATCGACCCCCCCAAGAGTCATTATCCTTTGTCTGTCTCAGCATGCGTCTCTCCTTCCATATCAAACCCATGTCTGTTACCCAACCCAGTGAAAATGGCTGTAATCTTACTTAATGCAGGGCCATTAGTCAGCAATAATAAAGCTATGGTTTCACAACTACAGCATGAGTCACTCCAAATAAGACACAATCGAAAGCAAAGGATTAAAATGTAAGGTTCTGCTTTCAAGCATAGAGACGCGCACACAAACAAACACACTTACACAGACAAACACAGGAGTGAGACGTCAAATCAAGAGTGGGGTCGCTCCCCATCCCCCTCAACCAACACACACACTAAATTGGCTCATTGATCCCCCATCCTCTCCCCTGTAAGTATTCCCCAGGTCATTGCTGTAAATGAGAATGTGTTCTCAGTCAACTTACCTGGTACAATAAGGGTTAAATAAATAAATATACATACCCACACACACAAATTTAACAGATGAATCAATATCAGTCGAGTTGCACCGGTCAACCTACTGTATCTCTGTAAAGACTATGTGGAAAGGTAAACAGCCTCCTCCCAACCCCTCACTATTAATTAAGTCTTCTGAGGACCACTAAACGACTGAGGGCACATAAACATCTCAACACAGCACAGATCAAAGACACTCCCACTATGCAACATTTTCTTGGATCCTGAGCAACAGCAACAAAATGGCTGTGTGTATGTGTGTGGTGGAGTGAGTGTGTGTGTGTGTGGTGGTGTAGATGAGGTGAAGGGTACGAAGTGTACTTTTTGGACCAAGACAACCTATTGAGTTAATGGTTGTAGTAGTAGTGTATGCTCTCTGTACCTTTGATGTTACTGCAGACCGG
The DNA here is from genome assembly GCF_964263955.1 of Coregonus lavaretus. Taxonomy (NCBI): domain Eukaryota; kingdom Metazoa; phylum Chordata; class Actinopteri; order Salmoniformes; family Salmonidae; genus Coregonus; species Coregonus lavaretus. The sequence goes on along the minus strand of NC_139990.1, from coordinate 62,573,872 downwards.
TGGAGCCAGAGGGACAAGGACTGAGAGAAAGGAGGGACAATAAATTATGGAGGAGGAACCTGGAGAAGAAAGAGGAGGAGCTAGAACGATAGAAAGAGGGGGAGCTAGAAGAAAGACTTTGGTCAATAACCTCATAGAGATGCTGTCGTGGATCATGTGAGGATGACTTGAATTAGCTAGGCCCACACAATCAGACGAACCACAAAAAAACAACGGTTAACACGTCCACATATGTTCACATACACAAAGTATACACCTACACATGAGGAACATTGAGAGGGTGTGATGAAACAAGAAGTTTCAAGATCACTGATGTTTATTTCAGCAGAAGGAACAGATTGACAAGAAATGGCTAAAGTCAGCATAGCAGGGTCTACCAGAGACTTGCTTTGTATCCAAACTGAATGTTCGTTGTTCCGACGTTCTTTCACTGTATCCAAACTGAATTCACACTCTGCTAATAGTTAAATGGACATGGGTGTGGTTAGGGGTAGGGGTAGTTGTATGGGACTGGGTTTTAATACCCGCTACCATGCTGCCCGGGTGCCTGGTGTGAATTGACTAGAATTGTATCGGTGCTCTTGTGCATGTGGTCTGGTCTTAGCGTTAGTGGCCCTCTCCGTCTGCATCGCCTGACTATGTCTCAGCCCCATGATGCCACAGTGAGTCACAGCCCAGCTGGAGACAGAGCCAGTCAGTGGAACTCAGAGTCTAAGGGATTTTCCATCTATCTACTAATAACCCACTCTTCTTCTGTCCTCCTCTTCCTCTCGCCTTCTCTCCCTCTCTCCTCTCCCTCTCTCCTCCTCTCCCTCTCGCCTTCTCTCCCTCTCTCCTTCTCTCCTTCTCTCCCTCTCTCCTCCTCTCCCTCTCTCCTCCACTCCCTCCCTCCTCTCCCCCTCTCCTCCTCTCCCTCTCGCCTTCTCTACCTCTCTCCTCCTCTCCCTCTCTCCTCCTCTCCCTCTCTCATCCTCTCTCCTCTCCCCCTCTCCTCCTCTCCCTCTCGCCCTCTCTCCCTCTCTCCTTCTCTCCCTCTCTCCTTCTCTCCTTCTCTCCTCCTCTCCCTCTCTCCTCCTCTCCATCTCTCCTCTCCCTCTCTCCTACTCTCCCTCTCTCCTCCTCTCCCTCTCTCCTCTCCCTCTCTCCTCCTCTCCCTCTCCCTCTCTCCTCCTCTCCCTCTACCTCTCTCCTCCTCTCCCGATCTCCCTCTCTCCTTAACCACCTCCACCAACACCATTTGCCATAGTCAGCTTTATACACGGCCACTGATCTATTAAGACTTCAAGGATGGATGAAAAACATATTGTGGAAATATTCAGTCGTTTTATTGCCCAGTGATCATAAAGGAACAGAGATCAGAATAGGAAGCCAATGAAGAGAATTGGAACACAGCCCCTGTCCATTTACTTCTAAGAAACGTATGTGAACCATCATCCGGAAACTGAGCACCGTGATTAGAATCAAGTGCAGGTGGCATTCCTGGCACTGATGCTAGTTAGAGCATGGCAGCCATCCAAAGACACAGGCCTGATCAGTTACCCCCCTAATGTCTGGCACTGCCTAACCCAGGAGCTGGGAGAGCGAGTGTGTTTGCCAACCCAAGGTAGAAACGGTAGCACAACGACATAGCCCAACGCTTCAGCACTTGAGTAGGCTATTAAATCAATAAATGGTGACAGTGTGTAAATTCTGTGGGTCTGTGTGTGTGTCTGTGTGTGTGTGTTTGCCTACACACTGCTGTGGGTAGAGTTGAGCGAACTCCGACAGCGCTCTCTGTTTCCCACATCACTAAAGGCAGTGAGTGTGTGGTTTCTGCAGTTACCAACTGCCTTTTAATCAGCTGTGTTTAACCTCATCTGTGTGTCGCCCTCTCTAGCATTATACACCAAGTGACTTAGATATGCCGTATGCCATCTTAGCGCTGTTGTCCCCTTAGAGCCGTTATGTATTAATATATCTATGAATTCATTATTTATGGACCAATGGATGTTTGTCCTTAATTAACCTCAATTAACCCCCTGCAATTGGGGTTATTTCCTGTGGTAATTCCCATACTGTTTTGATAGATAGGTATTTTGGGGCTCATTGTATAGTAGAAGCTTGAATTCATGTTTGGTGCCTGCAAGGTACAGTCTAAAAGGGATTTAAAAATTATTGTTACAAATAGTAGTCTGTCTCCGCCCACTCTCCCTCTGTCTCTCTCTCTGGGTGGTCTGTCCTCCTCTCTACTCCCCAGTGGTGTGAGGGTGTTCTGGGGGTAGTTACAGGACTTCCTTCTCCCCCAGCTTCCTCTCTGGTTCCTGCCTAGGAAGGCCGTAAAGCACCCACACACCAGGCACATGAGACAGGAGCATTTCTCCCTGTAATGTTTGGGGTTAACCCCCAAACCCTCACCCCCTATCCCCCTCTCCCCCCACTTTGTGCCCCCCACAAGCCTAGTCCTGTGTGTGTACACAGCGGTCACACACAGGCGGTACAAGGAGACACACACACTCACACACACATAAACACAGGCAGACTGAGCTCCTCATCAAAGAGTGGTGTGTCGTTTCCCCTGCTCTTCCTTTCCCTGGTCTGGCACCCATTTTGGCATCAATAGCATGAGTTTAAGGGGGCTTTTCCCTCAGATCTGGCAACCGCAGCCTAAGAGTAGCCCAGAGCACCCTGAAGGAAGGAAGCAGGGGATTGTTGGAGAGATGGGATGATTGGCAGGGTTAGGTAGACTACTTTCTAAATCAGTTACCTGTAATCAGTTACCTGTCCAAAATTGTAATCTGTAACGTAATTTTTGGATTGCCCAAATGTAGTTACGTAATCTGATCACTTTCAGTTATTTTTGGATTACTTTCCCCTTAAGAAACATTAGAAAAAGACTAAAAGGATCCATCAAACGCATATGGTGTGTCATCATAGTGTTTTCTGACTTTAGGTCTGACTTTAGCTCAGGTGGAATACATTTTAACTTGCACCTTTTTTCAATGCAGAATTTAATTTCATTGAGAAAACAGTAAGGTATTATAATGTTTATTTTTGCATATTTTCTGAATGTAAAAGTAATCCAAGAAGTAATCATATTTTTTTTCAAAAGTATCTGTAATCCGATTACAATATTTTTGCTGGTAACGCAATTTATTACAGTTAGTTTTTTTGTAATCTGATTATATGTAACTGATTACATGTAATCAGTTACTCCCCAAACCTGATGATTGGCATGTTTGTGTCTGTGAGGTTTAGGGGTCTGCAGTGTTTCCCCTAGATTTTGGCTTATGAGAGCCACAAAAGTCCCTCGAAGCAACATCCCATAGGCCCCTCAAATTCAAATCTGAACCTGGAAGCCAGTTCCACTGCTTTTTTAAATTCTTCCCCTCTAATCAGGGACTGATTTAGACCTGGGACACCAGGTGGGTATGGAGCACATGGGATGTGTGGAACTTACTCCTCAGTCTGAAGTGAATAGCTTCTTTTTGCGTGGCGCCAAACTGGTAAGACGCTTCAGGAGGGCGGCCATGTGTCCTAGCAAGGCAGAGGTCCTGGGTTCGAGCCTGGGTGTGAGCTGAATCAGGAGGAAGTGGTACTCGCTAAGCAAGCAGTGTGACGTCCTTTACAGGTGCTATTAATGATCAGGTAGAACAGAAAACCAGCAGTTCTCCAGACCTTGTAGGGTAAGACTTGAATACCCTGCTATAGGCCTGGGCTACCAACAACCAAACTTTCCATAGAAATCATTCAATCGTCAACAAAAATTGGTATGATGTTTCCCATAGCCTAGCATGTTACGCCAATTAAGTATCCTTGTGCGCAAAGCCATAGCTTATTACCAGTTTAAATGACTCATATTCAGTGAGCACACACACATATGTAATCTGATTGTGGTGATTATTTGTCAATCCCTGGCCACAAAGACTCATGGTGCAAGCTGGCTATGTTTCCCAAATCTCCTCTCATGGATTAGCCAATGTTTCTACGGAGCACCACAATGAGTCATATCTTTACTTCTGAGAAATGTGCATTAGTTTAGCAAATAGCACTTAGCTTAATCTGCTATCCTAATGATTATTCACTGTTCTTAAAGGGGACATGCATGTTTCCTCATACATAATGTGTCAAATCTCCCGCTATAAAACAGAGAAATATAGACTGATATACTGTGAAAAAAATGGACAAAGACCAGACAATGACTAGAAGGATTTCTGTTTTTGCGGCCTCTGATATTGGAGAGTGTGAGAGAAAAAAAGCCAAAACAAGACACTGGTTATTTCAAGAGACTGCGTGAATGTGATGTCACTAAAGTCTAGATAGTTCCCTCTTTTTCTCATGCAAAGGTCTACACTGACCTATGTCCTGTCTCACAGGAAGTCAAGGGTTTGTAGTAGCGACTGTTCACAGGCCTTAACAGCGCAAGGGATGGTGGCAAGGAGGTTTGTGTGTGTGTGTGTTTTAGCACAAAGGTGGTAATTTATCTACAAGCTTTCACAGTTTTACGTCAGAATTATACGTTCATCCATTTTTCCCATTGTCAAATTTCGAAGTATTTAAGGTTAAGTTTAGGCATTAACTACACATTTTTAAGGGAAAGGTTAAGTTTTGGCATTAATTCTGAATTCTTAAGGTTAGGCATTAACTCCGAATGGTTAAGGTTTGGCATAGGCTTAAAACAAAAATATCAAAACAACTTTCTATTGCTGGATTCTAACATGCAACGGTAACAGCGCTCACTGTTGCCCCTAGTGGCCGGTTTCCACGTCATCTCCCAAAGTACTCAAACATGGATGGACGTCGAATACTGACTTTTATTACGTGTGACCTGCCTGCATTTATTGTGTGTTAAAACTGTTCCACAGCATGTGTTGAATTTCACACCATGTTCGGAATACACACTTGCAACACAGTACCCTCAGTACTCTCTCTACCACTCTCTATGTCAAGTATTGCAATCCAACACTTTCCCATGTTTCCAAATCATTTTATCACTTCCCCTGTTACTAAATCTCTGTTTTCACTCAAAGTACCCAACCAAACCCATCCACACTCATGCACACACACCACACACACACACACACACACATACACACCACACACACACACACACCACACACACACACACACCACACACACCTTCAATCACCCATACACACTTTCCCATGTGAACACAGAGCCTAGTTGGGCACGTGTGTATGAAGTAAAGTGAAGTGAAAGTGTGTGAAAGTGAATGTTTTTGCCAAGACCACTCGGCACAGAGGAAACTGACTGAGACTTTAGCCTGCAGTTGAGGAAGCCAGAATGGCTGTGTGTGGCTCTAGTGCTGACTGAGCCCTTTCACTTTGGGTGCGTTGATTCTCAAACGTGTGAGTGTGTTGTTGTGTGTGTTGTCCTGTGTGTGTTTGTATTGTAAAGCCGAAAGAATGCGCACATACTGTAGATTCATGTACTCAACCAAAAACATGTACAGTGAGAAACATTCAAGAGGAGGAATGATTTATAAAAGCAGAAATATACAGAGCGAGAGAAAGAAAGCGAGAGAGAGAGAACTAGTGAAAAAAGATATACAACTATTCAATAACCCAAAATATAGATCGATTCCTAGATTAAAAAACAAACATCCTTCCAGTGCACTTCTTAACTGCATCTTTCTCTTCCTCTCGCTCTTTCTTCCTCTCTCTCTTTCTTCCTCTCTCTCTTTCTTCCTCTCCATCTTTGTCACTTAGTACCACACAGTTCTGGTGTGAGCGAGGTAGTCAATTGTTCCTTCGTTGTCGACCGCACGGATTTTCACACATTTATTTATACCCTCTGTCTGAGTTAGTCACGTTCAGAAAAACTGCACGTTAGCATTTGTCGCGCCTTCAAAGGCTTTTTTTTTTACGAGGCATAAACATTTATAACCGTTTTCATATAGTTTTTCATCTGTGTATTTCAGTTTTGTTCCATAACTTGACTTCCTTTGTCTGTTCTGAATGTTTATCAAGGAGTTGCTCTGACAGAGGAGTATCCATAATGGGCATGCATGTGTACAAACATACACACACTGCACTTGCTATAAAACACACACAGAAGAGTTTTATACACACATACATGATTGTTCATAAAATCATCTTACACACATAGGCAATGATGACGCACAACTCGGCAGGTAGCCTAGTGGTTAAGAGTGTTGGGCCATTAACTGAACGATCACTGGTTCGAATCTTGTTGTGCCCTTGAGCAAGGCATTAATCCTAATTGGGCCTGTAAATAGCTCTGGATAAGAGCGTCTGCTAAATGACTAAAATGTAACTCTTCACTGCATTCAGAAAATATTCACACCCGTTGATTTTTTTCCAAATTTTGTTGTGTTACAGCCTGAATTTTAAATATATTAAATTGATATTGTTTGGTCACTGGCCTACACACAATACTCCATAATGTCAAAGTGTAATTATATTTTTCGAAATGTTTACAAATTAATTCAAAATGAAAAGCTGAAATGTTTTGAGTCAATAAGTATTCAACCCCTTTGTTATGACAAGCCTAAATAAGTTCAGGAGTAAACTTTTGCTTAACAAGTCACATATGTTGCATGGACTCACTCTGTGTGCAATAATAGTGCTTAACATGATTTTTGAATGACTACCTCATCTTTGTACCCCACACATACAATTATCTGTAAGGTCCCTCAATCGAGCAGTGAATTTCAAACACAGATTCAACCACAAAGACAAGGGAGTTTTCCAATGCCTCGCCAAGAAGGGCACCTATTGGTAGATGGGTCAAAAATAAACAAATATGACATTGAACATCCCTTTGAGCATGGTGAAGTTATTAATTACACTTTGGATGGTGCATCAATACACCCAGTCACTACAAAGATACAGGCTTCCTTCCTAACTCAGTTGCCGGAAAGGAAGGAAACCACTCAGGGATTTCACCATGAGGCCAATGGTGACTTTAAAACAGTTACAGAGTTTAAAGGCTGTGATAAGAGAAAAATGAGGATGGATCAACAACATTGTAGTTACTCCACAATACTAACCTAATTGACAGATTGAAAAGAAGGAAGCCTGTTCAGAATATAAATATTCCAAAACATGCATCCTGTTTGCAACTAAACAAGGCACTAAAGTAATACATAAAAAAATGTGGCAAAGCAATTCACTTTTTGTCCTGAATACAAAGTGTTATGTCTGGGGCAAATCCAATGCAAAACATTATTGAGTACCACTCTCCATATTTTCAAGCACAGTGGTGGCTGCATCATGTTATGGGTATGCTTGTAATCGTTAAGGACTGGGGAGTTTTTCAGGATAAAAAAGAAAAGGAATAGAGCTAAACCCAGGCAAAATCCTAGAGGAAAACCTGCTTCAGTCTGCTTTCCACCAGACACTGGGAGATTAATTCACCTTTCAGCAGGACAATAACTTAAAACACAAGGCCAAATCTACACTGGAGTTGCTTACCAAGAAGACGGTGAATGTTCCTGAGTGGCCGAGTTACAGTTTTGACTTAAATCTGCTTGGAAATATATTGCAACACAGAATGTTGAATACCTATCAAATCAAGATATATTAGTTTTATTTGTATTCATTTTTTACAAATATTAAAAAATTTCTTCCACTTTGACATTTGAGCATTTTGTTTAGATCGTTGATTTAAAAAAAAGACAATTAAATCCAGTTAAATTAATCTCACTTTGTAACACAAGAACATGTGGAAAAAGTCAAAGGGTGTGAATACTTTCTGAAGGCACTGTACATCTACTCACACAAGCACTAACATAGAGACATGCATTGATCATGTAAACACAAGTGGATACGCACTGTAGGAGACAATAGGAGTTGAGAGTGTGTGTGTGGGTGCTCGCATATGTGTGTGCGTTCGTGTGTGAGTGTCTGAGGACAGCAGAGCTGATTAGTCCAGGATGCAGTCAGCCAGACTAATTGGCTGTGGCAACGAGGTCTAAACCCCCCTCAAGAAAAAGGAGACCATGTGCTTGGCTTAGTTAGGAGGGGGCGGCATGTGTGTGTGACAAGACAGGGGGACGTGGGACAAGGGGTTATGGGTTATGGGGGTCCCATCTGTTGCGGTTCATGTTATCTGGTGCAGAGGAGAGACAGAAACCTGAAAAGGAAGGTTGGGTGGAAGTTCCACTGGCACACTCCAGCAATCATTCTCTCATACCACTCTCTTATGTCATCGTACCACCTCATCGTCCTCCTAAAAAACATGCCATTCAGTATGTCACCCTTTCAATCCCTGATACATCACACTCTCACAACATTTTCAGTATGACACCAAGAACAAGGGTGTCAATGTCATTGAGCTAACGGGCCCATTTCTGTAAAAGCAGAAATCAGGATCGCTGCACATTTAAACCATAATGGCACATTTACTACACATGAAGGAAACATCTTGCTGTCATTTCATTTTCTTATGTGATATCTTTTGCCAGACCAGAAAAAAGACCAACAGGTCCATACACTGTGACTAATAAAACACATTCTGCATTTTATATCTGTGAATAAAGTCCAGCTGGAAACCACCTTTCCCCTTGACGTCTGAAGGACACACTTGTTCAGAATTTGATTATTCATCGTACCGTGTGGTATCACACACACACGCAGACAGAAGAGGTGATTTGGTACAAAACATATTTGCGGCTTGGTGAGAAATGGGGTTGAGAAATCACTGAAGGTTTAGGACGTAGGCGCAGTCGATCAGCTGTTTCTCAACATGTAAGCATGTGTGTCAGTGTGTGGGTGTTTGTGTTTGAGACCGCATGGAGGGAACTGAAAGTATGAGAGCAAGAATTTGACCAAACCTGAGACTTGTTTGAGACTTGATATCACTGTCAAAAGCAGCAGGAGAGAATGGAACAAAATCTGATCAAGATTATTGATCTTAGACTCTTGGACACAACACACACACACACACACGCTCAGAGAGAGAGCCGCATCCATGGAAAACACACAAATCAAATGTTATTTGCTGCATGCGCCGAATACAGCAGTGAAATGCTTATTTACAAGTCCTTAACCAACAATGCAGTTTTAAGAAAAAAAAGTGTTAAGTAAAAAATAGATAAGTAAAAAATAAAAATAACAATGGAAATAGTCCGGGTAGCCATGATTAGCTGTTCAGGAGTCTTATGACTTCGGGGTAGAAGCTGTTAAGATGCCTTTTGGACCTAGACTTGGCGCTCCGGTACCACTTGCCGTGCGGTAGCAGAGAGAACAGTCTACGACTAGGGTGGCTGGAGTCTTTGACAGTTGCCATACCAGGCGGTGATGCAACCAGTCAGGATGCTCTCAATGGTGCAGCTGCAGAACTTTTTGAGGATCTGAGGACCCATGCCAAATCTTTTCAGTCTACTGAGGGGGAATAGGCTTTGTCGTGCCCTCTTCACGACAGTCTTGATGTGTTTGGACAATGATAGTTTGTTGGTGATGTGGACATCAAGGAACTTGAAGCTCTCAACCTGTTCCACTACAGCCCCGTCGATGAGAATGGGGGTGTGCTCAGTCCTCTTTTTTTTTCCTGTAGTCCACAATCATCTCCTTTGTCTTTGTAGTGTAGGTTATTCGTAGGTGTTATTATCAATCAAGGAGTCTGCTTAGGCGGATCGTGTTCAAAGGCCTTTATTCAAACCACGAGGTTCCAGCGTAAGTACGGACACAATATCCGGAGAACCAGACCCCAAATAAATCTTGCTGTATTCTAACTCTTCGTCACCGCTCCCCCCTTTATATAGCCTTCCAAGAGTTGAATAGCTCCCTCTACTGTTCAATCCCCGTATCTTACCACCCACTTCCTGTTTGTCGTATGTGACGTCACGCTAAAACCTTCCCTCTGGATAGCAATAATCAACCTTCCATTTCTTCATGAAAAACCTTTAACAAAGACATAATTTTAATATACTACATATTCCCCCCTTCGAGACAAAACTAAAAAGTCTCGACAACAATAGGATTATGACCAGTAACAATTTATCTTATTGAGTATCTTTAACCTTAAACCAAAAACATTCTTCTCTAAAGTGTAAATACCTTTCTATGAAACAACTGTTTGTGAAGTATGAATACATTACTATGACATATGAAGAAATCTCTATGGAGTGTAAGAGCGAAAAACTGTCTGGCAGCCATCTTTTCAATCAAGACAGTAAAATTCTCTTACGATCCCTCTGCCCCAGGCAACCACCTCGGTACTCCAGATAACCTCATAAACCATGTAAATACATTTGAAACTATACTACAATTAACTACACATGTAAGCCCCTGTAAACAAAATCCTATCCAGAAACATCCACTCTCAGGCTGGTCAACCCATAGGACCTGAAAGGGAATCTCTCCCTGTCTAAACGTCCTTTCCCTAACCCCATCGAAATAAACAAAAGCATCTAAGATCCTCATCTGCATTCAATAACATCAAACATCATTCTACTAAAATCAATACCTAAGAATATGACACAATTATGTATTACACATCAAATATGTCTATATTTCATTGCAGACACTGGAATGTAGTCCACTACACTTCATCTCCTCCGTAGTCTCGACTTCCAATTGACTTGTTAATGATGAAATCGGCCACACCCTCCTTGTTTCATCTCCTCCAGTCATATTGTCCCTTCATATTGTCTTTGTTTGAGTATTCCAATCTCCACATGTTCTCCCAAATGCCTCTGGAAGAAAAAGAAAAAGACCAAACAGTATCTTTTCCAAAAAAACACTTTCAAATTAAACATCACTATCCACTAAGACTATAAAACTGATATATAAATGATGCATGAATCACATAAACCCATTCCCCCCTTGATTCATAAATCATACTAAAAAATCACACTAATATTGAAAAAAACAGTGTAAAATGATCAAATAATCAAAAAGGATATTTATCCATCAGTAGTCCATCTAGACCCCCTCGTCCATCTTCGTCCAGATCAGGAACAATCAACAACGGCATCTGAGTGTTGTCTTCAGGCATCACAACACCAACCCATCTTAATATCATAGCTTTTGCAAAGGTCAGTAACAAAGTACAAAAGCAAAACATGACACACAACGCTATCAGAGCTGCGACTAAAATCTGAACCATCACTGCTCCTATTGGGCCTAACTGATCTTGCAACCAAGACTTCGCCGACCATCCAGCTTTCTCAGATCTTCCAAATGCATCCCTGATATTCTTCAAAGCATCTATAACACTTGTGATATTATCGGAACTATCTGGGATTAAAGTATAACAATCATCCCCCGTCAGATTCATAGCCAAACATAAGCCACCTTGTCTTGCCAAAATATAATCAAGAGCCATGTCATGTTTCAACAACGTCAGTCTGTGACTTCTTTGAGCATTTGACAGAAGGTGAAACCCTCTTATTGTTTCATTTGCAAAGCCCTGCAACGTATATGTAATATTATCAATATGATCTGCTAAGAATGTTACACCATACCATGGAAAAAGACCAAGTCCCCACTTCTCTCCCAGACTTATTCTCCAATGGTAGGCTTCAAGATTAGTAAATTTAGCCATTTCTCTTTTAACCCTATTTTCACCAGTAGTTTCAGATTGATCTGGGGTCGGTGCTACTCCTCTTCTTATTGTAAAAACCTCATATGGAAGCTTCAACGTGGACATGTAACAACACCCTTTCCATCCATAAGGTAAAAATATATATGCTCTATCGCCACAAACCCACCAAATATCTCTAAAATTCCCAATAGTTGCATTGATAGGGAAAAATTGATCCATCACCATCAAAGTCCTGCCCTTCTTACTACCTGGAGCATAAAAAGTTACATTATATTTGTCACCTTTACCCTTTCGTCCGTGTTTACCCAAAATCAACATATACCCATCACAATCTGATATTCCCATGAACATACCATTTACCTCATCTGTATTATTAGAACAAATACAAGTTTTAGCTCTTACTGCTCTCACCTCAAATGCTTCAGGGATCACTGTCACCTGACTTTCTTTACCACCCACCATATGCACATAGGGAAATTCATTTAACCAAGAACACTTATAACTAGGCTTATACAAATGGTGTGACAACGACATGTCTTTATCTGTCAATACTCGTTGATGATACAACAGCCATCTCAACGCATAGGCCTGACACCCACCCGCCAATGGTTGAGCGATCGTCTGTAAAATTGAACCCCACGTCTCTGGTGCTGGAACTCTCAACAGACATGGACCCTCAAGATTCCTCACTGATCTTACAGCATGAGTTAATTGCTGGAACCAAAGATTTCTACCTGCCCATTGATCTTTAATTTTCAAAACCGCCGAATCAAATCCATATGCTTTCCATTTAGCGTCTCTTTTCCCTACCGAGCGAGATTGATCAGATGTATCTTCTGATGTTAAGTTGAACCCAAAAAACCCATCCTGTTCTTCCATGATATTATCCTGTACTATTTCAGATGAACCTATGTTGTTCTCTACCACTATTTGCTGAGTCATTTCAGTTACATCGTTTACTTTTAGAAAAGTTGTTGTTGGTGTCGGTATCATACCTCCTACATTTGTTATTGCCGTCATATCCTTAAATCTTTTCAAAGTTGACATTAAAGTAGTTGATTTAGTTGATGTTTTTTGTTCTAAAATTGGTGCTGGCACTATCGGTTCCCTTGTAATCGAATGCGATATATTTATGGCTTTACCAACTGTCAATGTTGAAAGAGTTAAATTGCTTCCCATTGTTGTTCTAACAGACTGACGTGTTGGTGTTATTGTTGTTACTTCATTCCTAGTTTTCGTAACGTTTTGGTCTGACTTTTCTCCTAACTGGTCTAGGCCTATTTTGTCCAACCGAATCACTAGCTTCTCCTTTACCAGAGTTGCCCTTGGTGGCCTCTGCTGCTTCACATCCCACTGAAATATTCCCTGTTGCTTCTGGGACGTATTGGAAATCAATTTCTCCAAATCCTCCTTCCTTTCCATCCCCTGCATAGTCATCTCTGGCATAATCAGAAGTGTCATCATTATCAACGTTAATCCCAACATTGACAATCTCTCCCTCTTCCTGTTCTCCCCTATCTCCATCTTCTCTCTCTACGCGTGGCACCTCTTCTGTAGGCGCTTTAACACAATGTGACAAATGATACCACGTAGGAGACCCCTTAACCTGGACAGCTGTTCCAGTACTACGAGCCACTTCAAATGGTCCGTCACGACGTTCGTTATACCACTTCCTCCTGAATACCTTTACGAATACTTTGTCTCCCGGTTGTACTGTATTCCTCTTATCCTCCTCAGGCGCCTTCTGCACCTCTTCTTGTCTTTGCCTGTCAGAAACATATGTGGACAACTTTTTATGAAAATTGGCCATATATGTAACGTACGCTCTCATTTCATCTTCCAACAGGGCCAAGCTTGGACCCTTTCCGCTTGTTCGCAAACAAGGCGTGGGCATCCTTCTTCCTGTTACCAACTCATGGGGTGTCATACGTAGATCACGTAACTCACTTGAGCGACACACCATTAGTGCTAAAGGCAGCGCCGCTATCCAGTTTAGACCTGTATGTTGACAAATCTTCACAATGCGATTTTTCAACACCCCGTTCATTCTTTCACACATCCCCTGACTTTGTGGGTGATAAACTGCTCCAAGACGTTGCTTAATTCCCAATTTTTGCAACATCAATTTTACTGATTTATCCACAAATTCTCTTCCATTGTCTGAGGATATTCGATCGGGTAATCCCCACCTGCTTATGACCTCTTTACATAAGAACTTGGCAACCGACTGAGCATCCTTACGCTTGGTTGGACAAGCTTCCGTCCATCGTGAAAATCTATCTACAACCACCAACATGTATCTTTTCCCATCAACTGGTTGTATCATATCAACAAAGTCAATGACCAACTCACGCATAGGACCCCTTGGTGTAGGAATGTAACCTGGATGAACAGGTATCCCTCTTCGAACATTATTTTTAAGACAGATAGTGCATCTTCCTATCAAATAATCAATTTGTTCAAACAAATATGGAGCCCAAAAACCATATTCCTTTGTGATCTTTCTGTGAACCTCCCCCCTCGCAACATGAGCTAAGCCATGTGCTTCTTGAATCATCAGACCTAGAAGGTCTAGAGGCGCTACTATCAACCCCTCATGGTTTCTCCACAGACCAGTAGCATCTTTGACCGCTCCTCGGTCTAGCCATAGCTGTTGGTCGATCATAGAAGCGGCTTCTTGCATCAAAATTACATCTCGAAGCGTAATTTTGTCTTCCAAGTCCACTACATGAGTGACCAGAAAAACTTTCCCCAATTTGTCCGCTCCTGCAACGGCTTTTGCAGCTTCATCAGCAGCTTTGTTCCCTTGTGTCACTCTTGACATATCTGTCTTGTGAGCTGCACACTTAGCTATCGCTATCTCTGTAGGTTTCATCATAGCATGCAACAATTTCATGATTTGTGCATGATGTTGTATCGGAGAACCATCCGATTTCTTGAACCCTCGACCTTTCCATACCGCCCCAAACAAATGACATACACTATGTGCATATGCTGAATCAGTGTATATGGTTACTCGCTTACCTTCCGCTAACAAACATGCTTCTGTTAACCCCACAAGTTCAGCAAGTTGTGCAGACGCAGGCTGTGGTATTACTTCAGCCTTTTCAACAACAAATCCCGTCCCTCTGCCTCTAACTACTGCATAACCAGCACATAACTTATCTCCTACCCGATAGCAAGACCCATCAGTCCAATACTCCAGGTCTGCTTCACGTAATGGAAAGGCTTGTAAATCTGATCGAAGTCTCGAATATCTCTCTGCTTCTTGGACACAATCATGTGGCTCACCATCCTCGGAAGTTGGTAAACTCTCGGCTGGATTTACTGTATCACATCTCACAAGGGTGACATCCTCCTGCTCTAAGAGTCTATGATAGTCTCTGAGCCTGGGCATAGTCAATGTATACTTCCCATAGTTCAGAAGATTTCTGAGACTATGATGGGTAAGAATTGTCACGGGGTAGCCCATCGTGACCGATGATGCTTTGTCATACATGGAATACACCCCCACCATTGCTCTGTAGCATAGTGGTAACCCTAGTTCTACCTCTGAATAAGCAGTAGAGTAGTAGGAAATAGGCTGAGGATTCGTCCCCATGCCTGTCGGTTGACAAAGAACCGCGCATGCATATCTACCTCCAGTAGAAGTAGACACATATAGCAAAAAGTTCTTTGAGTAATCTGGTAGTGCAAGTGCAGGCGCCTCCTGCAACCTCTGTTTGATAGTTTCAAATGCCACATGGCCTTCCTGTGTCCAAGAAAGATTGCTATGGAGTTGACCACTCTCAGTACCCCTCACCATAGCCCTCAATGGGGCCATCAAACTAGTATAATCCTCTACCCAAGCGGAGGAATAACCAGCAATACCCAGAAATGTCATCATTTCTCTGACTGTTCTAGGTTTTGGAGCCTTACGAATAGTTTCCACCTGCTTGTCCGAAATGTTTCTGTGACCATGAGTTATGTTTTGACCTAAATATACAACTTTCTCCTGACAATATTGCAACTTTTTCTGTGACACCTTGTGTCCCTTTTCTGCCAATACCTGTAGTAATTTAATTGAGTCCCTATGACATGTTTCCTTATTTTGTGAGCAAACCATTATATCATCCACGTACTGAATGACAGTGCTCTGCAATATCTGATCTATCCCTACCAAATCTTCCTTCAGTACTTTATTGAAGATATGCGGCGAATGCCGGTACCCCTGTGGCATTCTATTGTACTCATAGAACTGTCCCTTATAGGTGAACCCAAATAAATCCTGACTCTCTACACTAAGTGGAACACTGAAAAATGCTCCACATAAGTCCAGCACTGTAAAATGTGTCGCATCTGGAGGAACTTGAGCTAACAAGGTATGAGGATCTGGCACATCTGCTGGAAAGTCAATCACTATCTCATTCACTGCTCTCAAGTCATGAGCTACACGATAACTTCCATCTGGTTTTTTTACAGGCCACAAAGGCGTGTTACTCCGAGGGTGTTTTGTTGTCCTTAAAACCCCTACTGTCGAAAGTCCATCAATCTGTGGTTCAATCCCTTTGATTGCTTCCTCTGTCAATGGATACTGATTTTTCCATGGAGGTTTGGCTCCTGGTCGAAGTTCAACCTTCACAGGTTGAGCTGATTTTACAAGTCCAATATCAGTACTATGTTGAGACCACAACCCTTCTGGAACTTGTTGCAACATCTCCTCTGTCATAGGATCTGAATCAATCTTCATATTGCAAATAGATTCATGCGTCATTCCTACAGCCTGTGGCTCTCCTTGTCCTTGAGCCGAAATCATTATTTTGAGAAATCGTTGATCTTCACTTCTCCAAATCGCCAAGTTTTCTTTCGTTGGTCTGAAAGGAAGTTTCTCTGCTTCTGTCATCATTTCTCCCATTTGCTTTTGCTCATAGCCGTCTGAAACCAACAAGGTAACATGTGGCACACTCTTCTCAATATCAAATTCTTTATTCAGATAATCATCTGTGTTTATCTTCATAGCTGCTCCTTGTGGTCCTAAAATAATGCAACTTGAGCTAAGTTGAACATTCTTCGGTTGATGACTCAACCATTCCTCTGAGTGTGATTGAGCAGCCTTCTTGAAATACTTAAGCGTACAATGGAATGGATATTCCGGAAGCTTTGCATCAGGCATATTTGCAACAATAAATTTTTCCCATATCTTAGCCTGCTTCATAAAATCTTCACTGAGATTTCCAATCCAGAATACTGAAGACGAATCCATCTCCGTCATCATCGACAATTGGTAAACCTTTTCCTTTGGCATTTCTATCAGACAGCCGTCTGGTGTACATCTGATTGTACAGTTCAACTTACATAAGGCATCTCTTCCCAATAATGCAACAGGTGTATGTTCTGATACCAGTATGGGTATCTTAATTTTGTGATCTTTATAGCAGAGCTCAATTGGTTCCGTAAGAGGAATCAGCTGTTTTACTCCCTCAAATCCGATTGTCCTAACGAGTTGATTGGACATAGGGAGATGTGTAGCATCTTCAGGTCGAACACAGGTGAACGCTGCTCCGCTATCCGCCATTACTTCCAACGGTCGGTTGTTTATTTTCACCTCAATTGTTGGATCTTTCTCCGATCCTGACGCTACCAGCTGACACCCCCCTTTCGAATCATCTAGGCACCTCTAGAATCCTGGCTCCGGACCCCTGTAGGGGTTCACTGGTCCTCCAGATGATTTTGCCTGGCCCCTGTATCTTCCTCTGAAATTCCCTCTGATGTTTTCTCCTGACCAATTGCACCCACGGGCCCAGTGCCCAACCTGTCCACAAGTAAAACATGCTTCTGAACGTTGCTGGAAGGATGACTTAAATCTTCCTCTTTCTCCGAAGTCTTCTCGTCCTCTTCCTCTCCAATTCTGTGTCTGTCCAGACATTGGCTGGGGATATGAATCAACTGGTCCCGCCATGGGTGACTGATACAATTGCGGTTGGAACTGTTCCGGTTGAAACTGTGGCAGTGATTGTTGGTTTGGTGCACACTGACTCTGCATAACCAAAGCTTGTTTCTTATCCTTTTTGTTCTCTCCCAGGTGTATTAGATTAAGTTTCCTGAGAGTTTCCTCGTCCTGCTCTTTCTGGTTGAGTTCCTTCTTCCTGTACAGATCCACTTGATGAGCTATGTGATCTGTATAGACCCCTTTTGTCATGCTTCCAAGTCCAACCACTTCTGCCAGTTTGCTTCTTACTGGTGCGGGCAGTCCCATTTGCAGTTTAGCTCTCAAAATTGACTGCTCAATTTGACTCACATCTGGATCATTTCCAGTAATATTTCTCCACACTTGATGAACTCTTGACACATAAGCTCTCGGATTTTCTTGTTGGCCTAGTGGATCAATCAGAATATTATCAGGATGCACATTTGTTGGAAATGTATCTTTCAATGCTCTCCACAGACGATTCCTACTTGCAGCCAACAATTCAGGATCGTTCACTGCCGTCCCAACATATCTCATGAGTCCAGCCCTCTGGAAGACTTCTTCCATATCTGGAATCCCAATGAGATTAGCCAACAGTCTCTTAACGTCTCCTATGGCAGACTGTGTTCCCACCGTAATTTCCTCCAATTTCGAAATCCAAGGATAGGCCCCATTCTGAAGAATAGGCA
Organism: Coregonus lavaretus; assembly: GCF_964263955.1. NCBI lineage: Eukaryota > Metazoa > Chordata > Actinopteri > Salmoniformes > Salmonidae > Coregonus > Coregonus lavaretus. Next base: position 62,555,728 of record NC_139990.1, on the reverse strand, counting down.
GCTTCTCAAGTATGTTCGACATATCGGTATTTTGCAACGGCTTATATTCAAAGTTTTGACCTCGAATGATAACTGGTACCATTTTGCTCGGGGTATCTTTCCTTGACCTTAATGCATATTTTGTCTCATCTTTTTCAGATTCTCTTCTCAGCTGTCTCTCCTTCCGTATGGTCAGCGACTGAAGTTGTTCCTGTACCTCTCTTACTTCTCCTGCAGTCCTTGCACTCTTCAGTTCTGATAAGCATTGGTCTATTTCTCCGTCTATTTCTTCTGCAACAGTCTTTGCAGGACAACCTCCTTTCGAATACGCAGCACCGTCAGTCTCCTCTTTATCGCTGTCTTCATCTTTGCTTCCCTCAGCACTCGAAGATATTGTATCCTTCTTCTTCGAATCTTCCTCAGCACTGTAATATCTTGTATCCTTCTTCTTCAAACCTTCCTCAGAATATCTTGTATCCTTCTTCTTCAAACCTTCCTTACCCCTTCTCTCCGTTCTGGCCAACCTCCGTTTGATGACCGGATCATATCCACCCATGATCCCCTCTAAATCACTCTGATCATCATCGTCCTCCTCCAATTCCATCCTACTTAACCTCATACCACCCTTAGTTTTCAGACCTCTCGTTTTCTTTCCACCTTTGGTGCTTGGATGCATTTTTACGGTCGTTTCTGCTTGCCCTCTCTCTATAATTTGTTCATCTTCATCTCTGATGTAATAATCCCCCTGTTGGAGGATTACTGGAAGCTTAGGATAAGCATCCCTAAGTTCAACTTCCTTCTCATACGGTGGGGGTCTTCTCGCTGAATCCGTATGTGAGAAAGGTATACCGACCTCTACCCTCAGTTTCTCTGTCGACGTCTCTTCCTTTAGCTTTTTCTCCATACCTTTGCTTCCCTTGTCTTTGGTATCTTTCCTCAGTTTTTGTCCTTCGTCTTCAAACAATTTAAGAACACCCAGCTCCCTTTGTCTCTTCTCTTTACGTCGTTCCTTTTGTTTTCCCTTCTTCTGATCTGCCTTGTAAATTGACAGAAGTACTTTCATGATGTTGATAACATCCGGATTAAGAGTCCCTTCCTCTGGCCAGGGTTGTTCAATGTCAGGCCAACGTTTGTTCCATTTGCCGGATAATCTCGCAATACCCTTAACCAAAGGATTACTATGTTCGACTATATTAACTGGTGTAATAACTTTCATAGCCTTGCTATCCTTTCTCCCCATTGTAAGTCCTCTTTTATCTTCCTTTATTGTGAACTATTTATTTTAGCCTATGGCTTCCCCCCCCCTTTAACTATTAATATAACCTAAACAACCAGAGAGAAAACAAACAAACATTTTTTTTTTTTTTTTTTTGAAATTATTAAATAAAACGAAAAATTAAAAAAAAAATATGACTACTAAAAAAAATTAAAAAATCTGAATTGAAAATATTTCAAAAAATATGAATATTAATTTTTTTTGAAAAATATGAATAATTAAAAATTAAAATATGAATATTAAATTTTTTTAGAAAAATATGAATAATTAAAAAAAATAAAATATGAATATTAAAATTTCAACTAAAAATAAACCCCCCCAAAAAAATCCATTAAATTATTCAACTAAAATTTTAATTAACAACTATGAATAATTAGAAATAATTAAGACCAATTTTTATTTCTACACCTATTTTACCAATTTCGGACCCACTTACCTTAACCCCTCCGGAAAGTGAATACCAGTAGTCAACTTCCACAGCAATCCAAACAACATGGAATTCTAATCTACAACACCATCACCCCAATAAATTCCATTGTTTAATATGCAACCAAGTATTTTAATATCACAGAATCAAAGACTTCCAATCTACAACAATACCACCCCAATATAAACCATTGTTTAATATGAAGCCAAATATTTCAATATCACAGAATAATGTCAGTACCTGCTTTCCAACCGAATCCCCCAGTCAGGCCCAGTAATGCACAGAGACCCCAAAACTGCAACTTTTATTCCCTGATCAGTCCGTTGCCAAGCGTGTAAGAGAGTATCAGTGCATCCAACATCCTAGGGAAAGATTTTGTAGACAAAAAAGTACTAGCCTGATTTGGAATGATCCTCTGCCTGCGTCACACCTTGTCACGTCACGCCACGCCACGCACACGTTAGCCCCCCCCTCTCTCCTTCGCTCCGTTCTACAGCCTCATATAACAAGGGAAGAAAACGGTACAGACCAGCATTTAAAGTTTATACACTTAACCAAGTTATTACATTCAATATTCCCCACTCATATTTGCTACAAAACTGAACCCAGGAACAAATAAATCGCTCAGAACATTTTAAAACCTGAATTCAAGAATAAACAGATCGCCCACAACATGTTAATTTCATTTTAACCCGTCATTCAATTCAATGCATTATACTTCGTCACCATATATTTAATTTATAAATGTACTACATCTCAACAAATAGTTTAACGTTCAAACAACAGTTACTCTAACGATTTTTAAAAGATTCAGTCCACCTGTACTTCTCGGTAGCTATTAAACCCCTAAAAGAAACCCCAAACAATCATATGACCTTACGCCACCATTTTGTTTCGTCGCCTCAGCACGACCGCATGTCGTATCTCGCCCTGTAACATCACACGCATGCGCACCTCCAATCAAAACCACATTTTCACCTCCACGAAACGGATACCAGTCCAGCTGTACCTTTCGCTCCCCTCCTAGTCAAACAACATTTAACAGCGCTCACAAAACATACAACCTGACTTACAGACAGTGACAAGTTTAAGAGACTTTAATCCATCGCAATGGAATCTCTAAGGATATCCGTTAGCATGTAGCATGCAACACAATTAGCGTTAGCAGTTAGCATTAGCCTGAGGTACACTGTGACACAAAACCCAGTTAGCAGTTAGCCTTAAGTATTAACATTAGCCTTTAGCCTTAAGCATTAGCATTAGCATTAGCATTAGCCACGATGTACCACATGGCCCGAACCATACAATCAAGCCTTAGTCACGAGGCACCACGTGGCCTGAAACAATCCAGCATTAACACCAACCTCCAGCTAACTGCAGCCTACTAGCTATACAAATGAACACCCCGCATTGCGTCTTTAATTGATTACTGTTTCGTTTGCCCTAAATTTATTCTGCCGTGGGTCTGACTATTCCTATGAGCGATCCCCCCCAATGCAACTATCCCGTCGAACAGAAGTTGAGTAAGCCATCCCCAAGAAATTTTCAACCAAACCCCAGTCCCAGACTGACCCAGAAATTCCTAATGTCTTTCCAGGATTTTGGCCCACCCTGTGGTCGCCCCGTTCGTCATGAGGGCTTATCTAAACCTGCAATGCTCTAAAATTATATACGTATTTCCCTTACTTCATTCTGCCAATATCTGCCATTGATATCTATACAATTTTAGAATAATTATTATCAGACTCCTAATCGACAACAACACCATACCTCAATAACGACCCAAGTACTTTTAACTGTACACCGTCAAAGCCCTCTCATGAATCAGCGGGATAACCAATGGCCAAATTTCTTTGTGAGTAATCTCTCACCTTTAGAGCCGGCTTGGCCAGTAGTCAACTCGCGAATCCAGGAAAGGGACCAACAACGATGCAATCAATATCTCAGCAGTGCCTCCATTTGTAGTGTAGGTTATTCGTAGGTGTTATCATCAATCAAGGAGTCTGCTTAGGCGGATCGTGTTCAAAGGCCTTTATTCAAACCACGAGGTTCCAGCGTAAGTACGGACACAATATCCGGAGAACCAGACCCCAAATAAATCTTGCTGTATTCTAACTCTTCGTCACCGCTCCCCCCTTTATATAGCCTTCCAAGAGTTGAATAGCTCCCTCTACTGTTCAATCCCCGTATCTTACCACCCACTTCCTGTTTGTCATATGTGACGTCACGCTAAAACCTTCCCTCTGGATAGCAATAATCAACCTTCCATTTCTTCATGAAAAACCTTTAACAAAGACATAATTTTAATATACTACATATTGATCACGTTGAGGGAGAGGTTGTTATCCTGGCACCACACGGCCAGGTCTCTGACCTTCTCCCTATAGGCTGTGTTATCTTTGTCGGTGATCAGGCCTACCACTATTGTGTCGTCGGCAAACTTAATGATGGTGTTGGAGTCGTGCCTGGCCATGCAGTCATGGGTGAACAGGGAGTACAGGAGGGGACTGAGCACATACCCCTGAGGTATATGGTATATACCCCTGAGGGGCCCCCGTGTTCAGGATCAGCGTGGCAGATGTGTTGTTACCTACCCTTACCACCTGGGGGGGCGGCCCATCAGGAAGTCCAGGATCCAGTTGCAGAGGGAGGTGTTTAGTCCCAGTGTCCTTAGCTTAGTGATGAGCTTTGAGGGCACTATGGTGTTAAACGCTGAGCTGTAGTCAATGAATAGCATTCTCACGTAGGTGTTCCTCTTGTCCAGGTGGGAAAGGGCAGTGTGGAGTGCAATAGAGATTGCATAATCTGTGGATCTGTTGGGGCGGTATGCAAATTGGAGTGGGTCTAGAGTTTCTGGGATAATAGTGTTGATGTGAGCCATGACCAGCCTTTAAAAGCACTTCATGGCTACAGACGTGAGTGCTACGAGTCGGTAGTCATTTAAATAATAATATAATTTAATATGCCATTGAGCAGAAGCTTTTATCCAAAGCAACTTACAGTCATGTGTGCATATATTTTTACGTATGGGTGGTCCCGGGGATCGAACCCACTACCCTGGCGTTACAAGCGCCATGCTCTACCAATTGAGCTACAGAGGACCAGGTTATCTTTAGGCAGGTTATCTTAGTGTTCTTGGGCACAGGGACTATGGTGGTCTGCTTGAAACATGTTGGTATTACAGACTCCATCAGGGACATGTTGAAAAGGTTAGTGAAGACACTTGCCAGTTGGTCAGCGCATGCTCGGAGTACACGTCCTGGTAATCCATCTGGCCCTGCGGCCTTGTGAATGTTGACCTGCTTAAAAGTCTTACTCACAACGGCTACGGGGAGCGTGATTACATAGTCATCCGGAACAGCTGATGCTCTCATGCATGCTTCAGTGTTGCTTGCCTCGAAGCGAGCATAGAAGTGATTTAGCTCGTCTGGTGTCACTGGGCAGCTCAAGGCTGTGCTTCCCTTTGTAGTCGGTAATAGTTTGCAAGCCCTGCCACATCCGACGAGCGTCAGAGCCGGTGTAGTATGATTCAATCTTAGTCCTTTATTGACTCTTTGCCTGTTTGATGGTTCGTCAGAGGGCATAGCGGGATTTCTTATAAGCGTCCAGGTTAGAGTCCCGCTCCTTGAAAGCGGCAGCTCTACCCTTTAGCTCAGTGCAGATGTTGCCTGTAATCCATGGCTTCTGGTTGGGGTATGTACGTACGGTCACTGTGGGGACGACGTCATCGATGCACTTATTGATGAAGCCAGTGACTGATGTGATGTACTCCTCAATGCCATCGGAAGAATCCCGGAACATATTCCAGTCTGTGCTAGCAAAACAGTCCTGTAGCTTAGCATCTGCGTCATCTGACCACTTCCTTATTAGCCAAGTCACTGGTGCTTCCTGCTTTAGTTTTTGCTTATAAGCAAGAATCAGGAGGATATAATTATGGTCAGATTTGCCAAGTACACATCTTACAGTAAACGGGTCATCCACACATACATACACTGTAGGTACAAATTACAAACACATGCACAGGAAATCCAGACAATGTTGTAACATATGTCCATTGAGTGATGATAAACAGTATTTCTGTAATTTCACATTTCTAATGTATCTGAATGTTTATGCAGCATGTTTATCCAATCAGAGGTGTGTACACTATGTGTGTGTAAGTTTCAGTATGTGGACGCATGTCAGAGTGTGTGTTTGGATTTCATGCCATGCCACATGTACTGTGGTGCTAAATGCTACTAATGATACTATAGATTTAGTTACTGTTTTAGTAATATTTAGTAAAAATGCTAGTTTTATTTTCATATGAATACAAAGTAATAGTGAATACAAAAATACTCACAATTCAAGACAAACAAGGGGGGGGTTCTATGATTCCTTTCCAAATAGACCTACTGTGTGTGTGTGTGTGTGTGTGTGTGTGTGTTTGTGTGTGTGTGTGTGTGTGTTTGCTTGCATCCGTGCATGTTTGCATGCGTGTGTGAGTGACTGTCAGTGAGTGTCCCATTGAGAAATGCCCATGGAGCTACAGTAAGCTATAGAATTACACCAGCATATCCCTTTATGGGTCTGTGGGGCCTAATGAAGTCCTGAGTCATAATGACAGTGAGAGACTACAGATGAAAGCTCCTGCTGTCACCCTCTGTCTTTACGACCCACTCCCTGAGTCCCTAGTCCCTACATGGCATGGCACACTGGACCAGGCTGGACAGGGTGGGAAATGTAGGCCGGGGACAACAGAATACATTTTAAGACCACCTATTTACAGTGCCTATAGAAAGTCTACATCCCCCTTGGATTTCTTCACATTTTATTGGGAATCAAACATAATCCTATTGGACCCTATATGATTCTCACGATATATGTGCCTTACTATAGGCAAGTAAACCCTGTTTTCATGATTTCTGGTAGATCCCTAGTAGAAAAATCCTATCAGATGTTGAAGCCAGTCCTATTGGAGTCCTATGGGATTCTATCCCAAAGGATTGTATCCTATAAGATCCTATAGGATTCCAATACCAGAATCCAATAGAAAAATCTGATCAGATTTTGGAACCAGTCCTATTGGGGGGGGGGGGGGGGGTATCCTATAGGATTTTTTTACTAGCATTTTTCAAGTCTTTCAAAACTGTAACTTGGCCACTCAGGAACATTCACTGTCTTCTTGGTAAGCAACTCCAGTGTAGATTTGGCTTTGTGTTGTAGGTTATTGTCCTGCTGAAAGGTGAATTCATCTCCCAGTGTCTGGTGGAAAGCAGACTGAACCAGGTTTTTCTCTATGATTTTGTCTGTGCTTAGCGCCATCCAGTTGCTTTTCATCTATTGGATTCTATAGGAAAAACTCCCCAGTCTTTGCCGATGTCAAGCATACCCATACCATGATGCAGCCACCACCATGCTTGAAAATAAGGAGGCAGTTACTCAGTGATGTGTTGTGTTGGATTTTCCCCAAACATAATACTTTTTTTTAACTCTGTAGCTGTTTTAAAATTCCCAATGGCCTCATGGTGACATCCCTAAGCAGTTTCCAGTTTCCTTCCTGTCCTGCAGCTCAGTTCAGAAGGACGACTGCATCTTTGACTTGTCTGGGTGGTTTAAAACATCATCCACAGAATAATTATTAACTTGACCATGCTTAAAGATATATTCAATGTCTGATTGGTTATTGTTACCCATCTACCAATCACTGCCCTTCTTTATGAAGCTTTCGAAAAGCTCCCTGGTCTTTGTAGTTGAATCTGTGCTTGAAATTCAATACTTGACTGAGGGACCTTACAGATGTTGTACTGTATGTATGGGAGACAGAGGAAGGGGTTGTCATTCAAAAATAATGTCAACCCCTATTATTTCACACAGAATGAGTCCATATAACTTCTATATGATTTCTTAAGCCAAAGTTTACTTCTGAACTAATTTAGGCTTGCCTAAACAAAGGGGGTGAATACTTATGCAACGACTATATTTTAGTAATCTAAATTTTATTCATTTGCAAAAATGTGTAGAATTTTCTTTTCATTTTAACATTATGGAACATTTTGTGTAGATCAAAGACAAAAAATACGATTACATCTATTTCAATCCCACTTTGTAATGCAACAAAATGTGAAAGAAGTTCAAGGGTGTCTAGATTTTCTATAGGCACTGTAAATGGGAAGGAAAAGGGTTAAAGGAGTTGTTTTGAGTTACATTTTGAAAATTGACAGGATGTCTGGATGGGCAGACAGTATATAACACAAATGGGTGGGTATAGCCAGTGAGTGGCTGATTCTTTGATTAATCTGCTGCCAGCAATGCTATTCACTAATCAGTAGATTCAAGCACTGGCTAAAGTATGAGTACACTCTCTCTCTCTTTCTCTCTCTCTCTCTTTCTCTCTCTCCTTTCCAATATTGATGAGAAGGCGATTTGGTGGTCATTAACTGAAAGCGATAGGTGTGAATTTTTCATGGTGAGGTGAGGTGGTGTGAGATGTTGGCAGGTGAGGTGGAGCTCTAAGGTTACATGGGAGGGAACACATACAATTACTCCTTCTCTTTTGTCATCGTCCTCTCTTTCTATTCATCTCTCTCTCTCTCTCTCTCCCTCCCTCTATCTCTCTCTCTCTCTCTCTCTAATATGAGGGGTCAGAGATGAAAGGTGCAAGTGTAACATGAGGAACTGGAGATTCACTCACACACACTCACTGAGAGTAAACTGCCATTCACAGTATCTGTGTGTGTGTGTGTGTGTGTATGTGTGTGCGTGTGCGTGTGCGGAGCGGACTTCAAAGTGGCATGCCTCAGACTTCACTGACCCATTGAGTGAGGAGTGATTTGATGGGGCAAGGGGGATCCCCACTCTTGATTTCACATGAGATATACAGAGTGTCATCACAATGATGTCATTTAGCATTTGGAGAGGGTGGTGTGTGGGGGGTTTGGTGGTGGAGAAGGGTGGGAAGGGGGGTTGATGATTGAGTTAGAATGGGGAGAGAGTGGAAGCGAAAGTTTCGATATGTGTATTTGTGTCTGTGTGTTTGCGTCTGTGTCTGTGTTTTATTTGCCAGAGTGCCATGTCATTGTCAATTATTAGAGAATTGTAGAAAGGGATCAAAAGGGGTAGGAGAAAATATCAAGAATATTAGTGAACTAGCCAGAGAGAAACAAGAGAAAGCCCCACCATGAAATATTCACACCATGATCCAGCTCCTGGTAAGAACTCCATCTCTCTATCTCTCTCTCTATTTCCCACTTATCTTTCCTAGCCTTCCATTTCATCTTCTACTCTTTCACTTTCTTTCCCTCTCTCTCTCTGTGTTGAGGGTGCTTGATTCCCTTACAATTCCACTTAGTCAAGTTAAGAACTGACAGTTACCCACAGTTTTCCTTGAAGAATTTCCATAAACATGTGTTGAGTTACAATTCATTTCCTAAATTAGTTGGAACTGGAATGGAATTGACCCCGACCATGATCTCCTGTTTCACTCCTCTGTCTCTCCCTCGCTCTTTTTTCCTCTCTCTCTCCGTCTCATCCTTCCTCAAGCAGCTGTTAGTCTCCTGTCACCATTACAAGACAATGCCTGTAGGCTCAGGTTACCCACAGTGCTACTGTAGTGTCATTCTAACATTCCTGTGGCGTTTGCTTAACGTTTGCCCTCGCTGTGCTTATTCAGGCCACAAGGCCAGCCTATGGGGGGGGATTAGGAGCAGAGGAAGCCGTGTACGAGTGTGCGTGTGTTAAGTGTTGGTGCATTGTGTAGGTGTTCCCTTTGTATGAGTGGGTTTTTCTATTTTTGTGAGCTAGTGTGTAAGTTTGCATTAACCTGTATTATACAATGTGTGGGTCTAATCCTGAATGCTGATTGGTTAAAACCGCATTCCAGCCGGTGTCTATTCCACAAATTGTCACGGGCTAAATCTATGACGTTAAAATGCTTATTTACTCTGTTCCATCTGACTGCGCAATCCACTGTCTCATCAGCCCAGCCAGGCAATTTATAAACTTGATCTCCACTATAAAAAGCTTCTAGACATTCTCACATTTCTTTTAGACTAACATTTCATTTTCAACAGCGGAGATTTGTATAAACCTTGCTGTCTGTCTCTCTGACATTTGCAACATTGTTTCAATATTCAAATTCGATCTCCTGCTGTCCCATAGTAATTAACGTGTCAGGAGTCGGGACGAGACAGACAGGCAGGCAGCGTTTCTCAGCCAGTTGAAATCATCAATTTTTATGGATATATACAAAAAAATGTCAATTGAAAAAAGGTAAAAACGAAATGCAGCTAATTTGCAGTCTTTCCTGCTTCAGTTTGAAGTGATTGTGTTAGCTGTGTTGTTGGCTAGTTCCTCTGAACAACAGTGTCCTGACGAGTGAGCACATTTTCTATGCCAGGTGAAATCGCGCCTCATTAGCTCATTGTTATGAATGTATCCAAATAAATGTCACTAGAAAACAGCTTAAACAAATGCAAATGCAGCTACTTTGCTGTTATTCTGCCTGCCGTAGTTGGCTAGCTAGCAAGCATTGATAAGAACATTGCCAGCCAGTATGGCAATGGAACATTTAGAACGAATGATTGGGCCGCGTCCATAGATACGGAACAAAAAGACTGAACGACTGGGTCGCGTCTCTAGCAACCCTAGATTTGTGTCGGGACTGTCTTGTGGAAGGATGAAATAGTATGAATAAATTAATAAAAATAAAGTTTTTAATGAAAATATGTCAATCATTATTTGAATATGTTGGTAACCCGTTGTATAAAAGTGATAATGCCCTCGAAGCCGGTGTTTGGAGTATATATTGGCACGGTTTGCCAATATATCCTCCAAACACCGGCAACACCCGTGCCAATATATCCTCCAAGCACCGGCTTCTCGGGCATTATCACTTAATTGTGTGTGTGTGTGTGTTACCTCCCTGTGTGTCTGTCTGTCTCTGTGTGCCCGTCTCTCAGACACACGCCCTGTCATAACACAGCCACACTGGAGCAGGGATGGCACTGTGGTTATTTTAAGGGGTGTGTGTCCGTCTCTGTCTCTGTGTGTGTGTGTGGAAAGTCCCCTCATTCTCCTGCCTCTATAAGGACCTGGGACCTCGGAGGGTCCCAGGTGTGACAGTGGGGCCAGCAGGGAGAGCACTGGTGGGGTCACTGTGTGTTTAGACAGGGGATGCTGCTGTCACATCCCCACAATGTCTCTACGATGTTTGGAATGCCAGCCAAGCCACGTCGCTAGGCCTCTGACCCTGACAATCTCTCCGGCCTCAACCACAGTTGTTCCACCGGGGCCTGTTGTTTATTTTAGGGAGGAGGTGGAGGTGAAGAATAAGAGTGAGGGGTAAAAGGCGGAGGAGAAGGAGGAGAGGTGTGAGGTAAGGACTCTTTTGTACCCTGATGGTGGGCTTCACTGGGTGTTAAATCTGGGTGTCGTTTTGTGGGTGTTCTGTTATTAGCGCCTCTAAATGGAGAAAGTCCCCTATAAGAACTTCTTCCTTGAAAGGTTATTGGTTTGAAGGATAGCTTATTATCAAAGACACATATCGGAAACTGACTGCTTATTGTACGTTTTTTACAGTATACCAGTCCATTGCCAATTTGAGACAAACACATCTGAGAATGTACTATCGGCCATTTTGTGTTTGTAGAGGGGGGATTTGCACCTAAAGGCCCACACATCTAGCTAACAGACATAAAACTTTTTATAATGTGTGTTTGTGCGTGTGCATGTCCAAGACGTGTGCAGTCGGGGCAGATTTAGTGGAGGTTTGGCCTTGGGAGGACTGGAGGCGACGGGTGGGAGCAGGTGTGTCTGGCCTTCTGAAACACAGTGAGGTGAATGAGTCAGAGTTCACCACTCCACAAAAGGGAAAGTTCGCCCAAGGCAGAGCCCAGGAGGCTATATTAACCTTGGAACTGACTGTACTTCAGCAATGAGCCGGAACGTATTATAGAACATCTAAGACGTAACTATAACCACATGAAAGGTGCTATCTATAACATAACCGTCTTATGCCATCATAATCCCCCCCAAAAAACATTATTTGCACAGGCGGTTACTTTGTATGGTTGAATGAATTTTCAATTCTGAGTAGATTGGGTCCAATAAGTGATAGAATAAGAAGGATATGGGCCTATTGCTCCTAGCCAATCAGAGATGATGTCAACTGTTGTGGCCCAATTAGAGGTGAGATGTTTATTTCAGTGGACCAATCAGAGACATGGGGTCAACTATGACATGACTGTCTTAGTATGTTAGACAAGGAAGTTCACCTTGGTGACAGAGCTTTCACTCAGTTCATCCAATTATATTTAGCTTTGAATTCAAGTGCACAAAACTTTCAGAATCACGTAATTTACGAGCTTCACTTCATTCATGACTTCATCTAGAGCGTGGGGATTGGCGGAACTCTTGTTCTCCAACTCTAAACTCTGACTGGTGTCCTGGAGCCCTGTGTCTGCCTTACTGTAAGTGCCCCTGTGTACTCAGCGTCGCTGGTGCGCCCATAAATAACGCCCCACTCTCCAGTGTGTGACAGGGCAGGTTGAGATGAAAGGTTCCAGCTTGTCCTCTGTTCCCCTGTAGCCTCTTATTAAAGGGCTTTTACGTGTAAACAGCGCAGAGAGGTGAGCTCATAAAACACGAGAGGGAAGGGACCTGTCTCTCTGGCTTTTCCTTTCTCTCCCTCGCTCTCTGTCCCTCTTTCTTTTTTTCTCTTTCTTTCTGTCCCCTGGTTCTTATGTGCCTCCCTTATGTCGCAATGTTAGTTTTCTCGTGCCGAGGTGAAGGCAAGGCCAGAGGAGAGTTTCGAGGAGTTCACTGTTGCTTGACTTAGAAAGCAACCATACAGATGTGGAAATAGAAGGGGATTTCATGAGGGATAAACGCAAAATTTCCAAAGAGATAACATTAGTTAAATGATGCCTTACCTTGAATAGTCTATGGGCCAGGAAATATCTGTAGTCCACACTTTGGATGTGTTTGTTTGGACTGCCACCAACTGCTAACATTAGCATTAATGACTAGATAACAATGGGAGTGAATGGGCCACTGTTAGCATGCTCTAAATTGGCATTCATCCCATTTGAAAGTTTGTAATGAGTTTAATGAAAGATTAAAGTAATGTATTTGCTTTTGCTTTTTTTCTATCCATTTCTGCCAAATGTCTACGTGTCTATACTGAGAAATGGGGGGGGGGGGGGGGGGGGGGGGGGGGGAATATGGATTTTGAATATCAACACCACTGCCAGTGATTGTGTGGAATGTGTAAATGGCTTGGTTTGAAGTTACTTTGAGGTGATTTAAGGTAATGCAATTTAGAGCATGCTAACTGTGCCCCATTCACTGCCATTGTTCTTTGGCCATTTATGGTAATGTTAGCTATTGGTGGCTGGGGCTAATGTAAACAAACCCAAAGCGTGGATTGTGGTTTGTGTGGTGTTGCCTATGTTTGTTACTATGCCCTGTGTCAACAATCCCTGTGGTGGAACAACAGGGAGCACACACACACACACACACACACACACACACACACACACACACACACACACACACACCAGTACTTGAATATACTGATTAGCGAAGAGAATTGCATGTAATTTTAGAGTGTCCTCTACTGTGCAGAGTTCTGTTAGTTTTATGTAAATGTTCAGATTTGACAACAATATAAAATATCCCTCAAATAATAGTTGTTTAATATGGCAATTTCTCACTTTCATAAAACGTTCATTTTATTCTCTACATTGCTTTATGCCAGTTCGGTTTGATATTCGAGGACAGCCATTTGGTAAGGAAAGCACGGACACTCAGAAAACTGATTGAGAGGAAGCCGTTTTCATCTGATTTATTTCTATCCACAGTTTCATGCAAATAAGGGTACTCTTCAGTAAAGCAGAAAGATTAAAGAGTTTGTCTTGTGGTTGGAGTCAAATAGCTGTCCATGATAACAATCTTTGCCTGCATGTTTTAACTAATCGTTTTTTTTTTTACTTTGGAGTTTTTATCGATTTATTTACAGAGGACGTTGATAAATGAATGAGAATAAATGATTAAATGATCGTTAATTCTCGAAACTTTAGTCTCTACTTTTCATTGGATCAAAGTCCCAAGAGTTCTTGAAGCCTGACACAGCTTCCAGCCACCTGAGGCCCTATAGCTTGACCACTCACTACTAGCCACAAGCCACAGCAAACAAACAATAAGACATTTAAAGAGATTCTCCGGTACTTTTGTATACTTTTTAGCCAGTAGTTCTGTAAGTAGCGCTCACGAAAATGGCATACTATGTCGATAAGTGCAGATATGTGCACCATGTCATTGCTCTCTCTCTCTCTCGCTCTGCTGTGTGTGCATCTTGCTAGCTGTCACTCAAATGGCGAGGGGCCAAACCATTTGAATTGCTAGTGGGCTGGCCCACGTGAGGGAAAATGTAGGGAAAATGGCGCTAAACAGCTTCTAGTAAACAGTCGCTTTCAAATTAGGGATTTCATGGCTAATTGAGGTAAAACAGTAATTCTGCTCATTGATTATGCATGTATGAACTACACATTGACACATCCAGCCCAAAGCTGTAGGTTTAAAAAAAGACTTACTGGTCGCCAAAGTTCCGGAGCATGTCTTTAAGATAATTGAGCATAACCTATAGCCCTCAATATAAAGTCTTCCTCCCGCCCCTCCTCCTCTTTTCTCTTCCACATGCCACAGTGAACGGAATCATTCATTCTCTTATCAGGTGAGTTGCCTCGTTTGCCTCTCCCTCTCTCCTTCCTTTTGTCCACCCCGACAAAGGAGTGATCAGGGATGTGGAGGGAGGGAGGGAGGGTGGGAGGATGAAGGGAGGGAGGGCGGAAGGGAGGGCGGGAGGGAGGGAGTCAGGATAAAGGAAGGCACTAACAGAAGGTGGTGTTGAGCCCCTAGCTTTAAGGAGCAGTGGTTCAGGTAAAAGGTTTCTCTTCTCCTCTCCTTTCCTTTGTTGTCACTCCAGAGAGGGGGGTACAATGTGGTGTTTGTTTGTGTGTGTGCGTGTGACCCCTCACCCCCTCCTGTCATTGACCACATCATACACACACAAATACACAGCCCGTCACAGTACCCCTTCACATGACCCAATGAGACACACACTTTCACACACACACACACACACACATTATGGTTATCCCAAGGGTTAGGTTGCGGGTGACCCAGGATAGGAAAGGACAGAGGATACTCCAGGGGCCATGGAGCTGTCAGCACACCAGAGAAGGCCTCTGAAACTGGGGGAGGAATCACCTGTGTACCCCCCTTCCTGGAGGGGCAGTGTGAGTGGGAGGTGAAGACAGAGAAGCCCAGGAGACTGCACTGCTCTCTCTTCAAACATCTTCTTCCACATATGTTTATGTATGGATGATGTGGTTGAGTGTGTGTGTCTATGTGTGTGTGTGTGTGTGTGCATGCATGCATTTGTGTGTGTTTGACCCGCAGTGGTATGAAAGGGAAAGCCTCCATTATAGTTCACCTGGGTTGACCCCCGCAGGTATTTCACCCTTCCTTTCCTACCTCTTTTCTTTCTTTCCTTCTTCCCATCTGGGAATGAATACGGGGGCTTTAGGCCTGGGGCTGAGGGGGCTACTTTGAAGTGACTCTATGTGTGTTCGTGGGTGTGTGTGTGGAGACTGAAAGAGAGCGAGAGAGATAGAGAGACAGAGTGAGTGTGTGTGCATCAGAATGCATTGCCGTGTGCTCGGAATCTGTGTTGCGAAAGGTTTATTTCAAAGGTAATGTAATTACTCAGCTGTACATGGTAACTGCAGATAAGGTACATGGTTGAATTGAAATGAAATGGAACTGGCCAAATTCTGTTTCAAATTAGTAACTAATTCTATACCTATAGGGTTGCAAAGGGAGGGAATGTTACTCGTAACTTTTGAAATTTACCAGTAAACTACTGGAATTTTTGAAACTTTCAAGGATTTTAGGAACTTTTAATAACATGTGAAATATATAAAATAATAAAATAAGATGTTTTAAATATGAAAAATAGAATGACAAATCTGTAAACCATTATCCAAAATATAACTCATCAACTTAGTGAATACCGTTGGTGTTTAATATGAGGGTTTATTTTACTATGTCAATAACATTATATCTTTGTTGTAAGTCCTTTGGGGCCGAACTGTTGGCAGTTATGAAAAAAGTAAATAGATGGAAGAGTTGCAGAGTTAATTGCAAGTTATGTCATTGTTGATTAAATACTTTTTTCATTAATTAGGCTATTTTCTCTTGAAACACAACATGGTTAATAAAGTCTATCCACTAGAAACGAATTTACAATATGGACACAGATTAAGATTTGTTATATATTTTATATGAATACAATTAAAAGTATAAATTACCAAAGTTTCCATATATTGACAAAAATGACCTGTTAATTACCAAAATTATTGAACATGCTGGTACCTTTGGTAAAGTACCACTAGTTTGCAACCCTATATACCTAGAAGGAGTGTTCCCATTACCTGTGTCCTAAGGTGTGTAGGTGTCCATCTCAGCCACTGTGCATCGGTTTGAAGGGTGAATCCTATAGAGACTGGTATTGTGTGTGTTTTTTCAAGAGTTTAGCACCCCATTGTTAGAGGCTCATGAATGTAACTGGTAAGGATGGACTTGTGTGTATGTGTGCGCGCGTGTGTGTGTGTGTGTGTGTGTGTGTTCAGGGGGCCTCTCTAGAGGTGAGATCCTTGGCAGCTCAGTTGATGGTTATCTGATCGTCTTTGTCACTCTGACTAATATGTGTTTGCCTGGAGTGAAAAGTGAGACAGAAGCCACTCCATTTTCTACTTCCCCTTGTTATCCCCCTCCCTTATAACAAACAAGGCCCTGACGA
This sequence comes from Coregonus lavaretus, assembly GCF_964263955.1. NCBI lineage: Eukaryota > Metazoa > Chordata > Actinopteri > Salmoniformes > Salmonidae > Coregonus > Coregonus lavaretus. The sequence goes on along the minus strand of NC_139990.1, from coordinate 62,539,204 downwards.
CTCCTGATGCACTTACCACTGTGTGTGTGTGTCCACTGGATTCTCGTTAGTGTTTGTTTGTGTGTGTGTGTGTGTGTGTGTGTGAGAGAGAGTGTGTGTGTGTGTGTGTGTGTGTGTGTGTATGTATGTACTAACAAAATTGCATATGTTTATGTGTGTGGTGCACTGCCATATTCACCAGCCCCATTCCATCAAGTGGAAGTGTCACCCTCTCTCATGGCCATGATTAGTGACGGCTGTTTGACCAGTCCAGGAGGACAAGGGGGATAGTTGGAGAGGTCACACCTGTCTGAAGCTAAATGGAATCATCTATCCCAAACTGAACTTCCACCTCTTTTTGACTCCTATCGCCTCGGAAGTGGAAAGAAGCCCCCACACACACAGACACATATACTGTACGGAAACACATACAGACACACACATAGACCCACACACCACACAACTTGTTGGATGAGGGTCAGGGAGGGGGAGAGAAAGAGAGAAGGAGAGAGGGAGCTGTCTAAACAACATAGTGACTGAAGAGAGAGGGGTTAATGCACGGAAGTCCAGGCTAAGCTTTGAGCTGGACAGAGCTCCTCGAGAGTGTGTGTACTGGGGGGGCAAGTGTGTATCTGCCTCTGAGTGTAGATAGTCCGTGGCCCGAAGAAGTGCACTCTCCTCTCTTCTCTGGAGAAACAGAAAGTGAATCCTATCCTAGGGACGCTCAAACACAGTCACATAAAAATAAACGCACTCAAAAGGTTCAGCCTGGGTTCATGAAGGCTTTCTCACTAGTAACGTACCATTTAAAACGAAGTATGGGGTATCTGCACACCTGGAGACACTGGTGAAGAGTAATGACTTAATATACAGAGGTTACACATTGGTAAACACTAAACAGCCATCAGATTGACTTGCGAGTGTGTGCGTGTTTATATCTGTTAATTTATTTGTGTGTGCGTTAATTTGTGTTTTGTGAGTCTTCTCCTCACTCTTATCTTAATGGGGGCTGGGCAGTATGTGGCTGAGGGCCAGGGTGTGGTGTCCTCCATTACGGCTCTTTCTCATGCTAACGGAGACCACTGAGCACACAGAGGCCTCCCCAGGCCCCCCGCCATTATGGGCCCCATTGTGCACTGCGGTCCTCCTAGTGGGGTTGTGTCTACAGGACCCAGCAGGACAGCAGCCAAGGCCTGGAGGGGTGTGTGTGTGTGTGCGTTTGTCCGAGTGTGTGAGTGTCCGACTGTGTGTGTGCCCGACTGTGTGTGACCCTGCATGCTCCATGGGGAACCTCATCAGACCTCTAATTAGCCCCCCTCCAGACCTACTGCTGGCCCAAACAGAGATTCTATCACACACATCCTTCAAATCTCCCTGTCTCTCTCTCTCTCTCTCTCTCTCTCTCTCTCTCTCTCTCTCTCTCTCTCTCTCTCTCTCTCTCTCTCTCTCTCTCTCTCTCTCTCTCTCTTTCAACCTCACTCCTTTCTCTCTCTCTCTCTCTCTCTCTCTCTCTCTCTCTCTCTCTCTCTCTCTCTCTCTCTCTCTCTCTCTCTCTCTCTTTCAACCTCACTCCTTTCTCTCTCTCTTTCTATCTCTCTCTCTTCCTCACTGACTTGAATACTACGATATGTATGTCTGTCTGTGTGTCTGTGTGTCTGTGTGTCGTGTGCGTGTTTGTGTAAGCGTGTGTGTGTGCTCAGTTCAGACAGCGAGAGCCCTCTTTCAGACTAATTTGACCGGCTTAAATTAAGGGTTTTTGGCCATTGTGTCTAGTGGTCAGTGGATGGCTACTCTGCCCTGTGTCTGTGGCTAATTCTCAGTGCTTAAGTAAATTGGCCTAATACTCCCTGTCTGAGAACATAGAATTATAGAGAGGGATTTAAACGTGACTGTTTGATTTACCAAAACAGAGAGGACTCTCTCTTCGGCAGCGTAGAATCGCGATGGGTAGATTGGTTATCTATCTTGAGAGTGATGGTAAAGGGGTCGCTCCACGAAATGAGTGCCTTTTGAGTCCCTTTAATATTTTAAGTTGAAATTGTTCTCTAATATTGAACTTTAAGTGCCCTTTAATACAGATCCCATGTATAATTCAATAAATCATATTATTTGTATGAATAAAGGCTTGCTAAAGTGCCAAAATTCAGCATTTTGACTGACATGTCTCTCCGTCAACCCTGTGTCTCTTCTAGGAAGATTTCAACCCACTTAAGTTTCACCATCATTGTAAATCCCTAGTTATTTTGTTGCTTTGACAAATTCAAAAGTTATTTCTGAAGATTGTTATTTATTTAATGTGATTAGTGATTAATGTATGTCTGTCCCTCATTCTATATTAAATGTAGAATGAGGGACAGACATACGTGTTACGTGTACTGAACTCTCATTTTAATATGGTGAAACTATTGCTTTCAAAATAAACATTGAACATCTAATAGTCAAATCATAGTGTAAAAGCAGGTGAGCTGGTTTGACTCTTTTTGGCAGTTTTTCTGTTGTTTTGTGGTGGAAAACTGAGCAGGGCGAGCATAACATGTCATCCCTGATATCCATAGATAGACAGGCTAGAAATGTTTTAGCAATAAAAACATTTTGTGAAGCTTACATTCAATTGCCACTCCCTGTTGCACACAACAACCTTCCGTTCCCCTTTGTCATGAGGGGATTTATGGCTGATTTAAGATGAAATTGTCAACCCTGTTAGTCAACCCTGTTACTTTATTTGGCACTTAATAGGTACTTGCTATAGTAATTTTTTTATTTAACCTCTTGAGATAGGAAAACGTGTTTCTTATGAAGTTGAACATGTCCCAGCTAGCACATTTGGTTCCTTGGAAGTTGTGGGAACGTATGTTTTTGGTTTCATAAGAAGCCATATGTTTCCTAACCGGTAAAACTGAATGTTTTTTTTAATGTTCTAAGAACAGAAGTGAACATTTAGCCTGTTCTGGGATTGTTTATTTTTAGGTTGCAGGGAGGTTCTGAGAACATTTTACTCTTGTTCCTTCAAAGTTTTCCTGGGAGGTTTTATCAACATTCTGAGAACGGAAATGTTTGGCTATTCGGAGGCTTCTTAATAACTTCCTTAAAACTTTCACAGAATGTTTCTATAACACTTGTAGCTTATTTTTGGGTCAACTTTTTGAACTCCAAGCACAGCTAGGACACATGGAAATTAATTTCCTTATGCATTAATCATGCAAACACATTCATTTTTTATTGTGACACGGCATCAGTGAGATTTTAACCTAGAACCTTCTGTTTTCTAACCATGGAATTACTCCACATCACAACAGGATGGAGCTAGCATACCATGTTTTTTTACATATACAAAGCTGTTCATTTTAGTCTGTTTAAACAGAACCTACACTACCGTTCAAAAGTTTGGGGTCACTTAGAAAAGCATTTTTTTGGTCCATTAAAATAACATCAAATTGATCAGAAATACAGTGTAGACATTGTTAATGTTGTAAATGGCTATTGTAGCTGGAAACTGCTGATTTTTTATGGAATATCTACATAGGCGTACAGAGGCCCATTATCAGCAACCATCAGTCCTGTGTTCCAATGGCACATTGTGTTTGTTAATCCAAGTTTATCATTTTAAAAGGCTAATTGATCATTAGAAAACCCTTTTGCAATTATGTTAGCACAGCTGAAAACTGTTGTGCTGATTAAAGAAGCAATACAACTGGCCTTCTTGAGACTAGTTGAGTATCTGGAGCATCAGCAATTGTGGGTTCGATTACAGGCTCAAAATGGCCAGAAACAAATAACTTTCTTCTGAAACTTGTCAGTCTATTCTTGTTCTGAGAAATGAAGGCTATTCCATGCAAGAAATTGCCAAGAAACTGAAGATCTCGTACTGATGCTGACCTTCTAGGCAGAGTTGCAAAGAAAAAGCCATATCTCAGACTGGCCAATAAAAATAAAAGATTAAGATGGGCAAAAGAACACAAACACTGGACAGAGGAAGATTGGAAAAAAGTGTTATGGACAGACGAATCGAAGTTTGAGGTGTTCAGATCACAAAGAAGAACATTTGTGAGACGCAGACCAAATGAAAAGATGCTGGAGGAGTGCTTGTTGCCATCTGTCAAGCATGGTGGAGGCATTGTGATGGTCTGGGGGTGCTTTGGTGGTGGTAAAGTGGGAGATTTGAACAGGGTAAAAGGGATCTTGAAGAAGGAAGGCTATCACTCCATTTTGCAATGCCATGCCATACCCTGTGGATGGCGCTTGATTGGAGCCAATTTCCTCCTACAACAGGACAACGACCCAAAGCACAGCTCCAAACTATGCAATAACTCTTTAGGGAAGAAACAGTCAGCTGGTATTCTGTCTATAATGGAGTGGCCAGCACAGTCACCGGATCTCAACCCTATTGAGCTGTTGACCGTATGGTACGCAAGAAGTGCCCATCAAACCAATCCAACTTGTGGGAGGTGCTTCAGGAAGCATGGGATGAAATCTCTTCAGATTACCTCAACAAACTGACAACTAGAATGCCAAAGGTCTGCAAGGCTGTAATTGCTGCAAATGGAGGATTCTTTGACGAAAGCAAAGTTTGAAGGACACAATTATTATTTCAATTAAAAATCAATATTTCTAACCTTGTCAATGACTACATTTCCTATTCATTTTACTATTTTTCCAATTCAAACTCATTTCATGTATGTTTTCATGGAAAACAAGGACATTTCTAAGTGACCCCAAACTTTTGAATGGTAGTGTATATCAAAGAAAATAAGCACTCATTAAGATCAGGTGTGGCCAATTAGTGGGTGCGGCCAACACACCTGAGCACACTTAACAAGATGGAGGATAGAGAGAGTTTTGTTGATGCTGAGAACTGAATGTATATGTTTTTAAATAACATTCTTAGAATGTTCTAACGTTTTCTTGTGGTTTTTATGTAAAGTTTTCTTAACGTTCTCTGAACAATTTGAGAACATGATTTTAAAATCGGGGGGGGGGGGGACTCAGTCGGAGTCTCAACTTACACAAGGTGCAATTTCGAAATTTGGTTGTGCATCAGCAGTCACTGAATTAGGCCATGTCAGCTAAACTTTTTTAGATTGGTAAATTAGTCAAGCGCCCAGCTATCTAAACTTTTAGTAAGCATGGTCAAATTACCGACCGGGTGGGGCCCATTGATCATCAGTTATCATATTAAAAACTGCAAACATTTGCCTCCACCCAATGGCAAAATGTGTAGAATTGCAGCAAACTTGCTTTAAAACGGCAACATTTTCTATGCATCCCATGGCAAAATGTCCTGAATTGCAGGAAATTAACTTAAAAACATAATTTGTTTGTCTTTGCTGTCGCGAGGGGCATGGCTAAAATGTTTTTATTTGCAAGGTGTGGGGGGGGGGAACGTTCTGTTAAAGTAATGAAAAACCAATCTTTTTTATTTTTCTGTCAAGTTTCTTAAATATGCTGAGAATGTTCCAAAGCCAAGCAACTATCCCGCACCATTCCCAGAAAGTTGTTGGAAGGGTATATGTAAAATAACCATAGGACAACTACGCCCTTACCAAGCTCTAAGAACATACTGTTCTCAGAGCGTTATGTGATAGCTGGGGTACTCTTTATGACAGAATGTTAAAATGAGCTGAAATCAAATGTTTTCTTTGACCAAGTTACACTTCTGAAAAGGCACCGAATCGGTGTAAAGATGCTTTACATACTTCTTTGTATATTGTTTTCCAGATGGGCAAATGAAATGATGTGGAATTCTATGCTTTCTATTTCTATGGGATGCAGCAACTTTAATGTTTTAAGTTCAGAACATGACACCAAACCCAGCCCAAATGTCTGGATCCTTTCAGAAAACCTAAATGTACCAAAATCCTTAACCCTGCCCAAAATCCCAAGACTCAGCTCATGTGTTGGTTCATTTTAAAGTCCTAAACATATACGGATCCAGACCCTGCCCAAAATCCTTAATGTAAACCACCACCCTGAACCCAGCCCCAAACCATCTAGATACGCAGAACACAGGCACTTCACACTCAGTTCAACAAATGTTGTGTAAAAGTTGATCTAAGGTTTTTGGACTTTTGTCAACACACACAAACACACACACACACACACACGCAAACATTGAAAGGTGCACTGGTATCTCAGACGGTTAGGCAGGGGGTTGGATTATTGTGTCTGTTTCAGCCCTAGAGGCTCATGAGAGACATGCTGTCCTCTCCACAGGTCCCTCGCTCCCTGGGCCTTCTGAGATGATGATTAACTCCCTTGTGCTAATCATCCTCGCTCATAATGAAAGGTGTGGTCTGAGCCCCCCTCACACACACACAAACACACAACACACATGGACGCACGCACACGCACTTACACACAACACACAGACACATGCACAAGCGCATACACACACACACATACACACACAAGCATTGGAGCTAGAAACACAAGCATTTCGCTGCACCTGTGATAACATCTGCAAATCTGTGGATGCGACCAATAAACGTTGATTTGATTTGAGTACACACACGGATGCACATACACAAATACAGGAATATGCATGTGCACGTACACACAATTTACACACACACACACACACACAGACGCATGCACGCACACATGCACACACACACACGCGTGCAAAACTCATTTTATAGACACACTCTCACATACACACACTCACACCCCTCCTCCCTAAACCTCCAAGTGGAATTTGTGAGCCAGATTTGAAAGGGATTTGTAAAGGGTGAACAGAGGCAGACAGTAAAACATATGTCACTCCTAGGGAGGTCGTCATGCTAATTTAGCCGTCGCAGTGCAGTGCTAGCCCCCGTGTCGCTGTCCCCTCGACATGCTGGGTTTATGACTACCTAGAGGCACGGGGCAACCAGCTCAGGGCAATGAGTGCCACAGAATGCAGTGTGTAGGTGTGTGTGGTGTGTGTGCGTGTGCGTGTGAGTTGTACGCTACATTTGTATATAGTAAATATTATTCCTTGTCCTGTCCATGCCACCATGAAATTGAGCAAGTGGGACTGGACCTGTGTGTGTGTGGTTGTTTAAATTCCTCCGCTCCAGAGGTGGGAGGGGGTGCAGCCCCCCAATTACTCCCCTGTCTGTCTGTCTGTCTGTCTGTCTGTCTGTCTGTCTGTCTGTCTGTCTGTCTGTCTGTCTGTCTGTCTGTCTGTCTGTCTGTCTGTCTGTCAGTCACCAGCTCTCTGCCTCTCTGTCACATATCATTAGGCTATCTCTGGCCTGGTCAGTACTCCTCACCCCTTTCCCCCTTTTCACCCCCATCACAGTCCTGTAAACCCTTACCCTCAACGCTTACCACTCTCCACCTCTTCTTCTCATCTGTCTCTTCTCTCTTTCCATTCATCACCTACCCATAGCCCCTCCATCCTTTCATCTCTCTTTGCTCTTGTTGTACCCTCTCATTCTCTTCTCTCTCATTCCTCTCCCCGGTTCACCCCCTTCACCTCTCCCTACACTTTGGCCCTTACCTCCTCACCCTGTACCATTGCCCTTCCTCTTTCCCCCCTCACCCCTCACCCCTCACCCCTCACCCCCCTGGCCCCCTCAGCTCACCCCTCTCCCTCTCTCCATTCCTCCCTCTGTCCTCACTGGCTGATATGACAGTGTGTGTGTGTCCCAGCCCAGAGTGATGAATGAGGGGACAGCTTGATTCTGGCCTCAGGGAAAGGGGAAGCTGCCCTCCGTGGGCTCACGCATTTGGCTCTATTAAACCGTCCGTTTAAGAGGGCCCGGAGGGGCGCGTGTGTGTGTGTGGGTGTGTGTATTGGAAGGGGTGCCATGACCTTTCGCTTATTTCTCTGTCCCCAAATACCTGACCTGGATTTTGGCCATGTTAAAAGAGGGAGGGGGGAGAACCTCAGTGACATACGTATGTCAGGCTGCTAGCTGCTATCTTTTTTCCTGGACTGTCAGTTGGTGTGTCAAACAGTGACTTATGCATGTAATTTAGGGTCAGAGAAAGATTTATAATAGTCAGAAAGTAACTGCATATGTAATTTTGATGTATGCATTATGCAAGACATAACGGGTGGACGTTAAAGGTTGTTCTTCTTAATCATAAAGGCGTAAAGACGGCTGTGTGTGTTGAGATCAAAGATGTGACCCGCCACAGGGTGGAGTTTGGTTTGGTTGGCTCTGTCAGGTTGCACTGGAGACCCGGGCCTCAGGAGATGGAGATATTGCCCACGGCAACTAATGATAGGGTCAGTGCCAGGTAATATCACCTCTCTC